>NC_134479.1:28239802-28254802 GCF_964194025.1 Convolutriloba macropyga
TATTAAACGTCTTTTGTTATCTTAAACTCGGGCAATCACTTTAACAAACGTCTGCTTGTCTTTGCTGTCAAAGCAAACCATTAAAACTTCTCTGTTCTAAGATTAGTTGTCATTGTTTCAACCCCTTTGGTACCAATTACCTTCAAGATCTGTTCTTGAGTATTTTAGCTGAAAAATGGTTGATGTTATCTCAGTTGTGGCGTCATTTTGTGTGTTATTCGTTCTGCCGATAATTGGAATGTTCATTTTTGCTATGAATGTTTTGGTAGCAAAGTGTTTCCTTGAAGAGAACAAAAGGTCATCTCCTCAATTACTTGTAATTACAAATCTTATAGGTGACGCAATTTACGGTTTTATCTTCATGGCTTTTCCTGTTTCCTTGATTATAACCCGGGTCGAGATTTTGTCAAAAAATAATGTAAGATTAGCGGTGAATAGTGGTGAAAAAAATCTTTTTTCACGGCAAAGCGACCGCCTCTTTTAGCGTTGAATGCGGTGTAAAATTTGCGGTTTTTAGCGGTCAAAAGTTTTTTCACAGCATTCAACAGATTTCTTACAAAAGGAAAGTGAAGTGCACGGCTTCGAACCTCTCACCTCCTGCATGTTAGCATCTTCTTATACCACTGCGGGATCTCTTACAGCAATGATATTTTCTGTGAATCTAAGATATGCGTTGAAATTAGTGGTGAAGATTTGCAACTTTAGAGGTGAAAAATTTTTTTCACCGCTTAGAAGTTTTTTTTCACCGCATTGAGCGCAAATCTTACACTTTTACTCAAATTCACCGCAAATCTTACATCTTTGAGCGATTTTTAGCGTTGACACCTCGACCCGGGAAACGCCGTCCTCGATCAGACACTAAAGTCAATTCTATCTGCTATAATTGTATTCGATATTTACGTGACCAGTGACAGCGCTTTAACTTTGTTTTCACTAATGATGATATTCATAATGAGCCTGAACAGATATTTTGCAATACTAAAACCATTCACATATAAAAAATATTTCACGAAATCAAATATCATTATTATGGTTTCACTTGTAGCTATTTCGAGCTTCTTGTGCTTCTTAGTTCTGTTCGCTGTCAAGTTAGAGAACACACTAACATATTATTCAGATTTTGGCATAGCAACTGACTATTCTATTGAAACAATTTTTAACTATTCGGATATAGCAAACTATACGTACTACGATTATAATCGATTATGAATACAACTATAACGCAAATTTAGCTTTCAGTTCATCATATGTTTATTGGCCTCAATATCAGTTTTTGCTGGTCTCTATTGATTCTGTCTTGATGCTTTACGTTTACATTTCTATCGCAAAGGAATACAAGTTAGGATTCACCAAAATATGCTTCAAAGGTAAGCAAAATTCTGAGGCTTCGATGAACGCCAGCGCCAGCAGAGAATTAACGAACGACAAAGTCTCATATTCGGTCAACTCGAATGGTCAATTTGAATACCTATATTTAAAAAAAAATCTGTTTATGTTTTCAGATAGAATCATAGAAAAGCTGGTAGAAAATTGATAGTGAATCATCCACTTCAAATTCAGGTTGAAGTTGACTATTTCGCATTGACTATTTCTTTATATTGAAGCCTTTCGTAATCCCCCATACTTTTCCTTGACTTTTGTAATGTGCTCCTCCATTTTTTGGCTTCTAAGGAAACAAGGAGGCTCGGTAATGTGCGTTCGCACATAAAGTTCCGACCCCGCTCATCCACATTTTTGGCATAAATGTCTACCAAATGAGGAACAGATAGAAAACACCAAAAAATTCAAGTATTTTTCAAAAAAAAAATGTGTATGAACAAAGATCGCCTCCAACGCAAATAACTCAGTGGAGTAAAAAAAATGCCGCATCAGATTGATGAGATCAGACATTGATAATAACGCAAGTCAAGACGCACAACAAACTTTATGTTCATTAAAAAACTTACCAACAAGCTCAAAGTAGCGTCGGATAAAATTGATGCTAAATAAAATAACTTGTACTTCATTACAATAAGAGGGCATTCAGACCTGTCATTGGTCAATTTTTATGCAGTTACAAAAAGAACAAATAGAGACAACAGAAAAAAATTAATAAAAACTTGCGAGAAAATGCTGTCGAAGCCGTAAAGCCAGATTTGGCCCCCTCAAAATATGATCAATTGAGCCTTCATCGAACGCCAAAAATGTGGTATAGGTCTTCTCATTAATCAGAAAAGGTAACAAGCAGACCAAAAAAGAGAAAAATGGCAAAATTATTGAACTTTCGTTGTTTTTCAAAGTCATGAAACAATGAAACAATGAAACTTTCGTTGTTTTTCAAAGTCATGAAACAATGAAACAATGTTTTTCAAAGTCATGAAAGCCATTAGCTACAAAATGAAATGATTAAATAGGTTCAACTAATCGTCCAAAAGAAGAGCTCAAGACCTGTAATCATTCAGCGTATGTCCTAAGTCAACAAAAAGAACGTTAAATATAGACAAAAATCAAAAACTAGTTTTCTTCTTTGTGAGAAAAACCAGTGTAGAAGCCAGTAAATTCATAACAAAAACTTTTAAAAATATTTAATGATTTTAACAGTTCGAGATTGGACCAAAACCAGGCCTGCTATTGTTGATCGTCTACTTAGAACACTCAATTGTTTCGGATTTTTTATTTTTGGATAATTTGTTAATTTAAAGTTTAAAAATAAATGCTGCGTTTTTGATAATATTTGAGCAAAGTTAGCAAAAAACGGCGAAATTTTGATTCTAGACAACTCTCAATGGGAATGGAAGCACAAATGGCTCCTCCTAAAATTTACAACGATTGTGTTTGTTGTTTCCGGGGTGTATAATTCTAGGAAATTTAATCAAAGGGGACTAAAGAATCTTACTTCGGGCAATTTTTGATGAAAAAGGCTGAATTTTGAAATATTTAGCCAAAATTTTACCCAAAAAAATTAAACCCAAATAGTCAACATTTTTTCTGTTCTCAGCTTAGTAAGTAATATTGTTTCAACCCTTTTGATACCGTACCATTTAATTTTAAGATCCGTTATTGTGTGTTTTACCTGAAAAATGTTTGATGCAAATATCTCTGTTGTGGCGTCATTTCGTGTGTTATTCGTTCTGCCGATAATTGGAATGTTTATTTTTGCTATGAATGTTTTGGTAGCAAAGTGTTTCCTTGAAGAGAACAAAGGTCATTATCCTCAATTACTTGTAATAACAATTCTTTTAGGCGACGCTTTTACGGTTTTATCTTCATGACTTTTCCTGTTTCCTTGATTATAACCCGGGTCGAGGTTTTGTCAAAAAATAGTGTAAGATCAGCGGTGAATAGCGGTGAAAAATAAACTTTTTTACAAGTTTAAGGCGGAATTCCCAAAAATGTGAATAAAAACAGCGGAAATTCGTCTATTTTTCACAAATTTCAAACCTCGATAACTCCATGTAAGAAAGGAAATATGAAAAAATCTTTTTTTATTCCATATTCTAAGCTGGAAGGGCTCTTCATTGATACAACTCACAACTCTGTACGATGAATATATCGATTGATCAAAATTGTCTGAACAAAAAAAAACCCATTTGCGTATATAATTCCCCCACCCCCCACCCTCAAGAGGGGTCGGAACAAAAATAAATGTATTTGTAGATTTTTTTCTGCAGATGAAAGTTTTTGAGTTTACGCAGCTCATTTAAATTCTATGAACGGCAGCAGTTGCGGTGAAGTAACTGACAACAAAATCTGGTCGAATCGAATGGTCAATTTCAATCCCTATGCTAAAAAATTTCCAAACTTTTTTGTTTTAAAAATTCAGCTTCTTTTAACGACTCTCGTTTTAACCGAGAAAAAAAGATTTGATGCACGACGCTGAGAGTAAATTTGAACTCACTACAACAGCTAAGTGTGCCTCAAATTATTCGAGGATTTTGGCCAAGAACTAAAAATATAGAATACGGGGGAAATTTATGGCACTTGCATACATGATAGATATAGAAATCCAGCGTATTGAACTTAACTCAGGCACCGCAAAACAATGTATCTGTACCATGACGGTGGGAAATCACAGCACGCAGATGTTATGTAAAAGGATTTTAAATAATGTTGGACATATGCGAGTGGTCTTCTGAGAAAAAAATTAGAACTCCAAACGTCAAGATCCAGCTTGTGAGACGACCAATTTATCGTTATGAATGGCCTTATTATAAGTTGAGGGTCTGTTCAATTCTCGGCTCCATTCCTTTATCATCAACATTTTATCCAAGCACGTTAATGCTAGCATGAATTAGTTTTGTTTTCTCGGCTGAAGCTGTATTCAGCTTTTTCTAGTTTTTCTTGCTGTTTCCCATCTCTTACTAGTCTTGGATTTCCGTGACCCTAAATATATCGTCTTACAAGATGGGGTTTTTGGATTTATGTTTTTGTCAATTTTTTCTTGTTAAATTACTGGGATATCCCGAAGTGTGTAAAATCAATGGTATATCAGTTATTTTTCCCCGCGAATCATGGTAAAGATACTATCATGGTAAATATACATTTTTCGGCGGTGTTCGGGCCAAATAGATTTCGTTCAAAAGCGTGAGTCATTTTGCCAGAGGATAATAATAACGATAGTTTTTTATCTTCCAAGATTGTGACTGAGATTTGTGGTATTATGTCTTCTATGTTTGGCATAATTTATTTTTTGGCAATTTTACAAAATGTATCTTTTGAATCAGCTGATAGATTCACTCAACCGTCGTTTTAATAAGTTATGATCATTGAATTTTCAAACTGAATTCAATGACTTCCTTCTCTTGGAGCACCTGTCCTTCGATGATGGTTGTGTCTAGTAGGGCTTTAGTTGTTATAATCATTTGTGAATTTGTAATAGTTGTATCTCTCTTGAGAACGGCCTTTTGTTTTCGTACTTTCAAGTTCTAGTGTTGCAAATAATAGTGATTGTTTGACGGGCTTTGTCTTAGATCACCTATTATGCTCGGGTTTGATGGGACTATTGGCTAAATTTGCTAGCATTTAGATTGCTTATGTCCTTATTTTGGTATCAAGGTAGTTTATTTGATTTAAGAGTTTTTTGTTTATTAATCCTGTTATTCGCGTAACGTTGTGTCTACTATTATCAATCACTTCAATCGTTTGATGATGGTCCTAATTTTGGCTTTATTTGGTGCTGTGCTTCAAATTTTTATCAGTCCCAGGATAATTATGAAAAATTCATCGTTCGTTGACGTGTACGAAAAGACATTTGGTTGATGGCCAAAGGGTGTCTAATTTTAGTGATAAAATCAAATGTGGTTTCCCATATTCAAAAAAAGCTTAACTTGTATCCGATTGAATTTAGTTAATTATAAACCTGTTATCGTTATTTTTTGTACAACAATCTAAAGGCAACATTCTTTGACTAGACATTTTGTTGTGAGCTCGAGTTTTTTTTTGTTGTTTCTCTCTATGAGTTGATTTCAACTGAGTTTCTCTCTTTCAGTTGTTAGAAGGTTGAGAGAGAACAACCTAATGTAAATTGTGTATAAGATAAGCTTGACATAGCTTGACACGAAGCTCCACTTGTTCAACGTATACTTGGCTAGAGAAATGAAGCCTTGAGGAACAAGAAAGAACGTGAGAACGGGTTATAAGAGATGCCCAAGTTCGAGAGCTTAAGACCAGTTGGTGTAAATGGGTAGCACACTAGACTTGCAAGTAGAAGATGCTGGTTCGAATCCAGTACTGGTCCATTTTCACAGTAGTTGAGCCTGAATAGACCCCCTAACAGTATTCTGTCGTTTTTTGGTTTTCTCTTGTTTTTTATTAGGAAATTGTTGTTTCCATTCATCTTCTTTCGAATGTCTTTGTTTGTAGTTGATTCGTCAGCATATTTTTTGTAAATGTACAGTTTAACTGCGCTTTATTATCAGTTGCGCTACAGAGTTGATCATGTCCAGACGTTTTTCTCTGCGTATCTGCTGGTGCTTTTGTTCGGAATCAGTCCGTTAATAGACTGTTTATAGCTCTTTCTGTCGCCTCTTTGAAGTCGAGTTTGAAGTCAGACTCCTGATCATTTTCTTTGTTTGTCCGTGTTCTTGTCTGAGGGTTCCTATTTTCAGAACTAGTGCCATTCTTGATTCTTTTCACTTGCTGCCTATTTGTTTGATCTGTTTTATCGGGGATTTTCCTCAAAGAACATTATAAAATGTTATTGGTTTCGGTTCCATACACCATTTGAAATGTAGATTTTCCTCAGATATTTTCTTTTCTTCCATTTTTGTTGCTACCAATTAAATTGAGACAAAATTATCTGTTTCAGTAATTTCGGAAAAACATAGAAATGATACCAAAAAACAGATAATCAAAATTCAACCCACAAACCATAGCATAAGTGAACTAAGAGAGAAGTTGGCAGACAACTACGATAAGTTACATTTTAATATTAAAAAATTGATAGCGTTTTCAAGTATAACATCAAAAAAAACTACCACATAATAGTACACACACAAAACATTAAACATTTTTAGTACAAATCCACCAAAAAAACTTAAGTCCAACTAAACAAATTTATCGCCGAATGACAAATGCTTCAAGAAAAAGATAATGGGAGATTAGTTTAAAAATCTGGTAATCATTTTGTAAAATCAGTTGATAATTTTGTCAAAAAAATTTTATGCCAAACATAGCAGTCAAAATCTCGGAAAGTCAAAAAAAACTACCGCTATAATTATCTTCTATATATTTGAAATACGCTTTAAAATAATATTTGCTCACCTAGACGCCGTTAAACAAGCTGTCTTTACTATGAAAGTGAGAAAAATTTTAGAGCACAACTTATATATAAAAAGATTTTATACTTTAAATACCTCAGTACATCCCAGTAACCTTCCCAGAAAAAGTTCGCAGAGCGTTAAACCTCAAAATTACAGCTTGTACGAGAAAATTTTCATTGATATCTGTGGCACAAGACTCAAAGACTAAAATGATGTAACACGAATTATGACAATAATGGGAAACACTAACTACCGAACATTTAAAAAGGATAGATTACGCTCGGAGAAAAAGTGAGAAGAAATACACGTAGATTGAGTGGAAGACTTTGATGAAAGCCAATGCAATAAAAAAAATGGCACACTACCTTCTTGATTCGAAAATTACTCTTGAATTAGACGATGAAGCGTTAATAAGCGTCCTTAAGGAACGCAAAAAGTAAAAACATATAGTACCAGATTAAAAAACGAAGAAAATTTGGGAGCCTGGTTTTGATATCAAATACTACGAGGGTCAAAAAATGGGAATCACCCAACTGAATAACCGAGAACTAAATTAATTATCTTGAAACTGCCAGAATCAATTTGTTTAGTTGCTCCAATAATAATCACTCGACCATTAGATAATAAACAAATATCAATTGGCTAACAAAAAAATCTTACACGATGAATTCAGCAACCGAATTAGAGCTATAGCCACAAAAAGAGCAGTTTTTCACAAAAATATTTTGTTAACAAGAGAAACCCTCTGTTTAAGACATCAAAAGTTGCGTTCAAAAAATACACAGCAACCCAACCGACGTTTTTCGAAACAAAATTAGACAAATTGCAAAAAACCACAATTGAGACCAGTAATCTAATTCTATAATTACCATAATCTATCCAGAGGAACACGTATTAGAGCTCTATCACTGCCTCTATGTAGGACGTAGTTCAAAAGTAACACAAGAAGATTGTAATAATTGCCGAAATCCAACGCAAGATCCAAACAGACCAAGGGCTTATAATATTGAACGAAAAACAGAACCCGATCAGCTCAAACGAAAAAAAGAAAAAAACTAATTCTATAAATTAACCCGTTGGGAACATAAGGTTTCGCTACCTTGCTGCAAATACTGGCCTAAAGACGCCATTCAGGGGCTCTGCAATTGTTTAGGGAACCAGATAACGAAGATAAAGAAAATTTCGAATATCACTATGTACGATCTAAACGAGGAGAGAATGCAAGAGCGAGAGTTAGCCGCCCTAGCAGTGTAACGATTCCCGGAAATCTTACTAAGATCCCAAATAATTTCCCACTAAGATCCGGGAAAGTTCCAAAAAACATCCGGGGATATTACCGGGAACCTTACCGGGGATTGTAGGATGATGTAAGATGGAGTAAGATCCCGCATTTCATGGCGGGAAACCCGGGAAAATTAAGATTCCTGACAGGAATAGAGGGAAATAAAAATTTCCCGGCAGGAATTCCGGGATCAATTGTCGGGATCTTACCGGGAAAACAGGGAGCTATCAAAATTCTGCCAAGAAATCAGAGAATTATTTTTCGGCAGGAATTCCGAGATCTTAACCTGAAAGCAGGTAGAATTTTAGATTTTCTCCGGGACGTCCGGGAAATCATGAGAAAAACCAGAGAAAACCAAAAGAAGCACCAAGATACTCACAGTTGCAGCTGGAAAGTTTGGACAGTTGCATGCAGCTGAATTACAAAAAACTGTAGGAGTTCGCAAGATAATATTTCTTGTGTTTTGTGTTTTTATTACTAATCTCCTCAAAAATTCCATGCTTCACCGGAAAAACTCAAGGTTGTAGTTTTTTAGCTAAGTTAAAGAAAAAAATTGCTAATTCCTGTCTTTGAAAAAGTTGACATTCCCGGGTGTCGTACCAAATTTATCGGGAGAAATTAAGATTTCCGGATTTCCACAGAGATTACCGGAAAAAATAAGATTCCCGGGTTTCCCGGCAGGGTTTCCGGGATTCCAATCACTGGGCAAACAAATTCTTGTTAAACAAGGAGCCAATCTCACGTGGAGTCCACAGCTTTGCGACAACTTGGAATCATATGAGATAGCGAATAGTGTATAGAAGTGGTTTCTATAGGCTTTGCACATATCTCATACTGAATGAATGTTCATTGAGGCGGACAAAAAACAAAAATGTTTTCTGGTCAAAAATAGATAGGGATATTGAAAACAACTGTCCTACATGCATACAACCAAGTGAAAACATAAAAACAATTAAACAAAAACCGATACCAAGAAACTCTACTCTCTGTTAACCAAAAAACAGATAACAATCCATTGCTGATCAAAAGTTAACAAATGCACACAAAAAATATAACTAACCGTAGATAGACTTTCTAAGTGAACCAACATAAACATTGTGTCCTTCTTCGCTGTGTCTAAACAGCGAACAGGATCATACTGGAGTACGTAACAATTGAACAATTGAATAAGCGAACACGGAACAATTGATCAAGCTATGAACGGCCTTCACATAAAATTTTATTAGGAAAAAGGTTACAAATACTAGATTGAATCGTTAGATTACTATGAGTCCGAAGATTTTCATGTTATTCACCCATGAGCAAACAGAGCAGCCGCACAAACAACCAAATTGAACCTGATTACTTTGTGAACAAAAGCTCAAACCGATTTTCGATAATTTTGCAAAGCTTCAAACATCAGTTTCGGAAACTGTCAAAAATTGTAATGGAAAACTATCGTCAAAAAGACAACTGCACCGAATTTGTCTGCGAAATTTAAGTTCTCTTCAGATTGTGAGTGCAAGTGCAAACAAACTGCAAACGGAGTTTGACTCCGGAAACTCTCCCGATATGCAAAATACTGATGCCGACAGAATTACGGTAGTACACTTCATTAGAAAAAAAGTTTGAAACAGATAGAGAGACCAAACACATGGTGAATTCATGAAAAACAACATACCAAAAAACTGAAAAACACCAATGGCAAAAACAAGTATAAATAGTTTTTAAAAAATTAGAGACATTAAGAGACCAAAAAAAACAGGCAAGGGAAGAAGAGCAAGAAACGCAAAAAGAAGAAAATCCAAAAACCTCTAGCCTGACCAAAAACTAAATTATATTAATTGCGAACACTTTAAAAACACCTCGGTTCTTAATTTTTTTTATTAAGAACAGATGAGCACTTTTTGTTAGTTAGTTTGCCAATCGGAGCTTATGATCTTTAAAAGCACGATCAAGCCCAAGCGCCAGACCCTAGCGATTTTGGATCAAACAGTTTCTAGAATTTGGCATTTGATCAGATAGTGTCAAACACTGACATGATCCCTGATTAGACCTTCTTGCAATCCAACAAATACTGCGATCTTTGTGCTATCGTACCCGGAGTTACCTCTGATAGCATTTCATTAATGAATCATTATATTCCAATTTTACTCAACAATGAAACCCGTTATTTCCAGACTTTATAACTCTGACAGACTGAGCATTAAATCAGCAAAAATTAATGATGACGTGTTGAATGCTGTTTGTCTGATTATGATGAGACATTTACTGCTGTATGTATGAGCATGATGAGACATGAGTTCTAGGGGTCACTATGTAGAACAATAAAATACATGTAGACCAGTAGAACGGCAAAATACATGTACACCGTCTGCTAGATAAGCAGTAGAATACATGTAAGTCTATTCAGACGAACAGCAGAATATTTTTCATCCTGTTCAGACAAACAGCAGAATATTTTTCATCCTTTTCAGTCGAACAACAGAATAATTTCAGCCTATTCAGAGTAACAAGAGAAAATGTTTCAACCTGTTCAGATAATCACCAGCAGTGTTGATAAAAGCTCATAGTAAACCGTCTATAATATGCCAAGATCAGTGTTCTTTGATTTCTGTAAAAGATCCATGACTCAGTTCTGAAGTGTAATGACTCGTAAACCCGGGCAGCTTGTTCTGATCGGAAAATGCCAGACAAAAGCGACAACTCTCTCTAATCAGACTCTAGTGCGTTTTTTTATGCAAATTTTTTTGCTTGATCTCTTTGCACTTTACCCCTAGATTATTCTTTGACTTTCACGCTTTTGTTCTGAATTTTCAAGTGATCTCTATTTGCGCTCGCTCCGAAGTAAAGCTGTTGCTAAAATAAAGTCGCTTGCAGCAACGCAAACATAGCCAAGTGTTTAGTGCATCATGTTATGGATCGGGAGGCCAGTGGTTCGAATCCCAACGGGGCCAAATGTTCTTCCACCCAATCGCCTGTTGTTCGAGAGCAATTCTTCCAAAATTAGTCGGTTTATGTTTTTATGTGAAAAAAACAGTGGTAATAGGAAACTGGGGCCAAATCAAAACTCTTTTCTGTGTGATCAGATATTGGGCTGATTTACGTCCAGCCTTTGCTCTCAGATCAGACTTTCGTGTGTTGAGAACACTTTTCCGACCCTGTAATTTTGGGTCTTACTATACCACATGTGCCACCCAACATTGGTCAGAGGTAACTTTGGTCTGGCACCTAAACCTTGGAAGACCTTAAAGTCCAAAAATTGCATTTAAGAAGGTGAATGAATTCTTTACTTTAAGTCTTAGAATTAAAGAACTACTGGGCAAATTGACCACAAACAAAATTGGTTAAAATGAAGACCAATGTTCAGCTGTAATCAAAATAACCGCAAACCAGCTGCCAATTATAAAACAGTCCGATAGAAATTTGGAAGAGGAAACAGTATCTCGACAAACACAATCTGAAATCAGAAGACTCGATTCAAAACGTCGGATAACTTTCATATTTTTTGTAGCAGGAACTATGTTTATTGCAATTGCGTTTCCGCCAACATTTTTAGGCGCCTTAATTGGTTTCAGAAAATTGACTGATGCGTCTTTTTATAGCGGAGAACCTCATAAATATATGAGCACGATCTACCTTTTTCGAATGCCTTATGCGTTGGTTGCGATAATTGACCCTTTCCTCTACACAGCATCCAACTCAACAGTGAAGAAAAAGATGAAGAGAACATTCAAAACTGTTTGTTCTGCTCACCCCGGTCGAGTTTTTAGGGCTCTTTGACGCTAGAGTGTACGGATTTCAGCTATTTTTGCCACTAAAATGTACATTTTTTTTTACAAGAATTGTGGTTTAATGTTGTGAAAAAGTAGCAACAATTTTTGTTGCAATTTTTGCCACTAAACTGTACATTTTTTGCAAGAATTGTGGTTTAATGTTGTGAAAAAGTAGCAACAATTTTTGTTGCAATTTTTGCCACTAAACTGTACATTTTTTGCAAGAATTGTGGTTTAATGTTGAGAAAAAGTAGCAACAAAAATTAGAAACTTTTGCAAATATGATTTCAACGCGATTTTTACGGACCCTCCCCCCCCCCTTCTATCCAGATCGCACAATAGCGTGAATCTATTAAACACTGATCGATTTAAAGGAATTGGGTAGTTGAATGTAAATCGAACTGTTTACAATGAAACGGGGGGTGGGGTGAAGGAAGGTGATTGCCGTGTATATTATTATTATTTTTAGTGCAGTTCTTTCATTTGCGGTTGTTCCTATACATTTGATTCAATTGATTCTTTGCATTTAATTATCATTGATCATGACACAATGTAGTATCCATTGAAGCGACTATGTGCAGCTCGGATGCCTAGTTATATCCAGATTTAGGTCCCAGACAAAATCAAGCATGTACACAGAACCAATATGTTTGCATGAGGCGGATGAAATTTTGTAAAAAAAAATATTTGGTCTCTAAGCATTGAAAAACGCATGTTAATCTAATCATGAACGTACAAAATTATGGAAATGAATGCAAATCCAATAGTCCTGGAAATGAACGCACGAAAGTCTTGACGTGAGCACTTTCCTTCTGAAGCTGTTGCAACATTCTTGTTTTCCAGCTGGAACTTTAGCGTGGGAAGATTGCTTGTCAGCTAGCTTTCCTAGAAAGAAATTTAAAGAATTAAGCGGGGACGAAGCGGGGACGACCGGTTCGTTTCATCACCGGGGACGATTGGAAATAAACAGCCTTCTAAGGGAAAAGTTAAGTCATTCATGATTCAGATCGGAATGCAGAAAGGGTGGGAAAAGAAGAGAAATTTTTCTTCCTTTTAATTTTGAGAATTGTATCACTGTTTACCTCGGGGCAGATACTAGGTGGTGGGTCCATATGGCCCCATTTATCTACCCTTTACCTATTTGTAGCATTTGTATTTATAATTAAATTGATGATTTTGTTCGAAGCGAAAAAATTAAATTTTTCATTCCTTCTTCTTTCAACTTGCCGCAAAAAAAGAAGTATTAAATGTTGGAATACACTGAATAAGGAACGGAATCTGCAGAATTCAAAGTTCAAACCAGTCCCAAATGTTTAATAGATAATTAAAACGTAAATTTTTTATCTTTGAATAACCCTCTTTGGTAGCATTATTGTTAATTTAGGTGCAATGTATGAAGCGCTACATACAGGCGCCACCATAGCAGTGTAATCAATTCAGGCGCAACCATAGGAAAGTATGAAGTGATACATACATTAAAATAAATACTAATGATAATAACTAAATAACAAAAATAAAAAATTTGGATCGTTTTATTACATCGATAATTTTGTGACTAAAAATTTTCCTTAAATTTCTAGTCGTTGTTGAAAACAGTCCTGAATCTAGCCGATACAATTATCCTTAAAGCATAAATGAAGAAAGCGCAAGAAAAGTCTAATGAGACAAAGATGAAGCTCAAGAAGCATTTTATCCTCAATGAGTGAGTTCTTTTCTTCCACCTGAAGAATTAGGATCTTTTCTGCTAGCGCCCCCCCAGCCTTATATAGCCGTTAAATTTGCACCACCCAAAATCTAAGTTTTTGCGAATTGTGAGAGCGATATTTGCATTTCATTGAAACAAGAGTGTCTAGGTAGATTGAAGGCACTTTTTGAACAGTTTCCTTAAGAAGTTTTAAAAATTCAAGCCCTCATTGTAGCCGATAACACCAAAAATGATCTAATACAGAAATTTTTTTGATGCTTACGTTATATGCAACAAATTTTGGTTGAATACGTAATACTTTCAAACCATAGCTGTGCTAGCTTTTAGTAAATGCATATTGCTCATATATGTTCATGTATAAGATTACTTAGCTTTAACAATATGTTTACACATTTATAAATGGGGTGTGCGTAACTAAGCGGGGGGGGGGCGCTAGCAGAAAAGATCCAAGAATTATAGTCTATATATATATATATATATATATATATATATATATATATATATATATATATATATATATATATACATATATATATATATATATATATATATATATATATTATATATATATATATAAATGTATATATATATATATATATATGTGTGTGTGTGTGTGTTTCTGTGTGTGCGTTTGTGTGTGTTTTTTAAATCGTACTATATTATATTTGTATGTTTTTTGTTCACTTGTGTGTGCGTGCGTCCTTGTATGTGCGTGAGTGTGTGAGTGTGCCACAATGTTTGAAAGCATCGGATTGTTCGGTTTTGTCGGTGAGAACTCATTCTATATTCTTTTTCATAATATAGTCAAAGTTTTGGCGTTGTCGTTTTCGCGGAGTCTCAGTACAATCACACCATGCGGAGAACAAAATTTGTTTATCTAACATTTTCTTTTTTAGTTTGTTGTCGACACAACACAGCTAAGGGATAGATAAGATAACTTTCCGAACATATAAATTAAAATAATAAACCCATTCAATATTAACGGCGACTCAGATTGTCATTTCAATTTTGCTTAGGTCTGATACGATTAGAAAGTAATTATATAAAGTGGATTTTCCTCTTGTATTAATTAAGCCAAGCGTACCCAAGATGAGGTCCCAAACTGAAGCCAGATATCTCCAGACCTAAATGAACGCAATTGTGGGGCGTCGTGCGTTCAAAATTATACGGTCGGGAAACACGAAAAACAACTCTTTGATTCGATAAAAAACACTATTCTTCAAGATTGGTATAAGCGATAACGTCTAAGTTTTCTTCTGAAATACCAACTTTTTTGCTAGACAAGCTAGACAAACATTCTTGTTGTTTCAAATCCAGCTTACACTGGGGATACTCTAAATTAACTTTGTCTAAGTTGACCGTCAAATCGTCCTTGAGCCTGGCACCATATCCTGGGTACTGACATTTCCTTCGGTTTAAAAGCTAATACAGCAAAAATTTCCTGCGTTTGTAACCGAACTTGGCTAATGAACAATATACCGAGCGACCAATGATATGAAAGAAACTAACCACCCCAGT
>NC_134479.1:28257302-28289258 GCF_964194025.1 Convolutriloba macropyga
TTTCTGCTAACTTTACTCGTTGATTATCAAAAATGCAGAATTTATTTTGAGTTTTCAATTAACAAATTATCTATATCTACAACAGTCGAAAAATCAACTGTTCCTAAGGGACAATAAGTATTAGCAGGGCTAGTTTTAGGCCATTCTTGGACTGTTACAATCCAAAAAAATCGGGTTGTAATCAGTCATTCTTTTTTTTTAAAAAAAAAAAAATTTTAAGTAATGAAGAACAGAACATATCAAATCAAAGCTCAGGAGTGATAGGTCCACCCAATTTGCTTGCTAATCAGCTCCAAGCTAATGCTTTTAGTTTTTTAATTGAAATTATGGTCGTTTCTTTTTTAAAAATAATTGACTTTTCAATAAATAATGGCTTAATTAACTTTTCCTATATTTTTTTCTTAATTTGTTCAACTTCCAGCTTAGTGTCAGCAGAGAAAAACTGATTCTTCTTTCTACTGTTACTCTTTCTACTTTAACATTTATTCTCGGTTGCAGTTTTAAGCCTGAAGTTATTGTTTTCTGGCTTTGATACTACAAGATTTCAGATTTTTCACGTTTTCTAATTTTGTCACACTATCACATTATTGACAGTTCTCATGTCACCTTATTAGCATTCAAAATAAAACACAATTGAACATATTAATTTCCTGAAAGATATACATCATCGTTTTAACGGCCTCGACGCGTCTTTCTTGAAGAAATCAATTGAATTTTTTAATTTTGTCTCTAACTGTCATTTATACTTTGTCATTTCGGTCGTATGAAATTTCCTGTATAGCGATAGCTTTCATTGGCTTTTCATGGAAGAATAGAAGAACCGATATTTTGATATTAGTAGATAGCTGATGGCTTTCATGACTTGGAAAACAATCGTTTTCCAAAATTTAAAAAAAAAAAAACATTTTTACTTCGCAATTTTGTTCTTTGTTTCTTTTTGTTACCTAATCTCGTTAGATAATTACAGGTCAAATATAACATTATGGGTGTCAAGGGAATAAAAGGCATTGGTGTCCCAAAATCTTTTTTTAAAGAATTTGTTATGATCTTACTGGCTTCGACACCGGTTTTTCACAAAAAAAAGTAAATTAATTTTGTTTTTGTCATATTTGACGTTCTTTTGTAGATGCAAGAAATATTCTGGATAATTTCAGGTCTCGAGGGCCTCCTTTTCATGAAGAACCGACCCTATCTAAATAGCTCTTTTTGTAATTAATGCCTTTCATGACATTGAATGTAATTTTGTTTCGAAAAAAAAATTAAAAGTATTACATACTTTAGCACTTCGCTTTTTTGTCTACTTGTTACCTACTCTTACTAATGAATGGCCACGTACTACAATATAACTGTTTGAAGAAGGCGCAATCAAATATATTTTGAGTGCCAAAATTTGGCTTGACGGTTTTGACAGCGTTTTCTGGCAAGTTTCAATTGAAAGAACAAACAAAGAACAACTTTGTTTGTTCTTTGTTGTTCTTTTTAGCCGCTTTAAAAAACGAATAAGGACAGGTCCTCATGCCCTTCTATAGAAGCAGTGGTAATCGTAAATTGGTGGTAACATTAATTGATTGCTAATGGTATTTATTACTTTGAAGTTAACTGTTTCAAAAAAAAAGTTAATTTTTTTTTACTTTACTGTTTTTGTTCTTTTTGGTATAATTGTTACCAAAACTTTTTATGGACTGGTCGCATATGTTTTCTGGGGATTTATAAGTTATTTTTGTTTAGTTTTAGGTTTATCTGGCGTTATGTTGACTTTGTTATTAAATATAGATTTTAAGAGGGACATAAACTTTTTGATGTAATTAATGTTTGTTGTTGTTGTTGTTGTTGTTGTTTGATTTTGCTGTTCGTCTTGACTCGCTTTCTTAATGTTGACATATTACAGCAAAATAATGCATCAATTTTTACTCCACTTGCTTTGGAGTTATTTGCTTTGGAGGCTATCTTATCGTTCATACAGAATTTTTTGAAAAAGACTTGGGCTTTTTTGGGAATCGCAAAAAATAATTTTTGGGTTTTTCTATCTGTTCCTCATTTGGTAGACAATTATGCCAAAATTGTGGATGAGGGGGGTCCGGAACTTTATGTGCCATCGCACATTACCGAGCCGCCTTGTTTTATGCAAATTCGCTTAAATTTATTAAAATTGTTAACAATTGTGTTGTTAATTTTCTTTTTAGAGTAAAAAAGTATCGTTGACTGATTTCATTAAATTTTTCTTTGTAAGGATACCCAGAAAAATTAAATGAAAATAGTGAACAATACTTTCTAACTCTAAAAATAAAATCAACTCAACATTGTTAACAATTTTAATAAATTTTAGCAAAATTGACGAAAATTTAGGCAAAAATTCGGTAAAATGAGAATAAAAATAACGCAAATTGTTCTAATATTCACAAAAATCTAAACCTCGATATAACTTGCTCTAGAAAACGAAAGTTTGAAAATTCTTTTTAATTCCATATTCTACGATTGACCGTTTTTAATGATACCACTCACAACTCTCTACGATTATTATATCGATCGGTCAAAATTGTCTGAACAAAAAAAACCCATTTGTGTATATAGTTCCTCCCCCCTCAACAGGGGTCGGAAGAAAATTGTCTTTAAGTCTCTGTAAATAAATTGGCACGAAAAAAAATGTTTGCTCATTTTAGAAAAAAGCTGTTTATGTTTGGTCAGGGCGTTCATTTCTTTTTGTTTTTATATAGATGCAGATAGCGTCTTGTGTTTTCTGTTTCATATAAAAATGGATTCTTGGAGGTTCAAAACTAGGGTCATAGCCTTTTAGAGAATAGAAGATGATATTTCTCCTTCTGTCTTACTTCATAATACTTGTTGTTCCCCCCCTCTTGAGGGGGGAGGAACTATATACTCAAATGGGTTTTTTTGTTCAGTCAATTTTGGCCGATCGATATATTCATCGTAGAGAGTTGAGACTGGTATCATTAGAAAGCTTACCCTGCATAGAATATGGAAATAAAAAGATTTTATGATTTTCGATTTTTACAGAAAGTTATCGCGGTTTAAACTTTTAAGAAAACAGAAAGAATTCCGTTGATTTTGTTCACATTTTCCGGAATTTTTCGACAATTTTCGACTAAAATTTAGTCAATTTTGCTAAAAATTGCCAAAATTTTTTAAAAACGTGTTGTTGATTTCATTTTTAAAGTCTCGGCTATTTTCATTTTGAATTTTTGTCAAAAATTCTGCTTAACTTTTTCTCAAAATTCAGATATCTTCATCAAAAACAGCACGAAATAAAGTTCCTTTAGTCCACTTTGATTAAGTTTGTAGAAAGTAGACACCCAAAGACCACTAACACAATCTTTGTAGACTCGGAAGAGGGCTATTTCTGCTTCAACTTCCGTTTCGAGTGCTCCGTAATTAAAACTATGCCGTTTGCCGTTTTTTGCCAACTTTACTCGTTGATTATCATAAACTCAGACATTCATTTTTGATCTTTTAACAAACACAATATCTATATCTAAAACATTCAAAACATTGAGTGGTCCTAATGGCGATTAGCAGGGCTAGATTTGGACTAATCTTGAACACCTGAAACCAAAATAGTTCGGATTGTAATCAGTCGGTCTTTCTTATTTAAAAAAATTTAATCCTTTGATATTAAATAAATAACAGATTAATTCAAATGAAAGCTCACCATTCACAAGTCCAATTTACTTCCTGATTAGCTTCAATTTAGTGTGTCTAGTTTATTACTTGAAAGATTGTGGTTGTTTTAATTTTTTTTAAAAATTGATTTTTATATAAATAATGGCTTATTGAACTTTGTCTCTACTTTTTTCTTAATTTGGTGAACTTGTAGCTTAGGGTCAGCCATGAACAAAGGCTCCTTTTTTCTACTGAATTTAATTCAATTCCAATCTTTATTTTGATTTCATGCTTGATGTTATGGTTTTCAGGCTTTGATAAAACTAGATTTTACATTTTCTTTTTATTAGGTATTTCACCATTTTTCACATTTTTTAGTTTTGTAATTTTATCATGCTATTGACAGTTCATATTTCACATTATTGGTGTTCAAAGTATAACACAATTGATAATATTATAATCCTTAAAGATATAGATTTTGGTTTTAACGGCTTCGACACGACTTTCTCGAAGAAATTAATTGAATTTAACTTTATAATTTTGTCTTTACCTGCCAAATTTACTTTGTACAAAACTTTTTTTACAATGACCCGATTTCATTGGTTTTTTATGGAAGAAAAAATAAGCCGACATTCTGATATTAGTAGATAGCCGATGGCTTTCATGACTTCGAAAACAATTGTTTTCCAAAAAAAACACGTTTTAACTTCGCAATTTTGTTCATTTTATTGTCCTTTTGTTAACTAGACGCGTTAATTACAGGCCAAACATGACTTTAATGTTGTCAAAGGAAGATATCAAAAAAAATTTTCTCGCAAAGTTTTATTTTTTAAGAATTTGTTATGAATTTACTGGCTTCGACTCGCGTTCTTCACAAAAAAGTAAATTAATTTTTGATTTTAGTCATATTTGACGTTCTTTTTGTAGACTTGAGACATATGCTGGAGATTTGCACGTCTCAAGGGCTTCCTTGGGAAGAATAAACGAATCTTTTTTATTATTTCAATTCATAATTAATAGATTTCATCTCTTTGGAAATATTTTTTTTCGAGAAAAGTAAGTACTACTTAATTTTGCCTTTCTTTTTGTCTATTTGTTACTTAGTTTCATTAATGAGAGATCAGATAAGACATTTCCTGTGTTCAAAAAAAGTGCAACCAAACATTTTTTGAGGGCCAAAGTATGGCTTTACGGCTTTCAAAGCGTTTTCTGGCAAGTTTTAACTGATTTTTTTTGTTTGCTGTCTATTTATTGTTCTTTTTGTATCCGCATTAAAATCAAATACTGACAGTTTTAAATAGAACATTGTAAATTGTAAACCTATGTGATATTTTATTTGATTTCTAATTGTTTTCATTAATCTGAAATTAATTGTTTTCAAAAAAAAATTAGCGAATGGTTTTTGTTCTTTGTTATCTTATTGTTACCAAGTTTGATTAATGACTGGTCCCATGTCTTTGTTTAGTTTCAGTTTTGTCTGGGAATATTTTGACTTTATTTTTAAGTTTTGTTTTTAAAACGGACATAAAGTTTTGTTGTAATTAATGTTTGTTGATGTTGTTTGATCTTTGTTATTGCTGTTCGTCTTGACTCCCTTTCTTAATATTGGCATATCTCATCAATCGAATGCATCATTTTTAACTCCACTGAGTCATTTGCTTTGGAGGCTATCTTTTCGTTCATACGCCAATTTTTCTGAAAATTACTTGAATTTTTGCGTTTTTCTATTTGGTCCTCATTTGGTAGACAATTATGCCAAAATTGTGGATGAGCGGGGTCGGAACCTTATGTGCAATTGCACATTACCGAGCCTCCTTGTTTCATTTATGTATTTTCCATCCGTAAAGTTTCAATTTTAATTGCAAAAACCAAGAAACTGTTTGTTAAAACTTTTGCCTAAGTTGAAAGAAGCCGAATACCTTCAATAATTCATACTGCAAGGATTAGAATTACGAATTTTCAGGGCGACCCATTTTGGAGCCGATCTATTTTGATGGTCGCTACGACCATTTGTTAACAGTTATGGCATTGAAATTAAAATAATCTAAGAGTTCACTCTCCAGAAATGAACAGAAGTTTTCGAGCCAAGTAAAGTTATTGTATTATTGTTACAATTTGCAAAAAAACTATATACAGCCTTTTGGTTTTTAAAATCATTATGACTTTAATTAAATGACATGGTCTCCGAATTTTGACAACTTTCTCTGAAATAGTTGAAAAAATTATATTGAAGATTAAATCATTAGATAAAAAGACAGCTAGCAAATTATTCGTGCGTAACGCTGGAAATCATTACCGAAACATCTACTTTTATAAAGTTAAATTCGCAAGAGATACAAAAACACATTAAGAAGCTTTCTGGTGCAGAAATATTCCGTCTTATCATAAAGCAAACAGTCCGCCCGTAACTAAAAACACAATTGAGTTTTCAAAGAAACAAACTTCAAACTTAGAAGCGGGAATATCGCAACTTGCTAAATTCAGTGAATCAAAATGCGTCTATTAGTCGTCTACTTGACAATCAACTGATTGCTGTGAGTAAAGTTCAGCTGATAACCAAAATTTTTTTGACCATTGAATTTTACTAATCGCGATGTGAACAATCTCAGCTGGCAATTAACAGCTTCAAAAATTTAAAGGACGAAGTCATTTGTAGAGTTTTTGTTTCTTAATTGGTTTAAACAATTATAGCACGGCTTTAAACGGTTGTTTAGCCGTGCCTTGACATCAGTTTCTTTCGACCTCATGAGTGAATTAGAGGTTCTATATATATTAGCGTTTTTGGTGATTTCGCTTTCATCATGTTGTGATTGACATGTTAGTATGGAAATGAAATGTTCTCCATTTAAACAAACAACTGAAGAGAGTTGCCTCCAAATAATTGTTGACTTGAGAAAGGTGGAGTAAAGAGAACATAATTCGAAAAGCAATGCGGATGATCAATGATGTAGCCGTTTAAAATCTTCGAACGAGCAAAAGAGAATATTTTTGATGCGACTAACAAAACGGACCCTAATTTATTAGCTTAGCAGATGAAACATTTGAATAATAAAGGTATTATCAAATTGTAAAAAACGTAACTGAAGAGTTTGAAAACCACGAAACTCATATTCTCTTGAGTTAATGAAGAACATTCTTTCATTGATCAATCTATTTGCTCGTGAGTTTTCCAATGATGCCGAGATACATGTTCCCGCGCAAAATGTTGATTGGCAGTAACTGACCTAACAGACAAGTGACTAGATTTGGATTGGCCATAGTTAACCTGCGAATTTTCATGAGTGGCATAATTTTCTAACAGTTTTGTCTGCTTAGTAATTCCTTCAGTTCTAAAAGCTTCTTTTTTGGCTACTCGAGCAATTCCTTCAATTTTTGTCTACTCGAGTCAAATCTCAAGTGAATAAATGGATGGTTTATTCGATTCCAGGACATAAAAAGTAAACATGATTTTCCATTCGGCGTCCTTAAGTTATTTAATGAACTTTTGAATCTGCGTTCTGGCTACCTTACCTCGAAGAGTTCAATTTTAAAACAACAGGTATCCAAACAACTTTTCTAGTCGCAAAGATAATCAGGCTTAATACCATAAAACTACAAACTAGTGCAAATAAAGTATTCACTAGCACCTTATTTGCGTGGTTAAAATTGCATAAAGCAAACATCAGATCTTTGTCTTTCAATAAAAGATCTATTAAACTCTTCAGCAGACATGATCAACAACAGCAATTCAGTACGCGCACTGATTTTTTGGCTTCTATGAAATTACTATGATCCATTGCTAGAAATTTTGGCTTCTATGAAATTACTATGATCCATCGCTAGAATTTTTTTTTCATGATCCAAACCTGGAATTTTTGATACTATAACCGTTATAGCATCAAAAATTCCAGGTTTGGATCATGAAAAAAATACCGTCTGATATTCATGGCAAGTTCATAGAAAACAAAATTTCTAGCAATGGATCATAGTAGTTTCATGCATATTTCATAGTAATTTCATGCATATTTCTTAGTAATTTCATGCATATTTCATAGTAATTTCATAGACATTTCTCTGATGCATCAACGGATTGTTTAAATTATTCTTATCTATTGTAGAATACGAATGAAAACCCAATCCGTGCGTTTCATTTTTATATTTACAAGCACTCAATGTAAAATTAGCACCCAATAGAAATATAAACTACGGAGAAAATGTTCCTAATGCACTATTATTAAACTTTCACAAAAAATATACGGTACAATTAAATACTCATGTGGACTAATTTGTTAGGTTTCGCCAAAAATCTGAAATAATACTAATAATGAAAGAGATCCTACAATGTCTTGCAAGATAGCTGTCATTTGCACGAATCTTACACCGACGCTCAGTGTAGGACGCTTAGTAATGTGTGTTAGCACATAAAGTTCCGACCCACTCATCCGCATTTTTTTCTCAGCTGTCTAACAAATGAAGAGATTAGAATAGTCTGTTGATTTTGAAGAGATATAAACAAATAGTCAGTTGATTTTGAAAAAAATTGTTGCTAACTCAGACTAATAAATGAATTAAATGACGCCGTGCAGCACTAGAGATGGAGACATCAAGATAGCTGCATTAAAAATACTACGAGACAATACATACGACAAAATAAACAAAAAGAAGAAAAGGAACTACGGCAAAAACTCAATATCTATTTTAAGAGCACGTAGTAACACAGTCAAAATACCACCAGCTAGAGTTTGAACTACACTATTTCAAGTGTTTAGCTAAAAAGCAAATGGGACCTGTAAATAATGGGAAAGATAACCTCTCGACGAAAGAAAAAAATTGCGAAGTTCAAAAATCCATCAATATTCTCTACAAAATAACCTCAAGTTTCATCAAAACTATTAGTTTTCAACTAAAAATTTTAAAAAGAATCACAAATTTTAAAAGCGAATAATTTGTCTGAGATCAAACTAGGCACTATGACAGTAGTACAAAATATATGCAGACACAGACACAGAGAATTTTGCGAGCAATTTACGAAATCACAAAGTATTGAGGCCATTAAAATATTCAGCTATTTTCTGAACTTTTTATGATAGTGACTCATTTATTGTTCAGGTTATTCCATTTAAAAACAACTAAAAAATTTTTTTGTTCACCTGAGCGACTGTATCAATTGGAAGTAATCTTGCGGAAAATTTTTAAAGAACAGCAAAGAAGCACCAAAATTGATCACTCAAAAAATATTTAAAAACGATAGAAATTTATATATATATATATATATGAATATTTACACACACACATATAGATAAATATATATATATATATATATATATATATATATATATATTTTATATATATTTATATATATATATATATATATATATATATATATATATATATTAAGTTTTAACGATATAAAACATCAGTTGTGACCCAAAAACAATAAAGACCATGGAGTGTAAAGCACAGAAAAAATGATGGGACATCTCATCGATAGGACAACTTAGCTAGGTAGCTAAAGAAGAACAAAAAAAAGGAAAAGTTCAAAAAAATTCAAAAATTTTTTGAACAAATGAAATCAAAATTGTCTGGACTTTAGCTATCAACAAACCGCCTTGCGTATATTCATTCAACACTCAAACTTGAGACTTGTCAATAAACTGAAAACTTTTTTAAAATAAAATTAAATGCAAAAAACGGAAACTAATAAAAAAGAGATAAGTGTTGAAGTCGTTAAAAAATGGGCAATCGCCGAAAAAATTAGCTAAGATGTTTTGGTTTAAGATCAATGAAATTTTCCAGTATATTGTTTAAAAAATCCAGAATTGAAAAAGAAAAATCCATAAAATATTCAACAAATTTAAAAAGATATACAAAAATCACTAAATTTTAAAGACAATTCGTTCTATCTGTGCCATAAAAATTATTATCTTTCAAGGTTAACGGGAAAGCACTACAACACATCAACTGAAATCAAGACATTCATTATTCAGATTATGTCATAGAACTACAAAAAGAGCAATAAATAGAGGCAAAATCAAAGTTTCAATGTAAAAGCCATTGAAGCAATCAGCTATTCGCTGATAACTTTTTAATATCCAATATAGAGAGACTTCAGCGCGAATTGGGACTTTATATATTGTGATAATGTGACAGTACTTCAGAAACGAACCACAACTTGGTACAAAAAAATTTAAAAAAAAAAACTTCAAAATTTCATGAAATCTCGTCTCTTCACATTTAAAAAAAAACAAGAATTAGGAAACAAAACCGCTAAAAGGAAAAAATTCTGATTCAAAAGAAAACATTTGGGCCATGTGGTTAGTGGGATTGACCAAAGAGTTTGCAGAATTGAGTTTAAAATCGGTTAATGCTCAAATTTCTCTCAAAAACATTTTTCTCAAAAGTATTAAATGTCATCATGTTCGCATTCAAGGCATTAGGTATGTTCGCCTAATGCTCATATTGAATCTATAATTTCAATTGCACATTCAGTTAAAAAAGATAAATCATAGGAGTACAAAAATTAACAAATGCAGGCAAAACCCAAACGTTCAATATAATTACGAAAACACTGTTTCGATGTTATAAAAACCAGGCGCAATGAATCTCTAAATTCAAAATTCATGCTAATTGCGCCTCATTTGGTGTTAAGTGGGGTTTGTCAAAAGTGGAAACTTGACATGGGTTTTGAGTTTTGTGATTGACATGAAAAAAAAACAAACAAATAATTATGAAAAGATTTTTTAAACAAATCGATGCAAAAGAGGTCAAATCCTTTCGTTTTTGACAAAATCTACGATGACATCAAAACTAGCCTATTGCCTGCTAATCGTCTATTAACAACACTTAATTTTGCTTTATTTTAACGTATTTTTAAGCAACAAAATGATACAAAAAAAGCTTAAATTGGTCAAAAAATAGCCCTAAAACTGAGTAAAATATCAAATATTCTCAAAAAGTTTGAACCTTGACAACTCGAAAAACAGGTTATTCAAAAACAGTTAATTTCAATTTCTACGCTAGACGACCTTTCTGGTGATACCACACAAGATTCTCTACGATGAGTAAATCGTCCGGCAAAAATTTACTGAAAAAATAAACACTTTTGAGTACTTAGTTCCTCCCTCCCGCACTAAGTTGGTCGGAACAATAAGCAATTTATGAGCAAGTTAAATCTGAAATTTGTCAAGAACTTTTGAAAGTGACACAATTTGCTGTAATTCTTTCGGGGTTCTAAGTAAACAGAGTTGTTTATAATTCTCATGTACGCCTTTCACTGCTACTAAATAATTCGAACTTACAAAGCAAGTGAAAAACAGATGGGGAATATGGCTTATTGGTCTTAGTTCTTCGTTGGAGATTCCAAAATATTTCATGGAGTCGAAGGCGTAGAAAAAAGTCCCTTCGAACGGGTTTGTTCCACAAAACAGTTGAATTCGTTCTTTATCATCTCTGAGCAAAGATAGAAACACGATTGCTGGATTTGCCCGCAGCGTTTGAGCAGAGTTATCTTCAGTTTGCTGATGTTGAGGCAGAATGAAAATTTCCCCGGTATATGAGGGTACAAACAATTTTGTTCGATCGTAGGAAAATGCCCCTAATAATTCTACAGAATCACGTGAGCAAATTGGCACAGAAAACTCATAATCGAACTTTTCATTTACGTAAAAGTAAAATTTGTAACGATTTAAGACGTCATTTAACGGTACTGCTACTAATAGTTGGTTGATATGCGAAACTATGCAAGATTTATCAGCCATTTTGTCGATTTCTTCAGTGTTTACATCTCTTGTTTTGATTGATTTCAAAATATCCCACACTTCAATTGTGTCAAATTTTGACTCAGTATTTCTTAATAACAGGTACAGAGATTGGGGGTCGTCTGGGCAGATTGCGATGTCTCTGAGGTAGTGCTTAGTTTCAAACGACGCTTTGAAATTCAACATGCAATCCGAACAATCAAAATATTTTATAATGTCTTTTCCGTTTTCATTTGTTACCCAAACAAAGACACTACTTTCGTTGAAACCAGCAACAATTTTGCAAATATTTCCGAAACATTCAAGCTCCACCACAGATATTAACCCGTCGTTATCAGATAGAGATATGTCGTTAGTTACTTGGGGAACAGTTTCTAGAAATTCGAAATTAACCGGAACAGAGACATTGTTTTGAGCTTTTTCAACAACATCGATTTGCTCCAAAACTTCTGACTGAATTTTTTGAATTTGGCACTTTTGTGCCCTTAGACTGATTAGAATCCTTGCATTTTTTCCATCACTTTCGTCCAGTTCCAAGCTATCCCCAGTTGACAAGATATCCTCTTCAATTGATTCCAGTTCATTCGATACACTGATAAAATCTGAAATTTGGGACTCAAGAGCCATGCACTCTACTTTCAACGGATCTATTGAGTTTTTTAGCTCCTTCGATGCTTGTTGACACTTCCATTGGAAGGGAATTACATTATGCTTGCTATTTTCTGACGTACTTTTGTGTTTTCCTATCCAACATGTCCGACATATCGAGCTGCTGCAATCGATACAAAACAGCCACTGCTTTTTGCCATGATCAAGACAATTGTTCGCCGCATGTTGCTCAAAGTGAATCTCTAAACAGACACTTTCTGGCTCTTTTCGAGTAAAAAAAAACGCATTAAAGATGTCAAAAAAAGAGAAGAACCTGTACTAACACATGATAGTTATCTTGCAGGACCTTTTTGGACGCAATCATTATTGTTATTGTGTATTTCAAAAAAGGCCTTGTAAATTACGTCAAAAAAGGCCTGGTAAATTGGTTCTCATTATTTATTCAAACTTTATAATCACAGAACGTGTTTTACTAAGCTTGCCAGTTCAAGTCATCTGTCATTTGAGAATTTTCTCTCCTTCGTTCCCGATGCATTTCATGACAAAAAGCAGATATAGCAGAAGTATATACACTCGGCAATATCGCTGCTTGCCGCACACATGTATTAACATCGGGAAAATAAGCAAGAGCGATAAAGTCAGACACCTTCAAATTTTGGCAAGTAGAACAGAGTTCGCATTTTACAGTGTGCGCAATCTAGCGACAAGTCTAATTTCCTTTGATCCCATTGTTCAATTCCCTACGTTTAATGTCGGCGGCGTCCACTCTTTATACAACCATTTTCAGTAAAAAGCGTTTGGTTTTGAATGAGGGATTCTTATGAAATTATTACCCGGATCTGTTAGTCAGTTAAAATCAGAGCTGGAACATTAATTTTTACAGCCTGGATTTTAGCCAGGCCAGCTTTCTGAACATGTCCCACTTTGCAATTTACAGCATGTTCTGCAGAGAAAATTATAGTGATTCATCCTACGCATTATTTTGTTATTATTAGCGTTCTCTGTGAAGCTTCACTAACCGAATGTCCTCAAGCTGAGCATTGCTAATTATCCGTATTCACTCTATCTGAGCAGGCTAATTACCCGCCATTTCTCTATCTGAGCAGGCTAATTACCCGCCATTTCTCTTATCTCTATCTGAGCAGGCTAATTACCCGCCATTTCTCGATCAATTGTTGTCTCTCATCTTAAATTGTCCAAACAATTAAGATCCCTTATCTGAATTCCTAAATCAGGCATTTCATGCCCGATGTAAACTATTGAAAAACTCAAAACACATGCATTACTTTGAATTAAAATGAAATAAATATAAATAAAACATTTAATAACGGAAAAGAACAATTAATCAATGAAATAATAAATAAATGTCTGTTTATAGTGTTCTGTTCTGTTTATAGGTGTTCTGTTCAGTTTATAGGTTCACTCTGATCTGTTCTGTTCACTCTGATCTATCTCGGCTAAACGCCCTGTCGGCCAATACGGCGGCCACCGTTCTGTTCACTCTGCCAACATTGGGAAACGTTCTGTTCACTCTGCTCTGTTCACTCTGCCAACATTGGGAATAATTGCTGTTTGACCTCGTGATATCGACCTCCGCTACACGTGCACACGCTGACGAACACGACAGCAGCGTTCCAGGTGTGTCCATCTGACATTCCAGGCCAGACGAGGTCGGCCCACGTCCACCTTCATCAGCAGTAGCACCTCCGACCTCCAACCAACAACACACCAGACCCCCCCCCCAAAGAACACAACGTGTCAGGAAATTTCTTGAACGTCAGATTGCACACAATGGCCGGAAGAATAAAGAACTACTGAAATCTCATTGATCTGAAGCATAAAAAGGAGAGAAGCAGCGAAATCTAAAACCTGTAAAAGGGGACAAGTTAATATTAAACCACATGAGAACAAAAGAATAATTTGAATCATGAAATGATTTGAATATTCAATTCAGAGCAGGATGAGGACGACGCCTCATAATATTAAGCCGGAAACGCAGAATTCACAGATTATTCGCAGAATTCACGTATTAAGCCGGAAATATTAAGCCTCATAATATTAAGCTGGAAACGCAGAATTCACAGATTATTCGCAGAATTCACGTATTAAGCCGGAAATATTAAGCCTCATAATATTAAGCTGGAAACGCAGAATTCACAGATTGTTAGCAGAATTCATGTAGCACCGACAGTATAAGTGCACCCATATGCCGATAGCCCTCTCCAAATTTATCGAAATGGAACTTACAATTGTCGTCAAAGTCTTCTCGTCTTATAAGCCTACTACTTTTTAATTGGGGGCCCAACTTGTTACGCAAAAACATATTATTGTAAGCAACTAGATGGACGGGCAGATCTTTCCGTCTCATATGGCCGGCAAACTTTACTTCAGTTGGCCACACACTCCGACTAAACTCTTTAAACTTCTGGCAAATTAGATTAACATTCAAGTTTTTGACATCGTTATCCCCAACAATAACAAAAGCATGTGTGTAGCCTCTCGTTTGTGCTACAAGACTCATCAGATCATGACAGCGGCGCCCTCCTTTGCCGTCATAGACCGGACTGCAAAAAAAAGTTAATAGTTACATTGATGAAATTAAAGTAGTTACGCTGATGAAATTAAAATAGCATATGTTTTACCAATATGCTGCTAATAGGGGATCCCGTTCAAGATGTGGTTGGGCATCTCTGAGGTTTGAATCGCCAATTATCAGACATCGGATCTGGGGAAAAACAAAAAATGGGGCAAAATATTTTGAAAATTCAGAGGACTTTTCATTATGATAAGTTTTTAGATTGAAAAAGCAAATATAATTGGCAGATAGAAAAGACAAACATAGCTATCTATCTATCTATCTATATATCTATCTATCTATCCAGCTATCTATCTATCTATCTATCTATCTATCTATCTATCTATCTATCTATCTATCTATCTATCTATCTATCTATCTATCTATCTATCTATCTATCTATCTATCTATCTATCTATCTATCTATCTATCTATCTATCTATCTATCTATCTATCTATCTATCTATCTATCTATCTATCTATCTATCTATCTATCTATCTAATCTATCTATCTATCTACCTATCTATCTATCTATCTATCTATCTATCTATCTATCTATCTATCTATCTATCTATCTATCTATCTAATCGATCTAATCTATCTATCTATCTATCTATCTATCTATCTATCTATCTATCTATCTATCTATCTATCTATCTATCTATCTATCTAATCTATCTAATCTATCTATCTATCTATCTATCTATCTATCTATCTATCTATCTATCTATCTATCTATCTATCTATCTATCTATCTATCTATCTATCTATCTATCTATCTATCTACCTACCTATCTATCTACGCAGAACAAGCTCAGTAGCTTGATGCGACTTTTAAAAAAATAAGGAAAGAATTGACTGATTTGCAAAGCAAGCTCAGTAGCTTGATGCAAGTCTTACTTCTAAATTGGGCGACAAAACTTTGAATTAAAATAAGCTCTTTAGTTTGATGCAAATACAGTTTCGAAGGAAGGCAAGAGTGACAAGTTTGCAAAACAAGCTCAGTAGCTTGATGCATTAAAATAAAAAAAATGGCACTAATTCTACGCAGAACAAGCTCAGTAGCTTGATGCGACTTTTAAAAAAGTAAGGAAAGAAATGACTGATTTGCAAAGCAAGCTCAGTAGCTTGATGCAAGTCTTACTTCTAAATTGGGCGACAAAACTTTGAATTAAAATAAGCTCTTTAGTTTGATGCAACTTTAGTTTCGAAGGAAGGAAAGAGTGACAAGTTTGCAAAACAAGCTCAGTAGCTTGATGCATTAAAATAAATAAAAAATGGCACTAATTCTACGCAGAACAAGCTCAGTAGCTTGATGCGACTTTTAAAAAAGTAAGGAAAGAAATGACTGATTTGCAAAGCAAGCTCAGTAGCTTGATGCAAGTCTTACTTCTAAATTGGGCGACAAAACTTTGAATTAAAATAAGCTCTTTAGTTTGATGCAAATACAGTTTCGAAGGAAGGCAAGAGTGACAAGTTTGCAAAACAAGCTCAGTAGCTTGATGCATTAAAATAAAAAAAATGGCACTAATTCTACGCAGAACAAGCTCAGTAGCTTGATGCGACTTTTAAAAAAGTAAGGAAAGAAATGACTGATTTGCAAAGCAAGCTCAGTAGCTTGATGCAAGTCTTACTTCTAAATTGGGCGACAAAACTTTGAATTAAAATAAGCTCTTTAGTTTGATGCAAATTTAGTTTCGAAGGAAGGCAAGAGTGACAAGTATGCAAAACAAGCTCAGTAGCTTGATGCATTAAAATAAATAAAAAATGGCACTAATTCTACGCAGAACAAGCTCAGTAGCTTGATGCGACTTTTAAAAAAATAAGGAAAGAAATGACTGATTTGCAAAGCAAGCTCAGTAGCTTGATGCAAGTCTTACTTCTAAATTGGGCGACAAAACTTTGAATTGAAATAAGCTCTTTAGTTTGATGCAAATTTAGTTTCGAAGGAAGGCAAGAGTGACAAGTTTGCAAAACAAGCTCAGTAGCTTGATGCATTAAAATAAATAAAAAATGGCACTAATTCTACGCAGAACAAGCTCAGTAGCTTGATGCGACTTTTAAAAAAGTAAGGAAAGAAATGACTGATTTGCAAAGCAAGCTCAGTAGCTTGATGCAAGTCTTACTTCTAAATTGGGCGACAAAACTTTGAATTAAAATAAGCTCTTTAGTTTGATGCAACTTTAGTTTCGAAGGAAGGAAAGAGTGACAAGTTTGCAAAACAAGCTCAGTAGCTTGATGCATTAAAATAAATAAAAAATGGCACTAATTCTACGCAGAACAAGCTCAGTAGCTTGATGCGACTTTTAAAAAAGTAAGGAAAGAAATGACTGATTTGCAAAGCAAGCTCAGTAGCTTGATGCAAGTCTTACTTCTAAATTGGGCGACAAAACTTTGAATTAAAATAAGCTCTTTAGTTTGATGCAAATACAGTTTCGAAGGAAGGCAAGAGTGACAAGTTTGCAAAACAAGCTCAGTAGCTTGATGCATTAAAATAAAAAAAATGGCACTAATTCTACGCAGAACAAGCTCAGTAGCTTGATGCGACTTTTAAAAAAGTAAGGAAAGAAATGACTGATTTGCAAAGCAAGCTCAGTAGCTTGATGCAAGTCTTACTTCTAAATTGGGCGACAAAACTTTGAATTAAAATAAGCTCTTTAGTTTGATGCAAATTTAGTTTCGAAGGAAGGCAAGAGTGACAAGTATGCAAAACAAGCTCAGTAGCTTGATGCATTAAAATAAATAAAAAATGGCACTAATTCTACGCAGAACAAGCTCAGTAGCTTGATGCGACTTTTAAAAAAGTAAGGAAAGAAATGACTGATTTGCAAAGCAAGCTCAGTAGCTTGATGCAAGTCTTACTTCTAAATTGGGCGACAAAACTTTGAATTAAAATAAGCTCTTTAGTTTGATGCAAATTTAGTTTCGAAGGAAGGCAAGAGTGACAAGTTTGCAAAACAAGCTCAGCAGCTTGATGCATTAAAATAAATAAAAAAATGGCACTAATTCTACGCAGAACAAGCTCAGTAGCTTGATGCGACTTTTAAAAAAGTAAGGAAAGAAATGACTGATTTGCAAAGCAAGCTCAGTAGCTTGATGCAAGTCTTACTTCTAAATTGGGCAACAAAACTTTGAATTAAAATAAGCTCTTTAGTTTGATGCAAATTTAGTTTCGAAGGAAGGCAAGAGTGACAAGTTTGCAAAACAAGCTCAGTAGCTTGATGCATTAAAATAAATAAAAAATGGCACTAATTCTACGCAGAACAAGCTCAGTAGCTTGATGCGACTTTTAAAAAAATAAGGAAAGAAATGACTGATTTGCAAAGCAAGCTCAGTAGCTTGATGCAAGTCTTACTTCTAAATTGGGCGACAAAACTTTGAATTGAAATAAGCTCTTTAGTTTGATGCAAATTTAGTTTCGAAGGAAGGCAAGAGTGACAAGTTTGCAAAACAAGCTCAGCAGCTTGATGCATTAAAATAAATAAAAAAAATGTTACTAATTCTACGCAGAACAAGCTCAGTAGCTTGATGCGACTTTTAAAAAAGTAAGGAAAAAAATGACTGATTTGCAAAGCAAGCTCAGTAGCTTGATGCAAGTCTTACTTCTAAATTGGGCGAAAAAACTTTGAATTAAAATAAGCTCTTTAGTTTGATGCAAATTTAGTTTCGAAGGAGGGCAAGAGTGACAAGTTTGCAAAACAAGCTCAGTAGCTTGATGCATTAAAATAAATAAAAAATGGCACTAATTCTACGCAGAACAAGCTCAGTAGCTTGATGCGACTTTTAAAAAAGTAAGGAAAGAAATGACTGATTTGCAAAGCAAGCTCAGAAGCTTGATGCAAGTCTTACTTCTAAATTGGGCGACAAAACTTTGAATTAAAATAAGCTCTTTAGTTTGATGCAAATTTAGTTTCGAAGGAAGGCAAGAGTGACAAGTTTGCAAAACAAGCTCAGTAGCTTGATGCATTAAAATAAATAAAAAATGGCACTAATTCTACGCAGAACAAGCTCAGTAGCTTGATGCGACTTTTAAAAAAATAAGGAAAGAAATGACTGATTTGCAAAGCAAGCTCAGTAGCTTGATGCAAGTCTTACTTCTAAATTGGGCGACAAAACTTTGAATTAAAATAAGCTCTTTAGTTTGATGCAAATACAGTTTCGAAGGAAGGCAAGAGTGACAAGTTTGCAAAACAGGATCAGTAACTTGATGCATTAAAATAAAAAAAATAGCACTAATTCTACGCAGAACAAGCTCAGTAGCTTGATGCGGCTTTTAAAAAAGTAAGGAAAGAAATGACTGATTTGCAAAGCAAGCTCAGTAGCTTGATGCCAGTCTTACCTATAAATTGGGCGACAAAACTTTGAATTAAAATAAGCTCTTTAGTTTGATGCAAATTTAGTTTCGAAGGAAGGCAAGAGTGACAAGTTTGCAAAACAAGCTCAGTAGCTTGATGCATTAAAATAAATAAAAAATGGCACTAATTCTACGCAGAACAAGCTCAGTAGCTTGATGCGACTTTTAAAAAAGTAAGGAAAGAAATGACTGATTTGCAAAGCAAGCTCAGTAGCTTGATGCAAGTCTTACTTCTAAATTGGGCGACAAAACTTTGAATTAAAATAAGCTCTTTAGTTTGATGCAAATTTAGTTTCGAAGGAAGACAAGAGTGACAAGTTTGCAAAACAAGCTCAGTAGCTTGATGCATTAAAATAAATAAAAAATGGCACTAATTCTACGCAGAACAAGCTCAGTAGCTTGATGCGACTTTTAAAAAAGTAAGGAAAGAAATGACTGATTTGCAAAGCAAGCTCAGTAGCTTGATGCAAGTCTTACTTCTAAATTGGGCGACAAAACTTTGAATTAAAATAAGCTCTTTAGTTTGATGCAAATTTAGTTTCGAAGGAAGGCAAGAGTGACAAGTATGCAAAACAAGCTCAGTAGCTTGATGCATTAAAATAAATAAAAAATGGCACTAATTCTACGCAGAACAAGCTCAGTAGCTTGATGCGACAAGTAAGGAAAGAAATGACTGATTTGCAAAGCAAGCTCAGTAGCTTGATGCAAGTCTTACTTCTAAATTGGGCGACAAAACTTTGAATTAAAATAAGCTCTTTAGTTTGATGCAAATTTAGTTTCGAAGGAAGGCAAGAGTGACAAGTTTGCAAAACAAGCTCAGCAGCTTGATGCATTAAAATAAATAAAAAAATGGCACTAATTCTACGCAGAACAAGCTCAGTAGCTTGATGCGACTTTTAAAAAAGTAAGGAAAGAAATGACTGATTTGCAAAGCAAGCTCAGTAGCTTGATGCAAGTCTTACTTCTAAATTGGGCAACAAAACTTTGAATTAAAATAAGCTCTTTAGTTTGATGCAAATTTAGTTTCGAAGGAAGGCAAGAGTGACAAGTTTGCAAAACAAGCTCAGTAGCTTGATGCATTAAAATAAATAAAAAATGGCACTAATTCTACGCAGAACAAGCTCAGTAGCTTGATGCGACTTTTAAAAAAATAAGGAAAGAAATGACTGATTTGCAAAGCAAGCTCAGTAGCTTGATGCAAGTCTTACTTCTAAATTGGGCGACAAAACTTTGAATTAAAATAAGCTCTTTAGTTTGATGCAAATTTAGTTTCGAAGGAAGACAAGAGTGACAAGTTTGCAAAACAAGCTCAGTAGCTTGATGCATTAAAATAAATAAAAAATGGCACTAATTCTACGCAGAACAAGCTCAGTAGCTTGATGCGACTTTTAAAAAAATAAGGAAAGAAATGACTGATTTGCAAAGCAAGCTCAGTAGCTTGATGCAAGTCTTACTTCTAAATTGGGCGACAAAACTTTGAATTGAAATAAGCTCTTTAGTTTGATGCAAATTTAGTTTCGAAGGAAGGCAAGAGTGACAAGTTTGCAAAACAAGCTCAGTAGCTTGATGCATTAAAATAAATAAAAAATGGCACTAATTCTACGCAGAACAAGCTCAGTAGCTTGATGCGACTTTTAAAAAAGTAAGGAAAGAAATGACTGATTTGCAAAGCAAGCTCAGTAGCTTGATGCAAGTCTTACTTCTAAATTGGGCGACAAAACTTTGAATTAAAATAAGCTCTTTAGTTTGATGCAAATTTAGTTTCGAAGGAAGGCAAGAGTGACAAGTTTGCAAAACAAGCTCAGTAGCTTGATGCATTAAAATAAATAAAAAATGGCACTAATTCTACACAGAACAAGCTCAGTAGCTTGATGCGACTTTTAAAAAAGTAAGGAAAGAAATGACTGATTTGCAAAGCAAGCTCAGTAGCTTGATGCCAGTCTTACCTATAAATTGGGCGACAAAACTTTGAATTAAAATAAGCTCTTTAGTTTGATGCAAATTTAGTTTCGAAGGAAGGCAAGAGTGACAAGTTTGCAAAACAAGCTCAGTAGCTTGATGCATTAAAATAAATAAAAAATGGCACTAATTCTACGCAGAACAAGCTCAGTAGCTTGATGCGACTTTTAAAAAAGTAAGGAAAGAAATGACTGATTTGCAAAGCAAGCTCAGTAGCTTGATGCAAGTCTTACTTCTAAATTGGGCGTCAAAACTTTGAATTAAAATAAGCTCTTTAGTTTGATGCAAATTTAGTTTCGAAGGAAGACAAGAGTGACAAGTTTGCAAAACAAGCTCAGTAGCTTGATGCATTAAAATAAATAAAAAATGGCACTAATTCTACGCAGAACAAGCTCAGTAGCTTGATGCGACTTTTAAAAAAATAAGGAAAGAAATGACTGATTTGCAAAGCAAGCTCAGTAGCTTGATGCAAGTCTTACTTCTAAATTGGGCGACAAAACTTTGAATTGAAATAAGCTCTTTAGTTTGATGCAAATTTAGTTTCGAAGGAAGGCAAGAGTGACAAGTTTGCAAAACAAGCTCAGTAGCTTGATGCATTAAAATAAATAAAAAATGGCACTAATTCTACGCAGAACAAGCTCAGTAGCTTGATGCGACTTTTAAAAAAGTAAGGAAAGAAATGACTGATTTGCAAAGCAAGCTCAGTAGCTTGATGCAAGTCTTACTTCTAAATTGGGCGACAAAACTTTGAATTAAAATAAGCTCTTTAGTTTGATGCAAATTTAGTTTCGAAGGAAGGCAAGAGTGACAAGTTTGCAAAACAAGCTCAGTAGCTTGATGCATTAAAATAAATAAAAAATGGCACTAATTCTACGCAGAACAAGCTCAGTAGCTTGATGCGACTTTTAAAAAAATAAGGAAAGAAATGACTGATTTGCAAAGCAAGCTCAGTAGCTTGATGCAAGTCTTACTTCTAAATTGGGCGACAAAACTTTGAATTGAAATAAGCTCTTTAGTTTGATGCAAATATAGTTTCGAAGGAAGGCAAGAGTGACAAGTTTGCAAAACAAGCTCAGTAGCTTGATGCATTAAAATAAATAAAAAATGGCACTAATTCTACGCAGATCAAGCTCAGTAGCTTGATGCGACTTTTAAAAAAATAAGGAAAGAAATGACTGATTTGCAAAGCAAGCTCAGTAGCTTGATGCAAGTCTTACTTCTAAATTGGGCGACAAAACTTTGAATTGAAATAAGCTCTTTAGTTTGATGCAAATATAGTTTCGAAGGAAGGCAAGAGTGACAAGTTTGCAAAACAAGCTCAGTAGCTTGATGCATTAAGATAAATAAAAAATGGCACTAATTCTACGCAGAACAAGCTCAGTAGCTTGATGCGACTTTTAAAAAAATAAGGAAAGAAATGACTGATTTGCAAAGCAAGCTCAGTAGCTTGATGCAAGTCTTACTTCTAAATTGGGCGACAAAACTTTGAATTAAAATAAGCTCTTTAGTTTGATGCAAATATAGTTTCGAAGGAAGGCAAGAGTGACAAGTTTGCAAAACAAGCTCAGTAGCTTGATGCATTAAAATAAAAAAATGGCACTAATTCTACGCAGAACAAGCTCAGTAGCTTGATGCGACTTTTAAAAAAGTAAGGAAAGAAATGACTGATTTGCAAAGCAAGCTCAGTAGCTTGATGCAAGTCTTACTTCTAAATTGGGCGACAAAACTTTGAATTAAAATAAGCTCTTTAGTTTGATGCAAATTTAGTTTCGAAGGAAGGCAAGAGTGACAAGTTTGCAAAACAAGCTCAGCAGCTTGATGCATTAAAATAAATAAAAAAATGGCACTAATTCTACGCAGAACAAGCTCAGTAGCTTGATGCGGCTTTTAAAAAAGTAAGGAAAGAAATGACTGATTTGCAAAGCAAGCTCAGTAGCTTGATGCAAGTCTTACTTCTAAATTGGGCGACAAAACTTTGAATTAAAATAAGCTCTTTAGTTTGATGCAAATTTAGTTTCGAAGGAAGGCAAGAGTGACAAGTTTGCAAAACAAGCTCAGCAGCTTGATGCATTAAAATAAATAAAAAAATGGCACTAATTCTACGCAGAACAAGCTCAGTAGCTTGATGCGGCTTTTAAAAAAATAAGGAAAGAAATGACTGATTTGCAAAGCAAGCTCAGTAGCTTGATGCAAGTCTTACTTCTAAATTGGGCGACAAAACTTTGAATTAAAATAAGCTCTTTAGTTTGATGCAAATTTAGTTTCGAAGGAAGGCAAGAGTGACAAGTTTGCAAAACAAGCTCAGCAGCTTGATGCATTAAAATAAATTAAAAAAATGTTACTAATTCTACGCAGAACAAGCTCAGTAGCTTGATGCGACTTTTAAAAAAGTAAGGAAAGAAATGACTGATTTGCAAAGCAAGCTCAGTAGCTTGATGCAAGTCTTACTTCTAAATTGGGCGACAAAACTTTGAATTAAAATAAGCTCTTTAGTTTGATGCAAATTTAGTTTCGAAGGAAGGCAAGAGTGACAAGTTTGCAAAACAAGCTCAGTAGCTTGATGCATTAAAATAAATAAAAAATGGCACTAATTCTACGCAGAACAAGCTCAGTAGCTTGATGCGGCTTTTAAAAAAATAAGGAAAGAAATGACCGATTTGCAATGCAAGCTCAGTAGCTTGATGCAAGTCTTACTTCTAAATTGGGCGACGAAACTTTGAATTAAAACAAGCTCTTTAGTTTGTTGCAAATTAATTTCGAAGGAAGGCAAGAGTGACAAGTTTGCGAAACAAGCTCAGTAGCTTGATGCATTAAAATAAAAAAAAATGGCACTAATTCTACGCAGAACAAGCTCAGTAGCTTGATGCGACTTTTAAAAAAAATAAGGAAAGAAATGACTGATTTGCAAAGCAAGCTCAGTAGCTTGATGCAAGTCTTACTTCTAAATTGGGCGACAAAACTTTGAATTAAAATAAGCTCTTTAGTTTGATGCAAATTTAGTTTCGAAGGAAGGCAAGAGTGACAAGTTTGCAAAACAATCTCAGCAGCTTGATGCATTAAAATAAATAAAAAAATGGCACTAATTCTACGCAGAACAAGCTCAGTAGCTTGATGCGGCTTTTAAAAAAATAAGGATAGAAATGACTGATTTGCAAAGCAAGCTCAGTAGCTTGATGCAAGTCTTACTTCTAAATTGGGCGACAAAACTTTGAATTAAAACAAGCTCTTTAGTTTGTTGCAAATTATTTCGAAGGAAGGCAAGAGTGACAAGTTTGCAAAACAAGCTCAGTAGCTTGATGCATTAAAATAAATAAAAAATGGCACTAATTCTACGCAGAACAAGCTCAGTAGCTTGATGCGACTTTTAAAAAAAATAAGGAAAGAAATGACTGATTTGCAAAGCAAGCTCAGTAGCTTGATGCAAGTCTTACTTCTAAATTGGGCGACAAAACTTTGAATTAAAATAAGCTCTTTAGTTTGATGCAAATTTAGTTTCGAAGGAAGGCAAGAGTGACAAGTTTGCAAAACAAGCTCAGTAGCTTGATGCATTAAAATAAAAAAATGGCACTAATTCTACGCAGAACAAGCTCAGTAGCTTGATGCGACTTTTAAAAAAATAAGGAAAGAAATGACTGATTTGCAAAGCAAGCTCAGTAGCTTGATGCAAATCTTACTTCTAAATTGGGCGACAAAACTTTGAATTAAAATAAGCTCTTTAGTTTGATGCAAATTTAGTTTCGAAGGAAGGCAAGAGTGACAAGTTTGCAAAACAAGCTCAGCAGCTTGATGCATTAAAATAAATAAAAAAATGGCACTAATTCTACGCAGAACAAGCTCAGTAGCTTGATGCGGCTTTTTAAAAAATAAGGAAAGAAATGACTGATTTGCAAAGCAAGCTCAGTAGCTTGATGCAAGTCTTACTTCTAAATTGGGCGACAAAACTTTGAATTAAAACAAGCTCTTTAGTTTGATGCAAATTTAGTTTCGAAGGAAGGCAAGAGTGACAAGTTTGCAAAACAAGCTCAGTAGCTTGATGCATTAAAATAATTAAAAAATGGCACTAATTCTACGCAGAACAAGCTCAGTAGCTTGATGCGACTTTTAAAAAAATAAGGAAAGAAATGACTGATTTGCAAAGCAAGCTCAGTAGCTTGATGCAAGTCTTACTTCTAAATTGGGCGACAAAACTTTGAATTAAAATAAGCTCTTTAGTTTGATGCAAATATAGTTTCGAAGGAAGGCAAGAAAGACAAGTTTGCAAAACAAGCTCAGTAGCTTGATGCATTAAAATAAAAAAAAATGGCACTAATTCTACGCAGAACAAGCTCAGTAGCTTGATGCGACTTTTAAAAAAGTAAGGAAAGAAATGACTGATTTGCAAAGCAAGCTCAGTAGCTTGATGCAAGTCTTACTTCTAAATTGGGCGACAAAACTTTGAATTAAAATAAGCTCTTTAGTTTGATGCAAATTTAGTTTCGAAGGAAGGCAAGAGTGACAAGTTTGCAAAACAAGCTCAGCAGCTTGATGCATTAAAATAAATAAAAAAAATGGCACTAATTCTACGCAGAACAAGCTCAGTAGCTTGATGCATGAAAATATAAAACAAATTGGCACTAATTCGACACAGAATAGGCTCAGTAGCTTGATGGGATTCAAAGAAATGAAAAAAGGTGTTTTTAACGTTTTTTCTTCTCATGAATGCTCAAAATTTGAGCACAATCTTGCAATAATTTTTCTGCCCAATACGCACTGTTTGTCATCCATAAGGTCGGTAAATAGAAACACTTTCTTCATGAGACGTGCAGGAACAGACTTTAGAATATTTGTTTCCTCTACCTCAAAAAAGAAGCCTTTCACTCGTCCAATCTCACGCAAAGTTCGAAGAATTTTGATTTCAGCCTGTACCTCGTTGAAGAAAGGTGACCCAGGTTGCGTAAAGAAATACTGGATTTGACCAAAAACTTCATCGGTGTTCTCGATAAAAGACACAAAACAGTTTGCATGTTTTGATCTTGCGTACGCCGGGGAGTCGAAGTAGGTGTTTTGAAAATAATGACGGTTAAAAAAGTCAGCTTCAGCGTAAAGGGATTTTCCATGTTTGACAGCACTTGTATAAATGAACTCATCGCAGTAACTAGCATTATCAATGTAAACGTTTCCTGTCAAATTACTGAAAATTTCTCTCAGTTTTGGGTCTTGAATCTGTGCGCTAGCAAATTTATGCCTCTGTAGAATTCTACGACATATGATCTCGCATTCATTTTGTGATCCTGTGAAGACGTCACCTAGGGTTCGATTTGCAGCTTCGAAAGACATCGCTGAATAACAATAAAGCGGTCCAAAACGTCTCACTTGGTCAACGAGATGTTTTAAACAGTGTACGTTAATAGTTTCGACGCGTTCGTTGCCATCATGAATCGAAACAATATCTTCGCAGAATCGTAGCAGGAGTTTCTCAGCTGCAGCGGTGTTTGTGTCTTTGCTAGATTCGAACAAAAGTCTTACGCCAAAAACCAAATTGACGAGATGATTGTACAACGTTTCAGGTATCCGATTTGAAAAAACGAGAGGGCTGATGTAAAACAACCAATTGAAATATTCATTGGCTTTGAACTGAGCCATTTCATCAAGTGGTCGAATCTTTTTAGAATAGGCTACCATTTCGCGTGGACAATTCAAGTTCGATAGAACTAAATTGACTTTAACTTTATCATCAGATGACAGGGCTCTGTAGCATAATTTCAGAGCTTCGGGAAAAACCCCTAACAAAACACAGTGCATATAATTGATAGGCGCTGCTAGGGGTAAATTATTAATAACTGAGGAGAAAGCACTTTTGCCCTTTACGCCAGCTACGTTAATCAATTCATCAACTGGAATTAATTCTGCGTATTTAACGAAAACGTTGTTTATATCCGGTTCGCGTATTTTTCCGATTTGAGCAAACGGATAATACGCATGTGTCTTACCAATTGTCTTGCCAGGTGCCGTGCAGTAATGACACCCGTAGAAACCATTAAACTTGAACATATTGAGCATATGGCTTTTTGCGCCCAAGTCTGCAATAAGAAGCTTGATTGAGAAAAAAGCTTGGAAGGAAACTCCGTTATGTTTGAAATTAACACCTGATAACAACTCAGAGTTTATGATTGGAACGAGTTCATTCCAATTGGGAGTAGTATTACCGTTAAACAGGGCACCCAAAACAATATTTTGACGACTCATCCTTTTCCTGGGCGGCAGATCTGCAACTTGAAACCAAACTGGCCACAACTCCTTCCGCAGTGTCGACTTTTTGATGTTGACGCCGTCAGAGAACAATAGCAGGTTAATAAAGACTTTCCTATCGTCATTTAAATCCACAGGAGGGCAAACAAATGTGTTACAATCTAGGTGTGGGCTTTCTTTCCGTTGATCACTGTATTCAATTATATCATTAAAATTTCTTTGGACAATGTCTCTTAATTCAAACCGGAAACCAGTTACACAAAGACTTTGTCTTGGTGACTTTTTCAGGAAACGCACGTCCTCTTCAAAAAGTTTTTTTGCTCTACGAATTTGCGAATAGCCGGTGGGAAAATTGTTTCCTTGTGGAAGAAACGCCTTTATGAGCGCATGCATTTTAGTTGAGCATTCGTCGGAAAGACTAAAGCGAGAACAAAAGGCATTCATTAGAACAGTGACATCATCGACGCAAATTGTGCTACCCTCAAACAATCGAGCGGAAATTTTGTGGGCAGTTATATCATTTATTTCAGGTGAAATATCCGGATCGGACACAGAAGCATTAGTTTCGGGGGAAATACCTCGATCGGAAACAGCAGCATTAATTTCAGGAGAAATAACCCGATCGGACACAGAAGGTTTGTCAGAAAGAGAATTTTCCGAAGATGGAGTAAAGTTTTCTCGTGGCGAGTCAAACACGTTCTCCGCAGCAGCATGGGAATCAAGTGACGTTCGTTCGGAGCTTGTTGTTTCTAATTGAGAGATACTGCTTTCTGTCGTCTGTTCCGACTCAAAGTCGTTTCCTACCGTCTGAATGTTGGCTGATAGGTTAGGTAGTTCGGGTGAACCATAAATGCTTAACGGACTGCTTGTTAATTCATTGACCTTTTCTATTAATTTACGACCTCTAAGTTTTTGCTTTTTTGGTGGACAAGGCGAACAGTGTGAAGATGATTGTTCTCCCTCTAAATCAACTAACACCTCGTTTGCAAGATCATCGAGCAAATTTTGCAGTAAAAGTTCGAAAATACAATCGCATTCTGCATTTCTTCTTTCCTTTAAACGGCAAGTGCGGCAGAGACACTCGTTTTCTTCGAAAAATTCGGGACCATACTTAACAAAAATTTCGTCCCCTGGGTAAATTTTTTTCTTGATCCTCAATTGGACTATTCCTGAATCACTCGAAAAATCATACTCACAATTGGGCTCACAATTGGAGTTCACAAAACGAATGGGACCAAGTAAAAGTAATTGCTGTCCTGTGCGTTCAGAGGACATAACTGATAGATTTGTCACCGCACCAAATGGAACTGGGGCTACAAAACCTGAAGGTTTCCGTTTGAAAATCTCGGGCGGGTGAACAACACTTTTTCCTCTGTAAACTAGTCGGTAGCCTCCGAAGTTGTCATGCTCAATTGCAAACGTAGGTGCCAGATCTTTGTACGATTGACACAGGATTTCAAACGTCTCTTTCCATTTCAAGTCACTCTTAATTTTTCGCAGGAAAATACATTCTCTTAAAGGTTGAATAGGCGTCATTGCAGGTCTATCAGGTGTCTGAACAAATTTCTCTACCGCAAAATAATCGCATTGAGCAAGCACTGACCATTCAAGTTTTTTAGGCAGCATTATCTCTAGAAATAGGGAAAATTTGAAAAACCTTTGTTTTCATGCATCCGAAAATTTTTTGAAAAAAAGAGCAAACAAAAACGTCAATTTATCAAATCGGAAAGCCGGAGAGCAACTAATCAAAAGAACGAGAAGGTTATTCAATGAAGATGCCTTGAAAAGAAACAGATAAATTTAATCCATATGAACTCAAGAAAAGTTGAGCAACGAAGCGCATTTTAAAAAGCACATACAGTTAAGAAAATGTAAATGTCCACCAGAGATATTGTTTTTCTGGAGAGTCGGTTAATGAACACCACTTTCAGAGAACAGTTACTAGTCATAGCTCTTCCGAAGTTTCTTCAGCGTTGACTGTTTCCGTCAATCTTGTTTGACTTGGTCCCGGCGCCGATCTCATACCATCTTCCTTTGGTTCGTTGCTCTTGCGTTCGCCAGACCGGATCTCATTTGCGCGGTTATTTAGGCTTGCTTTTGCTAGCTCGTAACAGTGGAGCCACTGATCCTCGTACTTAAGTCGAAAGAGATCTGAAGTAAAAAACAGCAAAAATTGATCAATTGCATTTACTAATTGAAAAACGGACCAGTTTTCTAAGATCTGTAAATTGTTTTCGTTGGCTCTTGTAAAACATTTAAAACCGCAAGAACTCTGCCATTTAAAAAAAAAAAACAAATTAAAAACTATAAGACCTCACAAACCTTTGAAAAGAGTCTTTCTTGTCGGTGAAAAATCAGTCCTGGAGACTACACCCTGTTTTTGCTTTATCTTTGGAGACAACATATGTTGCTTTATTTCCTCAACAGTCCACAACCGTTTGCACGCGTTCCTTCCGACCAATTGAGGCGTTGCTCCACCAGTTGTCGCTAAATCGGTACCTTTTCCTGGGCCCTTTGTAATGAGAAGCAAGGCCTCATCTCTTTCCGGAAAGCTTTTGGCCACTGGGAGGAGAACACCCAGTTTGGACACTTCGGTAGTCTAGAAAAACTTTGCTTAAAAATAGGATCATTTCGCTCCTTTGTATTTACATTGAAAAAATAACTCTTTCAAAAAAATTCTCAGCAACTTCAATATTTTCTCCTTTTTTTGTATTGTTTTTTATTTGCTCATTTAAATTTTTGCGTTTTAAAACCATTGCTCCTAATGTTTACTGAATTCTCTACTCTTTACTTACAAGTTGCTTAATAGCGTTGGTAGACATTTGAATCTCCCTGTAATTCCTGTTCGAAAGTGATTTCAGTTCAGGTCTGAGCTCGGTCATACAATTTACTATGAGTGTCGCAGCTTCCATAATTTTGTCTGCTGCATTCTTCATAGCATCGGAGGCTTCACGATCAACTCTGCGAATCTTTGTCTCAGAAATCTCATCCGGGTTGATTGCTTTGCTCCGTTTCAGCTTGATTTTCTTATTCACCCCTGGTGTAGAGGAAAGAGGTTTCTTTTCATGTTCTTTGCACTTGTCTGCGGGTTCGTCGCCTATTGCGCTGCAGTCAGGTTCGTCAATTCCATTAGGCTCATACTGCAACTCGCTGAAAGTTTTTGATACCTCTTCCGGGTCTAAGACTTTAACAGGCACACTCTGTGATTCTGCTTGCCCCTCAGTTGCGTATGCATCCATGATTAGTTGGTCTTCTTTGCTTGAGCTCTGAGAACACGATTGGCCTACATCTAACTTTCGTCTTACTCCTTGTGACCCACAATGTTCGTTGAGCAAAATTTGATTAACATCGTCGTAAACTGTCATATTTGGGTCTCGTTCAGGGATATAGCGTGCAAAGCTGCTATTTCCGTTCGGATCGGTTATTTTAATAAGTGTATTTGCTTCCCATTCATTGCAAAACTCCTCGCCTCCTACCGTTAGCACCTCCGCTGTCCAAATGTAGGATTTTGTGGGTGGGTTTTTTCTTGACCATTTAACGTTTATGAATTCGCCTTGCTAAAATCATGTCTTATTTGCGGTTGTTATTATTTTCCAAAACGCTTAAATTCAAAAACGTTTCTGATCAATAAAATTTCATAATAAAACGCTTTCCACTCGAGAGAACATTTGTTTCTTTTTTAAAAAATATAAAGAAAAATAGAAAACACGTACTCACTTTTATATGTAAACGTTCGGATAAATCAAGACAAACAGAATCCCCAAGAGCGCGGACCACGCTGCAGGTGTTATCTTCAAACAATATGAGCCAGTGGACCTTCTTAAGTTGATCCTTCGCTATCTTTAAGGCGTTTTCCTTAGATTGCCTCTCAGTAACACCCAACCCACGGTTCGTACGTGGTGGCAATCTAGTCTTTCCATCCTATAAAAAGGACGTTAGCAGTTTATTCCGTATAGGATGCTATCATCAGACTAAAACTATTGCTTCAAAACTCGTCAAGAGAAATATTTTTATTTAGAAATATAACCAAAACTTTAACAGCTCGGCTATAAGGGCCTCGTTTTAATCGTGCTGAAACCGCTTTAGGACTAATACTCAGAAATTAGGGCTTATAAGCTTGGCCCTACTTAGATGCGCACTTTTTGTCTATAACTAGTAAATGTTCACAGAGTTCAGTAGTCATTTTTTTAGTGACGTAAGGCACGCAATTGACCAAAAAGCCGAAATGACGCCATGCACACAAATTTTACTGCGAAGCAGTCGGAATCCTTGAAGTTAATAAAAGCCAATTCCGAGAAGTCAGATGATACGACTCACGGAATTTTAAAAACCACAATATCACCAATAATAGCCGCTATCGCTTCGCGGCTACCTATCTATCTATCTATCTATCTATCTATCTATCTATCTACCTATCTATCTATCTATCTATATATCTATCTATCTATCTATCTATCTATCTATCTATCTATCTATCTATCTATCTATCTATCTATCTATCTATCTATCCATCTATCTATCTATCTATCTATCTATCTATCTATCTATCTATCTATCTATCTATCTATCTATCTATCTATCTATCTATCTATCTATCTATCTATCTATCTATCTATCTATCTATCTATCTATCTATCTATCTATCTATCTATCTATCTATCTATCTATCTATCTATCAATCAATCAATCTATCAATCTATCTATCTATCAATCTATCTATCAATTTATCTATCAATCTATCTATCAATCTATCTATCTATCTATCTATCTACCTATCTATCTACCTATCTATCTACCTATCTATCTACCTATCTATCTACCTATCTATCTACCTATCTATCTACCTATCTATCTACCTATCTATCTACCTATCTAT
>NC_134479.1:28289458-28333520 GCF_964194025.1 Convolutriloba macropyga
ACACACACACACGCACACACACACACACACACATACATACACACACATACACACACACACACCCGTACGCAAACACACACACACACACACACGCACGCACGCACGCACGCACACACACACACACACATACACACACATACACACACACACACACACACATACACACACACACACACCCGTACGCAAACACACACACACACACACACGCACGCACGCACGCACACACACACACACACACACACACGCGCACACACACACACGCACACCCGTACGCAAACACACACACGCACACACACACACAGATACACACACACACGTAAACACAAACGCACACACACATAGGCAATAATAATAATAATAATATTAATAATAATAAAAATAATACTAATAATAATAATAATAATAATAATAATAATAATAATAATAATAATAATAATAATAATAATAATAATAATAATAATAATATGAACCAAACTTACAACACTGGAGCTGTTTCCCGCATTATTGTTATCAAACTGCTGACCGATATCATCCAATGGTTCCATAGCACGTGGTTGATATATTATAACTTGACGACTTTCATTGTTGTATGCCAATTCTTCGTCGGCCGCCGGGTCTTGAACCATTACAACTTTTCGACTGCTTTGCGACATAATGATAATTGATGGAAGTCAGATGTTCAACTGGCTTTGACTTTTGCTTTTGAAATAGAAACGAACAACAAGGCTCTGAAATAGATCAAAGATCAACATAGTAATTAAATTTGTTCTGTAATGAATCGACTATACCAGCGAAGGAATAAAACTGGACCCGGGCAATAAAACATGACCGGGCTTTCTGATATTTGATGGCAAATTGCCTTCTAACGTTTAACATCAAGGACCCTCCCCCCTCCCCCCCCCCCCCAAACCAAACCACGTCGCTCCGCGCAAACGTTACCGTAACTCCGTTACCCCCCCCCCACCCCCCACGTACACCCCACTCTATCAGTTCTAATCAGATTTGAGCAATCAGATACGTTTCGCCTTTGGGGGGGGGGTCTGGTGTGTTGTTGGTCGGAGGTCGGAGGTGCTACTGCTGACGAAGGTGGACGTGGGCCGACCTCTTCTGGCCTGGAATGTCGGGTGGACACACCTGGAACGCTGCTGTCGTGTTCGTCAGCGTGTCCACGTGTAGCAAACGATAATATAACGCGTTGTTTCAATGAATGCGAATGGGGAAAAGAAGCAGCGCGGAAAGTTGAATTAATTAAGCAGCGCGTGACTAGGTCAAACTATAGCAATTAGTGAATGATAGCTCAAACAATTCAGAATTAATTCAGAATTAGATCAATGCAGAATCATCAATGCAGAATTAGATCAATGCAGAATCATCAATGCAGAATTAGATCAATGCAGAATTAGATCAATGCAGAATCATCCATGCAGAATTAGATCAATGCAGAATCATCAATGCAGAATTAGATCGACTACTTGCTAATGATGCTGCAGCAGTTCTGGTGCTCTGGTTAATTTTATCTTCTAGTCTATGCTGCTGCTCATGTTGTGTCATCAGTACTGTTTATGTCATCTTGAAGCATTGGCATCACTGACGAAAAAGTTACTCATTTTCTTCCCCTGCAACAGACGTGGAGCTGTCAGGACATGAAGTCATTCGACTATACGATTCCAACTTAGTAGTTGTGATCCGTCTCTTGGGGGGCTGAGGTGCTGCAGCTACTGCTGTTTCGTTACTTAACTTTCGGTTTCTGTTGCAAAAATCGCCCAGTCCTCTTGATTCGGTTTTTAATGACACCGTTACTTCATTCGCGATGCTATTACGAGACTGTCACTACTGCATAATCACTGTCACTATTACGTAATAGGCTTCCTTCAATGCACGTTTCACCAAATGCGTAGTTCAATAATGCGTAGGATGACTCACTATAATTTTCTCTGCAGAACATGTTGTAAATTGCAAAGTGGGACATGTTCAGAAAGCTGGCCTGGCTAAAATCCAGGCTGTAAAAATTAATGTTCCAGCTCTGATTTTAACTGACTAACAGATCCGGGATGCCACTTAAAACAAGCTACGCAAGTGACTAGGAAAAACTGAACGAAACAGTTCTCTGTAAACAATGCACATATTTAACTCTGTTATCGAAAGACACACAGTTCAAACGACTAAAGGGAAGTTGAAAAAAAGCAGATAAGCACAAATATATGACGAACAGCCATATTTTTTAGACTCAGTTTCGAAATAACCTTTTGCGCTATATCTGGGCAAGGAATTACCTCAATCAAATTGTAACAGAATAAGACCAAAAACCATGAGATGTTCTCTGCACGAACTTTGCGAATTGCCAAATTTTGTACAAAATTCTGCGAAGAAATAAACCTGAGCTGTAGACGTAATGGTTAAGTGCTGTTGTGATATAAGTTGAACAATAGAGACATGCAAAATAAAAGACTGCTGTCGAGATGGTTGTTTACCAAGCACTCAAACATTCCAGACCGACTGGAGTAACTTAAGAAGAAAGGATATTTATTGATAACATTCGACGGTTTATTTTCGTAATCAGATATGATCTGTGATAAACTTTGGTCAGTAACTGGCCGGATGTTATTGCTCCAGAGCAATTCGGCAAGATGCGTTGTGGAAAGCATAGTTTAACCTCATCTGAGTTCTCTTCAAACAGTGCAGGGTAACATACAGGGTAACACAAACAGTGCAGGGTAACACATTTATTTTCCGTTCCGTCATCCTTCATAAAGCAGTAGACTAAGTGAGTTAAGTGAGTTGTCTACTGTGAAGTAATCCAAGTAAAGAAAGTAAAAAACAAGTATACATAAACAAATAACTATAACAAGGTAACAGTCAAACTCAAACTCAACTACATCCGCCAAAAACTGTTCACCGACCCTATCTCCAACAGATCAACATTGTCCCTTTCGCTTGATGTTCCATTGTCACTTGATGTTTCCCGAATAACAGTCCTTCGTGTTCTGGCCATGATACAACTGGATTCTGATGACATTTCAACATTGTGGTGCTGTCTAGCAACGTGCCTTTTGATGCTATACGGGTAAATTGATGTGAAATTACATAACTTACACTTAAGCTTCTCCGCATTCTCATGGATTCGTCTCATGTGGCGGTCAATCAAGTACTTAGCATCCGACTCGTAGTCGCATTGGTCACATAAAAACACCTTCTTTACGTTACTACTTCTGGTCACCCTCTTTCGCTTCCTGATTAACTTTTCTGATGATGGTACTACCCTTATAATATCAACAGTCCCGTGGCAATCTTTCGTCTTCTGATCTACAATTGCAAGCAACAAATCGACTTCTTCGCACGCCTGTATAACTGTTTCGTGGAAAACAAAATTAAACACAATATCACTGGCCATTTCACGGAGAACAAATTCAGGTAAACAAAGGGATCAAAAACAAAGCAACAATCAAATCTGAAATACACAACATATGAGTCTACCATTGAGTCTACTATTCAGACACTGGAAAAGATAAACGGAAACACACTGATGAACACTGGGATTGACACCCCACGGGCGAAGCCCGATGCTTGCACTACTACTTCTACTTCTACACAACTAATTCTGACTCGCACAACGACCTCCGACCTCCGCTACCGACCTCCGCTACCGACCTCCGCTACCGACCTCCGACCTCCGCTACCGACCTCCACCGACCTCCGCTACCGACCTCCGTTACCGACCTCCGCTACCGACCTCCGCCTCCGACCTCCGCCGACCTCCGACCTCCGCTACCGACCTCCACCGACCTCCGCTACCGACCTCCACCGACCTCCGCTACCGCCAAACGTTTTTTGGTATTACGAGAGCACATAGAGACCATTTTTACATCGCCGACCTCCGCCGACCTCCGACCTCCGTTACCGACCTCCGCTACCGACCTCCGCCTCCGACCTCCGCCGACCTCCGACCTCCGCTACCGACCTCCACCGACCTCCGCTACCGACCTCCACCGACCTCCGCTACCGCCAAACGTTTTTTTGGTATTACGAGAGCACATAGAGACCATTTTTACATCGCCGACCTCCGCCGACCTCCGACCTCCGTTACCGACCTCCGCTACCGACCTCCGACCTCCGCTACCGACCTCCGACCTCCGCTACCGACCTCCGCTACCGACCTCCGCCACCGACCTCCGCCACCGACCTCCGCCACCGATCTCCGACCTCCGCCGATGCACCAATATATGGTTTAGATGAACGCAGCAATATGGTTTAGATGAACGCACCAATATGGTTTAGTTAGAGCTAGAATGGCTGTTCAGAATATCGCCATCTTAAAAATTTTATGCATGACACCAGTTATTCGAAATTTTCAAAATTTGCTATGTTCGTTGTATGTACAGTCTGATGATGTGAAACCTTCTGTGCAGTGTTCACCAATAATGTAAATTAGGCTGCGAAGAAAAGAGACAGACTGGGATGTTTCTTAATCGACTCTGGGCAGACTGGGAGAAGTATTTACACTTCTATTTGTCTGGTACAGTAATGGTTACAATTGAGAGTCAATGATACAGCGCTGAAACTCACTGTGAGCAAGGTCCGGGTAAATCGATTAATTAATAACCAAAACGTAGCTATTCATAAATCGTAGCTATTCATAAATCGAATAATTAGTAACTATAACTTAACCACCGAGATGACACATCAATGGTACAAATCCCTGCGCAACGCAGCGACGCGATTCGTGGAATTAGTCGCCAATTTTTGCAGAGCTATTGTCACTACAATACGCATAAAATGACGTGACAAAATTAGAGACGACGGAACGGCAGTTTGGTCGGTGATATTCCCATTGTCGCTGCAAAAAGCGAAAAAGCAACGAAAAGTGTTCTCTTGAGAAACACTAAACCAAATCATATTTCGACGTGATCAACAATCTGGGCCATATCTTTAATATACCATACATTTTTCACAATCTAAAAATAATAATATTGGGTAATTTTGTCAATTTTCGGACTGAATTCGGCTGAAAACTGATCAAAACAGATGAAAACAGCTTAATGTGGCCATTTTGGAACCCCGGAGTGCTATTGTTTTTCGTCTCATTGTTTGGTATTGCTTTAGATTGGCCTATAGGCCCCTTAGTAAAAGTTGGATTAATATTGTGAATCAACTTGCAAATGATACCCAAGTTTTGGTCAAGCACTACCAGACCTGCAAAACTATTGCGACTTTCCCAGTACTGGAAAACAAAATAATGATTGCAATTAGATTTGCCGAGTAATAAAAAAGACTTGAAGTTCGGTCCGGGATAAAAAATTTTGCAAACCTGTGTTTTCCAGTTCAAGCGAGGAATTTGAGTTTGAAGACGAAATTGTCGGTACATCAATTCGATTGTCTTTATTGAAAGAGAGAAGAGAGTTCAACGCCTTGACGATAGCTGAAAACTGCTTGACTGTTTTCTCTTGAATGTACTTGAGGTCATGTTTTTGAATCTTGAGTCGCCGTTCGACTTGCTTATGTAGAACAATGTAGTCGTGTGCTGTTTTGCAATTACTTAGAGAAATTTGATCTTCTTCTAGGGAAACTGAATCACGGACGAAGTTGTGAATTAGGTTAATAACGAATGTCATTTCGTCGCATTTAGTTTTGTAATCTCGAAATGAATCCCTGCCTGATTTTTCTGTCTCGAGCGCAAAGCAGAATTTTCTAACAATGTGATCGCCATGGTCATTCTTCCAACAGCCTTCGCAAATGTAGATTTCACAATGAGAACAGTAGTATTTCAGTAAGCTATCACTATGTTTAGGGCAGTTCGGGCCTAAGAAATTCGATTGCAGACTGCCACATCTGTCAACCGCAGTTGGAGCTAAAACGGTATTAATGAAATGGTTTCTATATAATACGTAGTATGCCTGGATTTTTCCAGAAACTATCTATTTTTGTAGAACACATACACATTTTTTCATCGTGTTATTCTCAATTAACAATGGTTCAATCGAGAATCGTCGTAACATGTAGTGTTTTGCGCTTGCATTAATTGCGCTAATTTTTTTGCATGTTAAGTTCAGTGGAGAGTTATAGTAATAAAAGATTGCAAACTGATAATTATACTTGACACGAGTACAAAGATCACAGTATGTCTCCTATATTGCTGACCAAATAGTAAGTAACTCTAAAGAAAATTGCTTTTTGATTGTTAAAAAAATTTCACAAGCGTTTCACTTATATTCTGAAATTTTCTATATTCAGTCTATTACTAGTTAGAAAACATGGATTCTCGGTAATGTGCGTTCGCACAAAACATTCCGAACCCACTAAACCGCATTTTTTTTATTTGACCACAAATGAGGAAGAGATTTGTGTAATAGAGAGTCATAAAAATGATTGGAGTATCCATTTTAAATATCTTTTTAAGCTCATACAACAATATAATATAAATAATGCTTCTTGAGAAAGCTGGTTATACCAGCCACTAAAGAGACTAAGAGACAAAACAAACAACAAAAAATCAAACAAAAACAAGCATTAATTACGTCCAAAACTTAATGACTACCTTTACAAAAAAACCTGGAGGCAAAGTCAAAAAAGTTTCAGATAAAAACTAAACTCAACAAATTGACATGAATTTCACCAGAAAAGATATGGCATCTGTCCTTATTGAGAATAAGGTTAATGAATGTTAATCAAGTAGAGCAATGTTATGCTTTGTGAAAACAGTTGATTTCAAAATCTTGAAAACCATTAACTAAAAACTGACCAAAATGTGTCATTAATATGAGAATTGGACAAGACTGCAAAAAACCCAAAATACGGAACGTGTCCGAATTGAAATTATGTAAACTTGTAGTATCCACGCCAAAAAATTGAATATTTAGTTGTTAAAACAGCAAATAAGACTACAAGAGAACTCTTTGAAAGACGATGTGACTTTCCTTCTTGCTGACACTACGCTACAAGGCGGCAGAGAGAAGAGTAATAGAGGCAAAACTCAAAAATGCATTTGGTTTTTGAATACAAATCTTTCAAAGACGTACGTAATAGCAACCAAACGTTTTCGACCGAAAAAGATAAATAGACTGTGTTTTTACTACCGTGTAAGTCAATGGGACATGTCATAATTGTGACTAAGTCAGAAGTCTGAAAAATGACAATGAAAACATGCAAAATCATCAAAGTATCACGAAAAATTTTACGCAAAACAGTGAAAAAATATTCGTAAACTTTTTTGTGAATATTCTTATGTATTTGTGGCCTTAATTTTAACGTACATTTGCACAAAAGTTGGGTTTGGATTTGATATCAAACGACATCAAATATTGGCAAAGATCAAGAATTCATTGGAAATTTACTCTTTGTCGGAGCGATAACTGTTTGTTGGAGCGATATAACCATGGGCTTTATTCAGAAAAATTTAAAGATTCGGGTGACCTTATTTGAACATAATTGGTATTTTTCATTAATTCAATTCATTAGGTAAAACAGATCTTTCTGTAGTTGGGATGAAAAAGCAAGAATTTTTTTAAGAAGTGCAGACGCAAAATAATCTACGAATCATTTGTGATTGCAAAAGACAACAATGAGACCAAAACTGGGCTTCGTATTGCTGCGCAGCTGTTAAAACATTCATTGTTCCAGATGGTTGCGTAATTTTTTTTGGCAAACGGAAATCATATTACATTAAAAATAAATGATGAATTTTTGATGAAAATTGATTAATATTAACGAAAGGCTGCTAATTTTATGGTTCCAAAACAGTTTCCTTGGAACGGGAGGTAAAAGCAGCCGTTATCTGAGTATCATTTTTAAACATTCTGGTATCAATTTTCATAAAATTATAAAAATGCAGAACTTTCAAAAATTTAGCCCAAAAATTTTAGCTAACTCCATAATTCCTCGGAAGAATCAAAATTCAGAAAAACCTTTTTAATATAAAAATCTGTGCTTGACAAGCTTTGTAATGATATCACTCATAACACTGTACGATGAATATATCGATTGAGGAAAGTTCACTGAACAAAGAAACAGTTGAGCATAAAGTTCCTCCCCCGCTTGAGTGGGTCAAAATAGTTATTAGAGTAAGTTCCAGTGAGTGCTTTTACAGAGAACCCAATTCGTTTCGAAATCAATGTTTAGCTGTGGAAAGGTAGTTATTATAGCTGCGTTTTACCGAAAAATTGCTGCTAAAGTGTAATTTATTCTAGCATGCTAGTTCTGCTGGTCCCTAGCAAATTTTGGGCGTTTTAATTGAAGATGAAGTTCTGCTTTGAAGGTTGTGTTCGAATGACGTATCTATCAACCAGCATCTATAGACGTATCTATAAACCAATCTATATGCGCATTCCCAAGCAAATACGTTTCTATTACCCTTGTAGAGAGATAATAGGAACTAGTACAACTCGAGTATAACAATGGATTATGAGCAAGTCAAACCTCTCAATGTCTGAGTTTTACAGAAGGTTTTTTTTACTTCAAGTTAACTTAAGTGACCGGAATACAGCAATGTCTATTAAAGATATCCGTATAGCGATGTTAAAAGTGCCATTCAATTTGGGACTAGAAAGCCCTTTCTGCAACCTGAAAAAAATCTTGGTCAATGGCCTCACACTCTAATCAAATTTTGCAGGTAAATTGATAATGACCTGCAGGTAAACTTACCTAGAACTTACAAGTAATTTGTTCTTTTATGCAACTCACAACGAAACTAGCTGCAGGCAATCTAAATTACCTCGAACTCTAGGTAAATTTGACTGTAATGTACCCAGAAATTGCAGTGTTACCGTCTTAGAATTTTAACTGCAAAGAAAAATTTCCATGTAATTCTACCTGCAAATTGCATGTAAAAATAAAAAGGTAGAATTATCTAGTAATTGTATTGTGCTGGTGATTTTTTGGTAGAAAGGCCTGCAAATTTTAGATAGATTTTACGCAAAATCAGATGGAAAAATACTTGAACAAAAATTTCTCGGTAATTCTACGTTCTACCTCAAATTCATAGAGGCAATTTGCAGGTAAAATTACCTAGAAAATTACCTAGTAAAACTGCGATTGAAAATACTGAGAAAACCTTGTGTTGTGCTCGCAATTCTAACAACACAATTCCCACGTCATCTTCTTTCACTTTGTTATGTGAAGAAACAATTTTAGCCATGTGAGAACAAAATGAAAGTTGAGAGAAGCACGTTAACATTAATTCTCGATTGGAAGAGTTCTAGCTGATGGAGTATTGTGTTGTGCTCTAATATTTTAATTTTTTGCTCGGATTTATTTTGTAACAATCTGATCACCCAATGAGAAATATCACCTTTACTTTAATCAGCGTTTTCGAATGTTTTTTGAAGTCAAAATTTACATACCTAATACATTGCTGTCGTTTTGAGTTTGCTGGTAATTTCAAGGTAGTGCATTTTAGGTGAACTGCACGTATCATTTTTTGCAGGTAATTTTGCAAGTATTGTAACCTGCAATTTTGCTTACCAGCAAACGTTGCAGGTAAAATTTTTCTAGACATTTTTTAAAGTGCATCTTGTCTACGTTTAAACCTCAACTTATGAGAACACCAAGCTCGACCAAATAGTGAGCAACAGACCGTGCACAACAAAAATAGCATATTAAATGATTTTAAACTTGCCTTGGCACACGTATGCACTCTTGCGTGACCCAAACTAGTCAATTTTGACTTTTGAGCGACACATTTTCAGGCTCGAGTTCTACTTGACTCAAATTTTATTTTTCACACGAAAGTTGAAGTTTTCTTCGACTAACTTTTTGTCGCTGGCTTTTGCTTGACCTAAATTTTGAATTACAACATTTGGCTTGAGCTATTGTCCAATCTTGAGTCAAGGGAAAATTTTTTCTTGGAGTAATTTGTTTCGCTTTGAAAATTTCTATGTGTATTTGATTGCTAGCTGGCGATTATATTGTAGTCGGTAAGTAATCTCCTTCGTCTGTTGCAATTCTGAAAAGCCTTAATCAGTCAAAACTCTGTGTTGTTTTTCAAAACTATATATTTGCAATCAGTGACAAACCGATTTATTTGAAGAATTCAATAAAGTGTTAAGTCTTCCAATAAAGTGTTAAGTTTTTCAATTGTCTTTTAAACTAAATTTCTCTGGTGCAGTGCTGGTTAGTCTTGTTCAGTTTCTGCTTAAATGTGTACAGAAGCTTTCAAAAGTGGTAAAATGTCCCAGAATTGCAAAAAGTACACTGTTGACAAGACTTTTGCTCGACCCCAAAAGTTCCCACCCCAATAGAGCTGTTGAGTCTTCACATGAGTCGAGATCTAAACCTGGCTGTATTGACCATTTATTCCAGCTGAAAATGTTCAGCTGAATTTTTTTACAACCATCGTCATTTTGGGGGGGGGGGGGGGGGTTCATTGGAGGGGGGGGGGGGGGGGCTCAGTTTTGGGTTGAAAGATCCTACCCAAAGCTGTTCATTCACAATTTTTACGAAATTTTAATTTATGTTACTGTAGTGTAAATTTGTCGGTTAAGAAATTTCTTGTTGGTGAGAGAGAGTGAATAATTTGAAGCCAATGATCTGCAAAAGTGATTATAAATATTTTTTTTATCTACTACCTGTCGATGAATTTCCAGCTCGACCTCCTTCGCAGATTTTATTGTTTTCCGAAGCGGTTTGAGAATAAGAGTTCTGTTTCTGTGGCTGGTCACAGACAACAATTTTCCGACTTAACACAAAGCCCATTTTTATTTCTTCGTCATACAATTTTGAGTACTCATTACAATAACGACAAATCCTGTTTATAATGCTCTAAGTGTATCAGAAAAAAATAGTATACAAACAAACAAATTCTGTGAAGAAGTGAACAAATTAAAGAATATGAAAAGCTACATGAACAGGTGAATTAATAAAAAGCTACAAATAAACATGGCTATTTAAAGAGTACAAGGATAAAAAGTACGCAAATCATGATCGAAAGGTTGCAAAATACTTCACTTTTTCCACGTTATTCAGATCACAATTTTACACGGAACTGAGCTGTAACCAAAACAGAAATGTCGCCAGACATAATCGGGGGAAATTAACAGAATTCTTTTTAATTTACAGACTATAGACTTCATTGTTAAAGCTTTTTCTGTACTGTTGAATTTTGGATACGAGCTTTTGCTGTAATACCAGTGTATCACGTAGCACAGAACTTTTTAATAATTTATTGATTTGTGGTTCTGTGAGCGAAGTAAAAACGAGTGTTGAGCGTATAGCAAAATTGTGATTGCAACGCTCAGATAAGAAGAAAACAAGTGAGTTCGCGGATTGAAATCTTTTCATGATAGAACTTTCTGAAAATGAAGCGTTGATTTCATCGAAAAGAAAAGATATAAAATAATGATAAAACAAGAAATTGGTCATATAAAATAGTTAAAACGAAAAATAAAATACCCCCAGACATAGATAGTGTAAGATAGATACCCCCGTGTAACATCTTACAAATTTCTTACAAAATTGTCTTATAAGTACTGATAAGATTATATGTCGCCTGACTAAGACTTTGTAAGACAATTTATCAGGTCTTAAACGATAAAAATTCACTTTTGTCAATTCTTACACGATAAAAATTCTACCTGACAAAAAAGTTTATCGTGTAAGATCTTATAAGCATTTTATAAGATCTTGTAAGATAAAAATTGGGGAAGATATGATTCATCTTTTTGAGAAGATTTTTATCAGACCTTATACGATAAAAATTCTCTAAGTATGACAAGTTCTTCATATTGAAGACAATTCACGGTTGCTTTCAAGCAGTAGCCAAAAAACTACAGCATGCAAAACTTAAGTGTCCGAGCACCAAAGAGAAAATTATCTTATATTGTCTTTTGAGACTTGTGAAAAAAAGTAATTCGAGTGTTAGGGGCTTTTTCTGAGGTATTGATTATCAAACTAGGATGTATAATTTTTTTCAAAGACCAAAACTATCTTGAACTGCTAAGTTTAGCCGTAGTACCTAGTTAGGACTGAGAATAATGCTGCTGCCAAAATAGAATCAACAAACACTTTTGTTTCATATTTGGTTAGTTTACCTATTATTTTTTACTTTCATAGGAACTTGACTACATTATATGGTTATATTGAAATCATTAAAACATGTCTTATCAGATGTTACACGATAAAAATTTAGCCCTACGTGAACTTTTATTGTGTAAGATTTGATAAGTTACTAAACAGATCTTGGAAGATTACAATTCAGCAAAATTGAATTGTTATCTTATAAATTCTGATAAGATACTTATAAGATCTTATAAGATAAAAGTTAAGCAAAAGTGAATTCTTTTTTTACTTATTATCTTATCAGATCTTACACGATTAAAGTTCACATAGGGCAGAATTTTTATCGTGTATGACCAGATAAGATCTTACACGATAAAGATTTTTGATCAGCATCTTATCAGATCTTACACGATAAAAATTCCAGAATCACTGGGGACCAATCAGCGCAGTTATGAAAACAAAACAATAAGAAAAATGAATTAGCAAAATGAATTAAAATTGAATAATTCCAATTTTTTCACACTTAAGAATAGTGAGCATCTTTTTTTGCCCTGTTGAAGAGCTGAAATTCCGGAAACAATTTCAAGGATGAGAAAATAAAAAGTATCTATGAACTAAAAAATGCAGCGAAGTAGTAAAAGAAGCTGGTTGTTTAAAAGTACAACTGGAGGGGGGAGACGAACATTTCCTGCAACCCGATTTTTACAACAGGGTCGGACGCCAAATTTTCTTGACCTAATACCAAAATTGCCCCCTTTTTTTAGATCTTATATACTTTTTGTTCATTTATTCTGAACTATTTGTCTAAATTACACATTGGTGCTATGAATAAGTTCATATTGGTTTCCAAAATTTGCTAAATTGTGTCATCAATTTCCCGCCTTATTGTGCAGCGCTAGTCAAAGAAGCGTTACTTAACGCAAATACAAGTTCAACAAAACCTAAACCAATTTTTAGCCCAAAATGTTTTGATTTTTTGGTTTTTTGTGCCACCCACTAAATTTTTGCGGCAAGATATAAGCAAAATTTGCCGTCACATCAAAATTTCATGATTAGAGGAACTAAATTAACGGGGAACCGGGGAAACTAGCTTGAGAATATTTTGGTTAAAAAGCGAGGGTTCCTGCCAATAAAGAACTGCCTGGTCTTTCGATACTATTCAAAATACTATTCAAGATACTGCAGTTGCGTTCGTATTTTACATTCTACATTCCACAGTGATGCTGTTGGAAACGGAAGTGACAACTTGAGAAATTGTCGTTTTCTTTTTAACTGTAACTCCTTTTTTCCTTTTCGTAGAACGATTCTTTTGGAATAAATATGAAAATCCACACCCCCCCCCCAGTGGACTAAGTTTATTACTTGGAATTGGAAGCAAAATGGTCTAAATTGGAGTGGGCTCTAATTTTAACTAACAAAAGAGTTAAGGGGAGTGCCATTGATTAATTTTTGTAAATCTCAATACATTCATGAGTTGAAACCTTAACTAGTCTAATTTTAAATAGTTATTGATAAAAACGACAGTTTCTGTCTAACTCATACCAAAGTCCCAGTTTACCAGAGGGGGAGTTCTGCATCAGGAAAATTTGTTGTATTCTTTTTCATAATTGGGTAACACTGCTAAAAAGTGAGTACAACTTTTCGTTTGATACTGAAAGCTTCAATGCTTTCCCCCACTAAGGAATTGCAAATTCATGCACTCCTAAACTTTGAACAAAAACTTCAAATGAGCTCGTTCTTTTTGTTATTGTTTGGCTCCTGATTATAATTTAGAAAAAAAATAGCAAATTAAGAGAAAGTTGTTTGATTTCTAAAGGCTTTTTAGAGCTGACGTATATTCATTTATACTTTAGACACACTTTGCAAAAACAACTGAAATCTTTCGATTTTTGAACTGAAACAAGCAAACAATTTATAAAACAACAAAACGAACGCAGTTAGAAAACTTCCTTGATTCTTGGAATGGTAATCCGATGGCCAGTAATGTGGATGTGTTTTTTCTGTTCAGAAAAATTTAAGTGTTGGTTATAAGCATTTTATATGAGTTTCTGTTAAAACTAAGGATTAATGCTATTGTGTGATGCTGTCTTTCGATGACTTGTATTGTGGTAATAGCTCAGAGAAAACCACTTCTGATGCGACTAGAGCGTTAAGTCTTCATCGCAAGTAAGAAACGTTAAACCAGACCGGATTTTTGGGTAAGAACTAATTTTTCGAAAAATCCAGTCCTGCTATTTGGCCTTTATTGGGTGTAAAAGAATTAGGAAAAAACCATGCATATATGGCAAGGAAAAAGCTGACTTAGTAAGTTGCCTGCGACACAAATTCTGTTGCTGAAACGAATATTGATACAGTCTAAAAATAGCTGAAAGAACTGTGTTCTGTCACAAACTGTGACATATCAACCACTCCTGGTAGCTTGGACTACATATTTCGCAATTTCTGAAACATCACGCGTGCACCATTACAATCTCTCGCACCACACAAATAATTTCTTGCCCAAAAAGAATAGACGGTACAAAGTTCAGTTTATTAAATTGCCAATTGAGATATGTAAGCCCGGCTGCCAGTGTTTTTGGACAATATAGATACAAATACAGGATGAGTGAGACAAGATTTTTTAGATTGATTTGGTTCAGTCCTTTTTGCTATTAGTTAATTCATGCTAGCCTTTTCTTTATCGTTGAAGGTTGATATTGCAGATTCTATTGTTTATACGTTACGTGGAGGTAGGCTGGTGGTTGATCCTCAATTGTCATTGGTGGAGGGCTGCTGAATATTTATCGCTTGACTTAGGATAAATCCATCACAAGCTGTGTCCGTAGAGGAATCATTGTCGGAAATATCGGACAAGTTGTTAAAATCTACTAAAATTTCTGCAAATCAACCTCGCTGTGTTCTTGCTGGTTGAATCCTGGGTCATGAGGGTATGAGTTTATGCGTGAGTCTGCTTCAATCATAGGAGTGACTGGCTGAAAATTTTTGGTCTGTGATTCGCTTTCTGTGGGCCCTTTTCACTTCCGAATTCTCAATCGGAATTTTGCTCAATCAATTTAAAGAACGTTTATTCACGAAGGTTACTAGGATCAACGGGAAGCGTTCATACGTGTTCACTTTGTTTATAGCGCTTATCGTCGTATGCAGATAGAGATTTTTTATCACGATTTTCTTTAACTCATGTTTGGTCGAGAAATTTCGGATGTTCATCAGCCGCAATGTTTCTCCCGAGAGAATAGACTGCTTGTACAAGCAATGATTCAGTCGTTTCCGGGCATCTTTTGTCACGCTTTTTGCCAACTGCTTGGTTGTGCCTCAAAACCCTTAAACAAATATACCATTGTGCGGCTTTCGATTCTATTGCTAGCATGTCTATGAACGTTGGAGAGTGTGCCTGAGTGAAAATGATTATATCAAAAATGGTTCTGAGTGTGCTCAAATATAAGTAGTTAAATTCTGTAAGGGCAATGAAGTACAACTTTGGCTTCAATCCGCAAAATTTTTTGATGCTTCGGCCAGCCATTCCATCCCTGAAATTGAGGGTTACTTGTGCCTTGTTTCGGCTGTGTAGGAGCTTTTCAGAAGGAAATTTGAAAACTCGAACTGCTCCATTTAGCCTTTCTTCGTTTATAGCACGGCAAAGAAACCCCGAGAGCGAATTTCATACAAAAACAATTCCGTATCAGAATAAACTAGCGTGCAATCAAAATGCTTCCTCATTGTCTTGTAATTTTTTAGACAAATCCAGAATCGAAACCCCAACAATTATTGTTGTATCTCATAGAACTTCTGATTGTGACAAGATTGTTGAGGCAAAGTTTCCACCAAAAATTTGTAACGACTGGAATTCTGGTCGATTGGTCCACTGATTTGCTTCCTGTTCTGTGCCCACAGGTTTTATTCTAATTCGATTCCGCTTTCCCTAGCACGTTTTCTAAAACGATGAATTGACCACCAGCTTGTAGAAACCCTCCTCGAATTTTGTTTTGTCATCTGTTCGTTTTTATGTATTGAGATGTACGAATGGGGTGAGCCTCTTCCCTTGCTTAAAACTTAGTACATGGAGATGCTTAGCCACCCTCAATGCAAGTTGTATTTACAGCTTGAGTGTTTGATAGTGCAGCGTATAGTGGGGAATAGTTTCTGAATCAATTTTTTTTCCAGTGGCGGGAGCTCGAATATTCATCTGTTCAAACAGACCTTCTTGATACTGACTTAGCCATAGCGCATCTATTGATTCTTTTGCTCTTTTGTATTCAGCCTCGGTGAAAGTCACATCATACTTTTGCCAGCTGTTTGTCCACTTTCCCGGCACTGTAACTCCAGGTCATCTAATTTTTCGAAAGACTCAAAGTATCAATAGGGAAAGCTGCTCTCTTGTTTCCGTTGACTCCCTGATGACTCAGGCAAATTTCCAAAATGGTCTTCTAACAATCTTAAACAGATCATGTAGAAAATTCTGAACACATTTTTTAAGCGATCAATGCATGAGCTTGAATAAATCGAGAAGCCAAATAAACTGTTACTCACCTGTCAAGAAGCTTTTTTGTTTTGTCTCAATTTTATATATACACCAATCCTGAGCGAGATGAATTTGTCGCTTGTACTTGGTATTACTGAGAATATGTTGCATTCGTCGGCGCTCTTTAAGGCTAGCATGACATGATGTAAATCATAGTTTGCAAAATTTTGGGCAAATACTGAAGCTCAGGTGTTTGCGCTATAAAGTGCACTGTGTGTGAGCCCAGTTCAGAAACTTTCCGGTTTAGTGGCGATAGTCTAGTACGGTTGGATAATGCGCGCCAGTCAACGTATCGATGGAAAAACTTGCTCTTTGGTTTCAATTGATTCACAGATGACAGGCCAATTTCCAAATGGTCTTCTAACAAGCTTAAACTGATGGTGTGCAAGATTCTGCAAAAAATTTGCAAGCGATGAACGCCTGAACTTGAATGTGTCAAGAAGGCGAATATATTCTTATTAACTTGTCCATTACACTGTTTTGTTTTGCCTCGATTTCATATACAAACCATCAAATTGACTAGAATTTTTAAATTACTTTTAGTCAAGTTGTCAAGTTGAACGATTTAGGTTCCGGAAAGTTTTTTTATTTTCTTTCGAAATGTTTTCTGATTGTAATAAATTACTATTACCAAGAAACTTATTTACCCTTATTTTTTGCTCCGCGCATTAAGCGAAAGAAAAACTATCTGTTTTTTGATTGAAAACTTCTCTAAAAATAACTATTTGTTATTTAATTTTTCTTTAATTTTTCTTATCCAGACACAGTTTCAGTAGTGGACATGATTCCGATTGCACTTATAAGCTTATATAGAAAAAAATTCCAAAAATGTTGCCGTGCAAATTTTTTGTCTTTTGCAAATAACTTTGGAGTATTCGAGCAATCCATTGTTGGAATTGGAGCGAACAATGGATCGCTCCAATTAGAGCAAACAATGGATGACTCCAATTCTCCAAAATTTTTTGCAAAAGATGAAAAAAAATTGCATGGCTACAGTTTGGGAATTTTTTTCAATTAAATCCTATAAATGCAATCGGAACAATGTCCAAATTAAATACAAAAAGTTTTTTTGGAGAAAGTTTCAATCAAAAAACAGATGGTTTTTCTTTCGCTAAATGCGCGGGGCAAAATATAAGGTAAAACCAGTTTCTTCGTATTTTTTACAATCAGAAATCATTACAAAAAATAATGAAAACTTTTCGGAACCTAAATTGTTCAACTTGACAACTTGACTAAAATTAAAAAAGACATGCTGGTCAATTTGATTATCTGCTTCTCTCAAGTTGCTTTTAAAAAACGCAGAATCAAAAAAGCGGTTGAAAAGTTCATGGTCTTCAAAAAAGGCCATGGTCTTCAAGAGAATGAAACAGTCATGGTTTAGAAATGTCGAAAAAAAAAAGAAAATGAACAGGCCATGGTCTTCTAAAAGTTGCACCAAGAAAAATTTGCTGATGAGACAAAACCTCTAAACTTTGAAAATTAAATTTCAAAAAGCAGCAAAATTAATTCCCAACCTTCATTGACAAAACGGGACTTTTTCATGCCAAAGCCGTAATGTGAAAAAACTTGTGGCCTTAAAAACAATAACATCATTTAGTTTATTCTGTTGAAATCACCACAAGAACAATCAGCACGAAGAAATTGAGCATTCGATAAACATTGTCCAGCAGAAAGTTTGAATTCTATCCACCCGGGTTGAGGTGTCACCGCTAAAAATCGTTAAAAGATGTAAGATTTGCGGTGAATTTGAGTAAAAGTGTAAGATTTGCGTTCAATGCGATGAATGCGGTGAAAAAAACTTTTAAGCGGTGAAAAAATTTTTTTCAGCGCTTAAGCGGTGAAAGAAAAAATTTCACCGCTACCAGCAGAATCTGGTGGAAAAAAATTTTTCACCGCTACCAGCAGAATGCGGTGAAAAAAAAATTTTCACCGCTAAAATCGCAAATCTTACAAATATTCACCGCGCTAATTTCAACGCTTATCTTATATTCACAGGAAATATCATCGAAGTAAGTGACAGATAGTGCAGTGGATTACGAAGTTGGTGACACGCATAAGGTAGAGGTTCGAACCCTGGTACGTCCGTCTTTTTTGTAAGAATTCCGTTGAATGCGGTGAAAAAAAAAAATTTTCACCGCAAAATTCAGCGCAATTCTTACAAAAATTCACCGCTTTCAGCGCATTCAACGCTAAAAGATGCGGGCGCTTTGCGGTGAAAAAAGTTTTTTTTCACCGCTATTCACCGCTAATCTTACATTATTTTTTGTCAAAACCTCGACCCGGGCATAAGAATTTTTACATTCATTCAAGAACAATTGTACCACATGCAGCATAAGGCAGAGCCCCAATGACAACACAAAAGAGGGCAGAGTTGCGCGAATCAGTTCTATAAGGTACCTCAGCTACTCGCCTATGCCAGATAAAATTACAGTTTATGATAGCAGCTGTGTGAGTTATGGCTTTTAAGTCAATTCATGTCAAAAACTGAAATTATGTATCCTCATTTCATGTTCTTAAACTATTCGTTTTTTAAAGTTCACTTCCATAAAGCTGCTTGTAAAAACATTTACAGAAGAAGGAGTGGACAAATTGGGCGCTTCACAATGGAGGTTGTGCAAAAAAGGGAAATGCGATGGTGTCGTCTGCTCATATATCTAACTGTGAGAGTTATGCTTACAGGAGGTTGTACCAAATTGAGATAAAATAAGTGCCTAAATGCGTTGATGCGTTTTTTGCTTGAAAAGACAGAAAAATAGCAATTAATATCAGCTCTCATAAGTGGGAGGAAAAAACATAACCTGGAGCTGAACTATATTTTGCACAGTAGGTTCTAGCATGTAAAAAAGTGAGGATTGAAGAAAAACATTGCCAGCCAGAGGTAATCTCCACCCACTAGCATCACCTCACTTTGAAATAATACGGGAATGATTCTTCATAAGATTCAAGAAAGCAATGAAAGCATTGCTTGAGAAACAACCAGCAAAAAAATGTTCTGTTAGCAACGATTTGTGTTGTTGAGCAGAAACTGAAACCACGAACGTTTAATCCAGCCAGTTCAGAGGTTTAGCCTTTAAGATTAACCCTCTAACCTTATCAAAAGTTTTTGTTTATCGTGTCTATCTTGCGCCAGAACAACATTTTGGTCATAAAAAAAGGTTTATATGAATCTAATTTGCCATAGAAATGGCAAAGAGTACCTTACAGTCTTAAATAATGGTCCAAAGGAGACTTTATACAAAAAACGAAACCAAATATTAGCCGATCAAGTTTGGTTGATAGCAGATATCAACAATTGAGGATACTATAATCAATGTAGAATTATGGAGTCTATAACGGGGTCTAACTGTCTGTTTCGATCAGTACACAAAACTAGGACGAAGAACGGATTCTACAAATAGAGACAATTAGACAGATAGAAACAAAATGGAGAAGCTCGCTCTTTTGCTGCCAAACTGAAAATAATGGTTTCATGATGGATAAATGCTATATGAATGAGAAACTCGGAGTACATTTAATTATTTTTTCAGCTCTGAATCATGATAACTTTATTCTGATTTTTGGACTGCCCAAAATTTACCATGATCGTGGAAAAAATTCAGAACAAAATTAGATTTTCTGAAATTGAGCTGCGCTGCAGGATAAATTCAGACTGTAATTGGGCATCACAGAGCCGTTGCAACCGTTCACATCAGCACCCTCTCTTTGAACCCATTGCGAGTTTTAAAATGGATTTCGGAAAGATAAAAGATCCGTTTTTAGGGTCAGTACCACCCACCCCACCCACCACCCACCGCATATCACCCAACCCCAAACAACAACCCCCCCCCCCCCCCGAATAACCCGTCCATGCTGGGTTAGCTAGCCACACTCGCTCCTACTCTGCCCAGTTTGTGGTAACGTGTCCTTTCAGCAGCTTGGGTACGCCGTTTTTGTATTCTCTTATATCTGATGGTGTGCAAGATTCTGCAAAAAATTTGCCAGCGATGAACGCCTGAACTTGAATGTGTCAAGAAGGCGAATATATTCGTATTAACTTGTCCATGACCCTTTTTTGTTTTGCCTCCATTTTATATACTAGCCATCAACTTGACTAGCATTTTTTGAATTAGTTTTAGTCAAGTTGTCAAGTTGAGCGATATAGGTTCCGGAAAGTTTTTTATTGTTTTTTTTCGAAATGTTTTCTGATTGCAATAAATTACGAAGAAACTGATTTTCCCTTATATTTTGCTCCACGCATTAAGCGAAAGAAAAACAGTCAGACACAGTTTCAGTAGTGGACATGGTTCCGATTGCACTTATAGGCTTATATTGAAAAAGAATTCCAAAAATGTAGCCGTGCAATTTTTTTCGTCTTTTGTGAATAATTTTGGAGTATTGGAGCAATCCATTGTTGATATTGGAGCTAAAAATGGATCGCTCCAATTGGAGCAAACAATGGATGGCTCCAATTCTCGAAAATTTTTTAAAAAAGATGAAAAAATGCATGGCTAAAGTTTGGGAATTTTTTTAATTAGAGCCTATAAGTGCAATCGGAAGCATGTCCACTACTGTAACTGCGTCCGGATAAGAAAAATTAAGTACGAAAAGTTTTTTTTTGGAGAAAGTTTCAATCAAAAAACAGATGGTTTTTTTCGCTAAATGCGCGGAGCAAAATATAAGGTAAAACCAGTTTCTTCGTATTTTTTACAGTCAGAAATCATTACGAAAAAAAAATGAAAACTTTTCGGAACCTAAATTGTTCAACTTGACAGCTTGACTAAAAATAAAAAAGAAATGCTAGTCAATTTGATTATCTGCTTCTCTCAAGTTGCTTTTAAAAAAACGTCGAAGAAGAAAAGCGGATGAAAAGGTCATGGTCTTCAAAAAAGGCCATGGTCTTCAAGAGAATGAAACAGTCATGGTTTAGAAATGTCGAAATAAAGAAAATGAACAGGCCATGGTCTTTAAAAAATTGCACCAAGAAAAATTTGCTGATGAGATTAAATCTCTAAACTTTGAAAATTAAATTTCAAAAAGCAGCAAAACTAATTCCCAACCTTCATTGACGAAACAGGACTTTTCCATGCCAAAGCCGTAATTTGAAAAAAAAATGTTGCCTTAAAAACAATAACATCAGTTAATTTATTCTTTTGAAATCACCACAAGAACAATCAGCTCGAAGAAATTGAGCATTCGATAAACATTGTCCAGCAGAAAGTTTTTATTCTATCCATAAGAATTTTTACGTTCATTCAAGAACAATTGTACCACATGCAGCATAAGGCAGAGCCCCAATGACAACACAAAAAAGGGCAGAGTTGCGAGAAACAGTTCTATTAGGTACCTCAGCTACTTAGCCTAATGTCCATGATGATTAAACCACTATTAATGTCACTTTCGGATCAGTACCTCAAAGTGTGATAGGAAAGCCACAAGCAAGTACTCCACTTTGTGTAGGAACGTCCTTTGGGAGTGAGTCTTTTATAAAAAGAGATTTTTCACTAAAAGTTGCTTTTTAAATCCTGACTTTTAATCGGCTTATTTTCACTTATTCTCTGCGCTTTAAAAGTTGTTTCAAATTTTACCTTCGTCGTTCTGCTAAGCGATAGCCCTCAATCGTAAATCCTATTCTTGAATCCTGAATCCCGATTCTTGAAGTTTTACTTGCCTAGCACTACCAAACTTAGCACTTTATTTTATTCAACCATTTTAACGGAAAACAACTCGGCCAAGTTTAGTCTTATTAGAGAATTTTTCGAGAAGTCACAGCCTCTCTGAGGCTGAGTTTTAAAATGAGCCAAATTGAAAACCTTTTGTCTGAAGCCAGAATGACAGCTGAGGAAACAACACAAGATGAAAGCGATTTTAATGAAGTGCGAAGTAAAAGAAAAAGGTTCAGAAAACAAGCACAAATTCCAATCACCAACGTTAGACCAATTGTTGTTTCTATTGATCCAAGGCCATCACAAATACAATTTGCAAGAGCAATCAGATCGAACTTTCCAGTGGTCAAAATAAAGCACATAAGAGAGTTGAAGAACAATACCGATTTTTTATTCAATCTGAGGACCTCGCTTCTAGAGAATGCCTAATGCTAACCGTAAACCTAACTCAAGCTGTTCCAAATGCCACTGTGAATGCCAGAAACACGCTTCTTAAGCACAAAACCAAACCCAGTTTCGTAATTGTAAATATCCATCACAGCATTAGTGTTGATGAGATAAAAGTTGAACTCCTAAACAACAACGCAATGAATGTCAACAAAGTTACACGAATAACAAGTCGAGCAACTGGCCAACCAACAAAATCGATTCGAGTCTTAACGGATTCCAATAACCATGTTAGTGCAGCTCAGAAACATGGTGTCAAAATAGGTTGGCAGCTATACCGATGTGAAGCAAGCCGTGAACCACCCCATGTAATGCAATGTTTCAAATGCCAACAATTTGGTCACTCAGCAAAAGAATGCAGTAATGCTACTCGATGTCTTCGCTGCTCGCAGGAACACAGTGTTAAAAAATGTACTGTTCAAAAAGAAAACGCTAAGTGTTCTAACTGTGGCGGTGCTGATGCGACAGTTTATCGCGGTTGTCCGGCCTATCAGCAGAAGCTAGCTGAGGCTTCAAGAAAGATAAATGAGAATAAATACTCTACTGCAGCGAAAAACTTGAAACCACAAACCAACGTTGAAATGCCGCCACAAACTGAAAAAATAGCTGTTCTTGTAGGCGAAGTCTTGAGCAAAATACGAACAGTTCTAAATACCATGTCCTATAGTGATATAATAAACATTGTCCCTAACAGCGCCTCACGCATCTTCAATGTAAAAATTGATGGTCAAAAAATACATGAGAGCATTAAGAGTGCAAATGCAATCCCTGTTAATTCAATGCCGCCTAACAACATATCAAACAGCCAAATCTTTAACCAAAATGGATAAGCTCAAAATTTTGCAATGGAACTGTCGAGGTCTAAACAACAAAATAAACGACCTCTTTTTATTCTTAGCTGAAAATGACATAGACATAATTTGCGTGAATGAAGTGAAAAAATGGCAGAAAACCAACCCTCTACGTAATTATGTTGTTGCAACAGAAACTTATACCAACAGTCATCATGGCTCTCTTATTTTAATAAAGAACAACATTGTCATAAACCAAACAAAACCAGCTGAAAAAGAGAACGATTGCAGCGGAAAAACACTGGAAATACTAAAATTATGCATCACGCTACCGTATTTTGGAGACTTTTGGATAATATCTGTTTACAATTCACCTGGAAAACCACTCTCACTAGAAAAAGTATTCTCAGAAAGTATGACAAATGTTTTTGTTTGTGGTGACTTCAACTCTCCCCACCAAGAATTAAACTGCTCCTATGATTCTGAAAACGGTGAGAAACTCCTGAATCTAATAGACAACGGTCATTTTAAACTGCTAAACAACGGTCACCACACATATCAGTCGTTCGATGGAAAAAGTAAAAACATGCTCGATTTACACTTTTGCGATAGTACAGTTTTTAGGAGTTTTAGTTATTTCGAAGTCTCAGAGGATCTGGGAAGTGACCATAGAACCACAATCACAACGTTTAACCTCAAAATAAGCAAAAAATTTGAATTGAAATCGGGAATTGACTTCAGACAATTCAGAGAAAACGCTAGAAAATCGTATAGATCACCGGACCTTTGGCCTGCGCAGTATCCGGGAAAGGATGAACTAAATAAGTTTAGCAGCAATCTGGTTGAAATAATACACAAATTGTTGGAAGACTCCTATGTCAACAAAAACAAGCTTCTTTACAGTATTGAGACACACAAAAATTGATAAAACTGAAAAGGAAAAAGCGAAGAGAACTCAAAGGTGCTGTTAACGATGATTTTAGGTCTCTGAAAACCGAGATAAATTATCTGCAGAAAGAAATCAAACGATCACTCAGGCAATCAGAAGAACAAAAAAGTGCTAAAATTTTGGCACGTGCAAGAGACAAGGGCAGCAAAGGTTTTTGGGAGCAATAAAAGAACTAACAAATGACCACGAGTCAAAACAAAAAACTTGCGACTATCCCGATTTAACATATAAAGAGTCGAAGGCAGTCACAGATCATGAGAAAAGCGAGCTTTTCAAACAACTCCTAAAAGACACAATGAAAGACCACACAACAGTACCAACAGAAATTGCCGAACACCACGAGAAAATCGAAAAAGAAACCAAAGCATTTCTAAGTACAAACGTCGACACCGAGGAACTTTGTATTGTGATTAAAACAAAGGAATTCGATGAAATATTGAGAGTATCATGCCCAGGATGCATCATGAGAGAAAGTCACGCCCAGGACCAGATAAAATCAGCTACAAAGTGCTCAGTGAGTTACCACGGAGTATAAAAGCCCTAGCCTGCCTCCTCATTTCTAGTTCAATTAACAACTCGTATGTTCCAGTAAATTGGAAAGAATCACAGATAACAATGATACCAAAGCAAGATAAAGACAGATCAAAGGCTGAAAACTATCGACGTATTAGTCTTACAAATTGCCTGGCCAAAGTTTGCGAAACTGTTGTGAAAAACATTGTCTTAGAACATTGCGAAAGTCTAAATGTATTTGGCGAAACTCAGAGCGCTTACAGGAAACATCGCTGTACCACAGACAATCTTATCAAACTCGCTCAGCACGTTAGTGAAGCTTTCCAATGGTCTGAAATGGTTGGTTTAGTTTGCTTGGATGTTGAAAAAGCATTTGATGCCGTATGGCGTCTAGGGTTGATCCACAAATTGAATTCAATTGAGCTGAAGATCCCAATCATTAAGTGGATAAATTCATTCTCGTCACAAAGGAACGTTTACGTAAAGATAAATACTAGTGTTAGCGCCAGTTTCTGCCCGACAGCCGGTGTGCCCCAAGGCAGCGTAATTGCTCCCATTCTCTTCCTTATATACGTTAGCCGATTGCCAAAAATGAAAGCACAGATTTCACAGTTCGCTGACGATTTTGCCCTGTACTACAGATCTCGCTCAACACAACTAATTCAAAATAATCTGCAATCATCACTGAATAGCCTTATAGGCTGGTGTGACCACTTGTAAATTAAAATAAATCCTAACAAAACTCAGTACATGATTTTTAAAAACCCATCTGAGAAAAAGTCTGAGCTCAATATAAAAATAAAAGGCGTACCCGTCGGAAAAACACAAACGCTAAACTTTCTGGGTATTACTCTCACTCCTCATCTCAGATGGAACGATCACTGCCAAAGCCTAATAAAGAGAGCAAAGAACAGGTTATTTCAACTGTGGAGACTTAGCAATCTAAACATCAACGAAGAGAGTCTTTTATTGGTATACAAATCTTGGATCCGGCCTCTTTTTTTGTACTCAAATGCCTGTTGGATTGACCAATCCCAAGCACTCATTAATAAAATACAATGTGTCAAGAATAGAGCCCTGAGGATCTGCCTACGAAAACCTAGATTTTACAATGTCCAAAAACTTCACGAAGACGCAAACATGCAAACAATTAGAGAAGTTCAGATTAAACTGGCAAACGGGTATATTAGTCGGGCAATTAAACACAACACACAGTCTGTAGTGGAACTAATTCACAAAAAAAGGCAGTGCACGCTTAATAATTGCAAAAGTACTCTCGATCACCTTCAATACTAAAAAAAAGAAATGACAAACTGGTGCACACTAGCCATCCGGCGTAGGTAGCAGCTCAAAACACTGATGAATTACAGAATGAGGATCGAGCCCCAGTGCATCCCCAACTTCAAGGCCATAAATTGTTTTCCAAGAAAAATCGGCAGCCGGACTGACATCAGTGGAAAACTTGGGAATTGAATAATTAGGAATACGAAGACAAAAACGGGAAAACAAGGAAGTGCAACTTTATATTGAAATCTCAGCGAAAAACATCACACAATTTTAATGACTAGCAAACGAAATAAAACAAATTATTAGCCAGCAGCGCAGTTGTGAGGAGCAACGAACACGAATATCTCTATCCCTACAGCTACGGTTCGACTCCAACTTTGTTTATTTATCACTATGCGATTTTGTTTTTTTTTCATATATCAGTCAAAGCGTTTACTACCTACAGCCAACTCAAAACGACTTAGTATAATTGGTGAAGCCAAGCCGATTGGCTCAGCGGAGAATTACGTATACACGTAACTAACAAATCGAACCGATAAGAGTTCGAAGCCGAGAAGTGTCACCTTCCTTTTATTTCCTTCTCTTACTTTTTATTTTGCACATAGGCGTCTTTTTATCCGATCAGAAATATTATGAGTGTATGGCCAGCCGCTCGCTTAGTCAATTCGGGGCCAGACACAACTTAGTTTTAATCCACTTCATTCTTTTCATTCTATTCAGCCAAGCGCTCGCTTAGTAAATTCGGGGCTGAACAGATCACCAAAAACACCAAAACAAAAGCTAATTACGGCAATTATCATTTTAATCAAGCTTCGTTTCCTTTTGAAATCTTTATTTCAGTCTTTTTACCATCTATTTCATACTCCACTGAATTAAATTAAACAAGAGAAACACTTCATCATCTAGCTTTGTGCTGCGCGCGGTTTGGTTTCAGTGGTTTTATGGTTAGGTCAGCGTAGCACTTTTAATCAAGCACTTCTTATTTTTCGTCAGTTTTGATTTTTTTATTCACTTTCCTTTATGAAATTAAAGCAAAGTTCATTTTAACTTTTTCAGTCCTTCCTTTTCGAACAGAAAATTTTTGCATTTGTTCTCCTTAGACTGACGACTATCATATTATACGAATTAAGATCATTTGTTCTATACTACCTATCTGCTTTAATTGTTTGGAAGTTAATTCGTGTTGCGATCGAAAAAGTATTGAAAATATGGGCCATCAAACATGGAACTTAGCGCGGTCAGCTAACTCAATATTAACAATGCGAGCGTGGGTTCGAGACTCAGGATGAGCCAATTTCATCCGTCTCAATTTTTCAGACAATTCCAAACTGAGAACAATAAAACTATGACGCCAAACACCTCCAAAAACAGAACAAAACTTAGTGCAATGCACTAATATCGGTTAAAATTCTGACATCCACACAATGAGGTTCGATTCCCACCAACGTCATCAAACATTTAAAATCCTGAAAATTTATTTTTTTTGTTTTAATTAATTAACAGTACTTGTTACTTACCTTGTGATAATGAAAGTTGCCGATCACACCATCTCCTACGAGGCTAGCCATGTATCCGCTCCATTATCTTTTTGAAATGCTAAGTTCAGCCAGTAGAAGCCCTCCATGGTGCTTGAAATGGCTGAGTGCGCCGGATGCAAAAGAAGTCTTTAATACAACAGGAACAGAAACTCAGTTTTAACGAGAACTTTCTGCTTCAATACTTCTTTTTAAACTGAAACTCTTTCTTAATATGTATTAAACTTCTTTTAACGAATGGTTGTACATGAATTGTGTAATTGTTCTATTAAGTACCTCAGCTACTCGCCTATGCCAGATAAACTTACAGTTTATGATAGCAGTTGTGTGAAATATGGCTTTTAAGTCGATTCATGGCAAAAACTGAAATTATGTATCCTCCTCTCATGTTCTTAAACTATTCGCTTAAAGTTCACTTCAAAAAGGCTGCTTGTAGAGATATTTACAGAAGAAGAAGTGGACTTATTGGGTGCTTCACAACGGAGGTTGTGCAAAGAAGGGAAATGCGATGGTGTCGTCTGTTCACATATCTAACTGTGAAAGTCGTGCTTACAGAGGTAGTACCCAATTTAGATAAAAAAATAAGTAGTGCCTAAATGCATTGATGCGTCTTTTGTTTGAAAAGACAGACCAATAGCAATTAAGCGGGAGGAAAGAAAATAATCTGGAGCTGAACTATATTTTGCACAGCAGGTTGTAGCATGTAAAAATTTAAAGATTGAAGAACAACATTGCCAGGAAAAAGCCAGATGTAATCTCCACCCACTAGCATCACCTCACTTCGAAATAATACGGGAATGATTGTTCATAAGATTCAAGGAAGCAATGAATGCATTGCTTGAGAAACAATGAGCCAAAAAAGATGTTCTGTTAGCAACGATTTGTGTTGTTGAGCAGAAACTGAAACCACGAACGTTTAATCCAGCCAGTTCAGACGTTTAGCTTTTAACTAGCTTTTAACATTAACCCTCAAACCTATCAAAAGTTTTTGTTTATCATGTCTATCTTGCGCCAGAACAACATTGAGGTCATAAAAAGGTTTATATGAATCTAATTTGCCATAGAATTGGCAAAGAGTACCTTACAGCCTTAAATAATGGACCAAAATGACTTTATACAGTAAACAAAAACCAATTAAAAAACTTTTAAGCGGTGAAAAAATTTTTTTCAGCGCTTAAGCGGTGAAAGAAAAAATTTCACCGCTACCAGCAGAATCTGGTGGAAAAAAATTTTTCACCGCTACCAGCAGAATGCGGTGAAAAAAAAATTTTCACCGCTAAAATCGCAAATCTTACAAATATTCACCGCGCTAATTTCAACGCTTATCTTATATTCACAGGAAATATCATCGAAGTAAGTGACAGATAGTGCAGTGGATTACGAAGTTGGTGACACGCATAAGGTAGAGGTTCGAACCCTGGTACGTCCGTCTTTTTTGTAAGAATTCCGTTGAATGCGGTGAAAAAAAAAAATTTTCACCGCAAAATTCAGCGCAATTCTTACAAAAATTCACCGCTTTCAGCGCATTCAACGCTAAAAGATGCGGGCGCTTTGCGGTGAAAAAAGTTTTTTTTCACCGCTATTCACCGCTAATCTTACATTATTTTTTGTCAAAACCTCGACCCGGGCATAAGAATTTTTACATTCATTCAAGAACAATTGTACCACATGCAGCATAAGGCAGAGCCCCAATGACAACACAAAAGAGGGCAGAGTTGCGCGAATCAGTTCTATAAGGTACCTCAGCTACTCGCCTATGCCAGATAAAATTACAGTTTATGATAGCAGCTGTGTGAGTTATGGCTTTTAAGTCAATTCATGTCAAAAACTGAAATTATGTATCCTCATTTCATGTTCTTAAACTATTCGTTTTTTAAAGTTCACTTCCATAAAGCTGCTTGTAAAAACATTTACAGAAGAAGGAGTGGACAAATTGGGCGCTTCACAATGGAGGTTGTGCAAAAAAGGGAAATGCGATGGTGTCGTCTGCTCATATATCTAACTGTGAGAGTTATGCTTACAGGAGGTTGTACCAAATTGAGATAAAATAAGTGCCTAAATGCGTTGATGCGTTTTTTGCTTGAAAAGACAGAAAAATAGCAATTAATATCAGCTCTCATAAGTGGGAGGAAAAAACATAACCTGGAGCTGAACTATATTTTGCACAGTAGGTTCTAGCATGTAAAAAAGTGAGGATTGAAGAAAAACATTGCCAGCCAGAGGTAATCTCCACCCACTAGCATCACCTCACTTTGAAATAATACGGGAATGATTCTTCATAAGATTCAAGAAAGCAATGAAAGCATTGCTTGAGAAACAACCAGCAAAAAAATGTTCTGTTAGCAACGATTTGTGTTGTTGAGCAGAAACTGAAACCACGAACGTTTAATCCAGCCAGTTCAGAGGTTTAGCCTTTAAGATTAACCCTCTAACCTTATCAAAAGTTTTTGTTTATCGTGTCTATCTTGCGCCAGAACAACATTTTGGTCATAAAAAAAGGTTTATATGAATCTAATTTGCCATAGAAATGGCAAAGAGTACCTTACAGTCTTAAATAATGGTCCAAAGGAGACTTTATACAAAAAACGAAACCAAATATTAGCCGATCAAGTTTGGTTGATAGCAGATATCAACAATTGAGGATACTATAATCAATGTAGAATTATGGAGTCTATAACGGGGTCTAACTGTCTGTTTCGATCAGTACACAAAACTAGGACGAAGAACGGATTCTACAAATAGAGACAATTAGACAGATAGAAACAAAATGGAGAAGCTCGCTCTTTTGCTGCCAAACTGAAAAACGGTTTCATGATGGATAAAAGCTATCTATGTCAATAGTATGACAAGCAAAAAGTGCTATATTCAATCCAGGTCTATGCGATATTCTGACGCTTTGTCAACTTTTTTAGCGCCTACTTCTATTAGTACGAGAATATCATAAACAAGGCGGCTCAGCAATGTGCGATGGCACATAAGGTTCCGACCCCGCCCATCCACAATTTAGGCATAATTGTCTACCAAATAAGGAACAGAGAGAGAACCCAAAAATTATTTTTTGGGAATACCAAAAAACCCATAAAAGCCCAAGTATTTTTCAAAGAATTGTGTATGAACGATAAGATAGCGTCCAAATCAAATAACTCAGTGCAGTAAAAATTGAAGCATTAAATTGCTGTGATATGCCAATATTAAGAAAGCGAGTCAAGACGGACAGCAAAATCAAACAACAACAAAAACAACAAACATTCATTACATCAAAACTTTTTGTCCGTTTTAAAAAACAAAAATTAATAACAAAGTCAACATACCGTCAGATGAACCTAAAACTAAACAAAATAACTTATAAATCACCAGAAAAGATATGGACCAGTTCGAAAAAAAGAACAAAAACAGTAAAGTTAAAAAATTCGCTTATTTTTTTAAAAACAATTAAATTCAAAGTAATTAAAACCATTAGATATCAAGTAAAATATCACGAAGGTTTACAATTACTAATGCTTCTATAGAAGGGCATTAGCACCTGTCCTTATTCGTTTCTTTAAGCGGCTAAAAAGAACAACAAAAAAGAAACAAAAATTCCATTGAAACTTGCCAGAAAACGCTGTCAAAACCGTCAAGCCATATTTCGGCCCTCAAAATAAATTCGCTTGCGCCTTCTTCAAACACCGATAATATAGTATGTGGCCATTTATTAGTGAGACTAGGTAACAAGTAGTTAAGTAAAAGAAATGGGCAAAAGTATGTAATAATTTTGATTTTTTTTCGAAACAAAATTATATCCAAAGTCATGAAGATCATTAATTACAAAATGAAATATTTAAATAGGGTCGTTTATTCAACCAAAAGAATTCTTTGAGACCTGTAATTATACAGAATAATTCTTGCGTCTACAAAAAGAACGTCAAACATGACAAAAATCAAATTAATTTACTTTTTTTGTGAAAAACCGGTGTCGAAGTCAGTAAGGTCATAACGCATTCTTTAAAAAAAGATTTTGAGACTCAATACTTTTTGACACCTTCCCTTGACACCCATAATGTCATATTTGACCTTTAATTAACGACATTAGGCACCAAAAAGAAAAATCAGAAGAACAAACTTGCGAAGTTAAAAAGTTTTTTTTTTAGTTTTAGAAAACGATTGTTTCAAAGTCATGAAAGCCATCAGCTATCTACTAATATCAGAAAATCGGCTCACCTATTTTTCCATGAAAAGCCAGTGAAACCTATAACTATACAGGAAATTTCATACAACTGAATTAACAAAGTAAAAATTGCAGTTAAAGACAAAATTAAAATATTCAAGTACTTTCTTGAAGAAAGAAGTGTCGAGGCCGTTAAAACGATAACCTATATCTTTAAAGATATTAATATGTTCAATTGTGTTTCATTTTGAACGCTAATGTTGTGATATGGGAACTGTCAAAAATGTGATAATGTGACTAGAACACGTGAAAAACTGGCAAATTTCTAAAAACAAAAAAAAACTCTGAAATCTAGTAGTATCAGAGCCAGAAAACAATAACTTCAGGCTTGAAAACGCAATCGAGACTCAATTTCAAATCAGTAGAATGAAGAAGCATTCTTAATTTTCCGACACTAAGCTGCAAGTTGACCAAATTAAGAAAAAAATGGAGGAAAAGTTAATTAAGCCATTATTTATTTAAAAATCAATTTGAAAAAGTCGAAATTTCTTTAAAATTCGAAACGATCATAAACTTTCAAGTAAAAAACCAAATGCATTAGCTTGGAGCTGCTTAGAAAGCTAACTGGACCTGTCACTCCTCAGCTTTCATATGATATGTTCCTTTCTTTAATAATAAATATAGGTATTTTTTCAAAAAAAACCGCCTGATTGCAATACGAATTCTTTTTGAATTGAAACTAGCCCTGCTAATGCTTTTTGTCTGTTGGGAACAATTGATTTTTCAAATATTGTAGATATAGATCATTTGTTGGTTGAAAACTCAAAAAAAATTCTGCTGCATGTTTGATAATAAACGAGTAATGCTAGCAAAAAACGACAAAGTTATAATTACAGAGCACTGTCAGCGGAAGTTGAAGTAGGAATAGCCCCCTTCTGAGTCTACAAAGATTGTATTAGTGTTGTTTGGTGGTGTAGTGCCGACAAATTTAATCAAAGTGGACTAAAGTAGCTTATTTCGTGCTGTTTTTGATGAAAAAGGCTGAATTTTGAAATATTTATCCAGAGTTTTTGAACAAAAAAAATAAATCAGAATAATTAACAAGGCTTGTTTGTATTTAAGAAAAATCAACGACACTTTTCTTGAAACTTTCAACAAATTTTAGCCAAATTGACGAAAATTTAGGCAAAAATTTTGGAAAATTTGAATAAAAACAACGTGAATTCACTCTACTTTTCTCAGAAGTTTAAACCTCGATAACTCCCTGTAGAAATTAAAAATTGAAAAAATCTTTTTAATTCCATATTCTACGCTGGACGAGCTTTCTAGTGATACCAGTCTCAACTCTCTACGATGAATATATCGATCGGCGAAAATTGACTGAACAAAAAAAACCCAGTTGGGTATGTACCAGGAGAGGCACGTGCTAAAAACTGTAACTTTGAACACCAAGTCATAATGTTGATTATATAGATATAATTCAATGGTTAGGATATGGATGACTTTTTCACGGTAGCAAAAGAAGATTTGTGAAGCAAATCTCAAGAAAGTTATAACTGTTGAAAAGAAACAACAGTGGGCAAAGGGTAGCCCAGGCATATCGTGCCAAAGTAACTATAACTCAAGGGTCCTTATTGAAACACCACCAACACTGGCGTCAGTGAAGCAAGCTGATTAGTTTGCTTCTCTGACGTCCGACCACAGCACCACCAACACTACCCATTCAAAATTAACTGAAGGCGGAACACCGCACAGTTTTTTCTGGTGACCCCCCTAACCAAGCTCGAACGCGCAACCTCAAGGCAAAGGCAAGGGCAAAGGCAAAGACAAAGACCATGAATCAACACCAATGACCAAGACCCCCCCCACCGGACAATAAAGACCCCCCAGCACAGTCAACATTTCATTAACACAAAACACAAAGCAGAACACAAACCGTCTGACAGCAATGCCGAACAGAACCATGCAACCACCCGTTTTAAAAGCAAAAATCAGGGTGATGGGGGAGAAAATTGCGAAGAACCTGCAAACCATGAGCGAATTGATTGACAGTGGGAACATAAACGCAGCGAAGAATGTTCATGAAAAGGCAGCGGAAACATTTTCGGAGTTCGAGGAAACCAGTTACGAGTTGATTTCACAGCTTGACGAAGATAAGCACGAGGAGTACATCGGAAAAATCACTGACACGTGGAACAACATCGACGACATGAAAATTAAAATTCAGAATCACCTTTCGCAAGAAAACACCACAACAAACTACAACACACAAGACAACAACGAGACAACAGTAACAGCAAACTCGACAGCGGATAACTCAGCAACCAACAACAACAACATCAACACTAGAGCAATTGGACAACAGCAAACATCCGTTAACAGAAGTTTACACAACGAACAACCAGAAACTAGCAATTCCGCTCAACGTGACAACCTCAACAGCTTTTGGTATGATAGACTAGCTTACTCAAGCAGCCTAAACGACCAGCAGAACAGAGTTACTGGAATGGGGGACACACAAACATTCAATCAGCCAACAGAACAACCACAACAATTGTCAACAACGTTATCACAACCAGTTCCATTCTATACGCCTTATGTGGAAGCTCTTCCAAAGATGGATCTTCAGAAGTTCAACGGTGACCCAAGCAAATGGGCAGATTGGTACAGCCGTTTCAGTTTCATGATTGGAGACACTCAGCTCAGTGAGGGACAGAAGATCGCCTATCTACAGGGACTTATAATTGGAAAAGCCAAAACAGCAATTGAAGGATTTGCCTGCAACGGACACCTGTACAAAGATGCAATAAACGAGTTGAAACAGCGGTTTGGGAACCCAAACGTCATCGTCAGCAACTTGTTGGAGAAACTCATCAACTACAGGCCACCAACGACATCTCTTCCTTGGACAATTGTAAATTTTTCCACATTCATTAACACCATGTCAAGGACACTACAAGAACTCAACTTCGAAGCCGATCTCGACAGCACGACAATCTTGAAGCATGCAACCGACAAACTACCTCACAGCGAAGAATTCAAATGGAATCAGTTTGTTTTACGACGAAGAATTCAGCAGCCGACACTTGCAGACTTCAACCAATGGATTAAAGAAATAGCAGAAGCACATGAACGTTCAACGCATCAAGGACGAAGCAATACCAGTCTCAGCACAAACAGTGATACACATCAACGAAATTTCAACTTAATTGGAAACCGACAATTTCATCAACAACCAACTCATCCAAACAGGGAACAACAGCAGCAACAACAACCAACACAGAACATAAACAACTTTAGCAACAACAACAACAACGACAACCAGTATAACCAGTGGAGCACAACACAAATGTTTCAAGCAACAAGAGGAAGCAACAGCAACAACCAGCTTCTGCCTTGTGTCTTCAACGACGGTAATCATCAGTTATTCCATTGTCCAACGTTTAAAGCAAAGACAGCAGACGAAAGACTACAAACAGTTTATCAGTTGAACCTTTGCAGAAATTGTTTGGGAGCGAACCATCGAGCCAACAACTGTCCTTCAATCTCTAATTGCAGGGAGCAAGGATGCGGACAACGACACAACACTATGTTACACGGTGCCAACAGTAGATACGGACGAACACTGACCTCAGTTGTTCTACCAAACTCTCAATCGAACAACTCGAGAGGAAATGGTAACTCATTTGCAGTCATCAGCAACAAAGATACAACCACAACAAAGGACACGACAGCAGCAACTTAAACAACGAATCTTCTTTATGTCATGCCAGTTATTTTACATAACAAGGGGAATAAAGTTTGCACATACGCCTTCATCGACCCAGGAAGCAGCTTGACAATACTTCTCTCGAAGACAGCCGACGAACTACGCCTTCAGAAAGAAACACGTCAACAACTTGTCTTGGAGGGGGCCAACGGAACAGACACAAAATTGTGTTATACAACGTCAACAGAAATTTCGAATTTGGAAGACGACGAACGCTACAACCTCAAACAGATATACGTTGTGGAAAACATCAATTTGCCAAAGCTGAGGGAGCACCCGGGAGACATTGCCAGAAAGTATGACCACCTTAGACATGTCAATATGCCAACTTTGGATAATCTCGAAGTCACAGTATTGATTGGACAGGACAACATTAACCTTATCTCACCAGTCAGAGTGGAACAAGGACCATCATCAGCACCAAGCGCAAGTCTTTTCAAACTTGGTTGGACTATTTCTGGACCTCATACAGTATTGGATGACAGCAAAACACAACATTCAATGCACCATACCGCTTTGTTTTGCAGCAATTGCCTTGAACAAGACAATGACCTCAACGAAGAAGTTTCTCATTGGTGGAAAGCAGAGACAATTCCATTGGAATCCAAAACCAAACCAAATGATCCAGAAGTTTTGTTAGCCACCAAGATACTTAACACAACATGCGTGAGACAAGCAGATGGACGTTATGAAACGGGACTTCTCTGGAAAGACGACAGCAGTTTACCAGACAACCGATCACAAGCCTTGACACATCAGAATCATCTTGTCAACAGACTACAGAAAAGACCTGAACAGTACAAAAAATACAATGAGGGCGTTCAAGCAGACCTGGAAAAAGGCTACATTGCAAAAGTACCTTTCCATAGACAGAAAGATACAGGATGGTACATTCCACACTATGGTCTTGTCAGCCCAAACAAACCCGACAAAATACGAAGAATCTGCAATGCCAAAGCACCACAAAGCGGAACAAGCCTCAATGACAAACTCCTAGCTGGACCTGACCTCCTCGGGAACATGCTTGGAATTTTGCTACGATTCCGACAGGGAGCCATCGCCATCCAGGGAGACATCGAAGCGATGTTTATGCAAATTGGAGTACGACAACAGGACCGACGTTATCTACGATTCATGTGGAGACAACCCAACAGCCCAAAATTAGAGGTCTATGAATACCAACGACACATCTTTGGAGCCAGGGACTCACCAGCTTGCGCAAATTTTGTTTTGCAACAGACAGCCAAAGACGACATCGAAGATCAACCAAATTCTCTGGAGATAATTCAGCGGACATTCTACATGGATGACATGGTTGCATCTTTCAGCGACACCATCACAGCATTCACTACAGCCAAGGATGTCAAAGATACTCTGGAAAAAGGTAAATTCAACCTGACAAAATGGTGCAGCAACAGCCGTGAGTTTTGTCAGCAGATGCAAGAGGATCTATGCAAGCCAGTGGAGGAGCTCTTCAGTAAAGGTTTTCATCAAAGAGTACTTGGAGTTTACTGGAGCTTGGACGAAGACAAACTATTATTTAAAGCGAAAGACAGAAAGAACCTAGACAGGAAAACCTGGACCCAGCGCAAGTTTCTCTCTTTCGTGTCAAGTTTCTACGATCCCTTGGGAATCATATCGCCATTCCTCATACGAGCCAAGATTCTACTGCAAGAGTTGTGGAAACATGGACGCGAATGGGACAAAGATATCGGTTGAGACAATGGAAAGGCCATCAAAGATTGGGTACATGAAACGGAGCAGATAGGTACGGTAGGGGTAAACAGGTTGGTAGGTGGTACAGCACTTGGGGACACAATAGAACTTCATGTATTCTGCGACGCATGATTGGAAGCAACAGCAGCAGTAGCATACATCAAGACAACCAGGATCCAAGAAACCACAACTCGTTTTCTCATGGGAAAAACAAGAGTGGCACCCTTACGTCAGACAACAATTCCCAGACTAGAACTGCAAGCAGCACTTTACGCGGCAAGATTGAAGAAAACAATTGAGGATGAAATGGATTTCAAGTTTGACAAAATCTTTCTGTGGAGTGACAACACGACCGTTCTCAGTTGGATAAAGAACTTCAAATTGAAACACAAGATGTACATTGGAAACCGAATTGCCGAAATAAGGGATCTCACAAACACCAATCAGTGGAACTACGTCAACTCCAAGGACAACCCATAAGATCAAGGAACGAGGGGACTAACAGCAACAGAAATGAGAGAAAAATCTCTTTGGTTACAGGGACCACAGTTTCTTCTATCTTCTACCGACAACTCGACAACAGACAAACAACAACACGAAACTGTTTTTTTGAACAGCGCAGAACAGAAGCCTCAGTGAGCACGACGACAGCCAATTGACAAAGACCTAATTGATGCCAACAAGTTTAGCCAGTGGTTGAAACTAAGAGCCGTCATCCTCAAAATGAAAAACCTCCGAAACAGAACGAGAACACGGGACCAGCAGATCATAGATGCAGAGAACTTTCTTTTCCGTCTATCTCAGCAACAATCATTCGACGAGGACATAAATCAACTAGCACACAACAAGCCAATTCAAAAACGGAGTAGATTGATTCAGTTGACACCTTCAGTAGACGAAGATGGTATCATTCGTTCAAATAGCAGACTACCCAACGCACCAGTTTCAACAGCAACAAAGAAGCCAATAATCTTAGACGGTAGGAACAGGATTATTCGTCTTTTTCTGGAACTGCAACACAACATCAATGGTCAGTTTGGAGTTGAACAACAAACACACATCATTCCGTTGAGCTTTTGGGTTCTTCAATGCAAAACAGTAATGAAGAAGATCTCGAACAGATGCTACGAATGCAGACGACAGAGACAACTCAACAGCCAGCCTCAGATGTCAGATCTTCCGAGCTACCGATTCTCAGTCAAACCTGTAGCCTTCAAGGAAACCGGAGTAGACTTTTTTGGGCCCTTCGAAATCTACAGCCATATCAACACAGCCATGAAAGCTTACTGTTGCTTGTTCACCTGTCTGACGATACGATTCGTTCATATCGAAGTAACCAGAAACTTGCAAAAAGAATCATGCATTATGGCATTTCAACGATTCTTCAGCCGACGAGGACTACCGGAAAGAATTCACAGTGACAACGCTTTATATTTCACCAGTACAGCAAAGACCTTCGAGGAAAGCAGCTTCACAACTACAGAGATACAAAAATATGCGGAATGGAAAAAGATTGCATGGAAATTTATTCCACCAGGAGCTCCACATTTTGGTGGAACATGGGAACGCCTCATTGGGATGAGGAAACGACTCTTCTTCAATATCGCCGGATCTAGGAAACTCCAGGAAGACAGTTTCTCAACCCTTATTTGCCAAGTCGAAGCTCTACTCAACAGCAGACCTCTAACATCAGTCAGCAGTGACATACGCGATGTGGAAAGCGTAACACCAGGACATTTTTTGACAGGAATAACAACAGGACTGCCTTCAGATACTACAATTAGCAGCAACGACAGAGGAACAGGAAAACTATGGAACAACGTCAACATAATTATGAACGAGTTTTGGACACGTCTTTTAAAAGAATATCTGCCAACACTCAGACAACGTCGAAAATGGCATTCAACAGTAGACGGGATAGAAGTAGGGGACATGGTATGGATACTAGAAAACAACACACCCAGGGTTATTTGGCCGGTAGGTAGGGTACAGAAGGTAAATAAAGGTAAGGATAATGTGGTAAGGTCTTGCCTGGTTAAAACATCAAAAGGGGATTTTGTTAAACCAGCTATTAAACTTAGTTTGATTAGCGACAAATCAACATAAAGATTATCAATATTAAATGGGGAACAATAATTCAAACACAATTTGAAGCAAACTTGATATCAGTTTTGGGATTAGGGTAAAGTGAAAGATGAAAAATTTAAAGTTCAATTCAATGAATTAGCAATTCAAAGGGACTATTAGGTATTATTCAGGTACAATTAGGGATTTCAATAAGTAACTCACAAGGCAACTCAAATTAGCAAAGCTTATCGTACATTAGATAAATACATTCAAACGGGAAAATTTAGGTAGGTAGGTTTAACAGGAAGACAAATTCTGGATTAGGTAGGTTTTGGAATTCAAATGCACAATTAATTAGCTTATTGCAAAACAGCAGAGAGTTGAACCGACAGGATAAAAGTATGTTGAATAGTTATTTGACACTAAACAGCTTAGGTAAAACCAGACATCAGCGGTAAAAATTATTACAAAACATTTGGTATTCCGACAAACTCTAATTTGGGAAAAACAGGTAAACGTAGGCAATAGGTACAAGGTAGTGGTAGGTTTAGGTAGGTAGGGAACACGGGGAGCATCAGTTTTTCAACTTTCAAGGAGCAGACCAGCAACAACAACATTTCCGGAAATTGTTCAGTATTTGACAATCGCCAATCAGCCAATACAGAAGTAGATTTAAAACAACTACAAATGTACACAGTTAAACGCAATCAGCACAAAAAGCAGTTCAACTTTCCAGCATACCACTTTCATATAACACTACAAGCAGCACGTTGACAACCAGTACACAGCAACAATCTACAGACAACACCGACGGAAGACATCAGCAGAAAAATCACAACAACAAACACTTCAGCAAGAATTACTTCAGAAAAAGCAAAAGCATTTTTTGAACAGCAGTCAACACATTCATCAACAGCAGACATTATCAAAGTCAAGACATACATACTTGTAGATATGGACAAGTCCATAACTTCAAGATCAGCGTTTTATTGAGGACACAACTCAATACAACATTTCAACATAATCATCAGCAGATGAAGTAAGAAATACAGTTCAGCTACGCAAAAGACACAACAGAGCAAAAGAGAACACGACGAGACGACAAAGAGCAACTTCAAACAGACTTCAACAACAACAACAGATCGACCACAAACTTTCTGATTTTTGGTGCCCAAAAATGGGGGCCCAGTGTACCAGGAGAGGCACGTGCTAAAAACTGTAACTTTGAACACCAAGTCATAATGTTGATTATATAGATATAATTCAATGGTTAGGATATGGATGACTTTTTCACGGTAGCAAAAGAAGATTTGTGAAGCAAATCTCAAGAAATTTATAACTGTTGAAAAGAAACAACAGTGGGCAAAGGGTAGCCCAGGCATATCGTGCCAAAGTAACTATAACTCAAGGGTCCTTTTTGAAACACCACCAACACTGGCGTCAGTGAAGCAAGCTGATTAGTTTGCTTCTCTGACGTCCGACCGCAGCACCACCAACACTACCCATTCAAAATTAACTGAAGGCGGAACACCGCACAGGGTATATAGTTCCTCCCCCCTCAAGAGGGGTCGGAACAAAAAGACGGAATGAAATTCAAAAAACTGCAGTGCTCCATTATCATTAAACTTTAATTACAAAATCAACTTTAATATTGAGTCAGATTTTTTCAATTGGTTTCCGATAACTTCTGTTGTTGGAATAGAATTTTCATTAAACACACACACACACACACACACACACACACACACACACACACACACACACACACACACACACACACACACACAAACACACCACACACACACACACATACACACACACCGCACACACACACACACACACACGCGCGCGCGCGCACACACACAAACATTGCAATTGGTGAAGAGTTTACAGAACAGATCTCTGTCTGCTGCAATACTATTGAACATTTTCGCATGCTTAGGTGTCCTTTTTATGTTACTTATTTCAAAAACAAGAGGAAGAAAAAGTTAAATAGGCAATTTTTCAATAACCAACAACAATAACGCCAGAGGTCAGATTCCGGAATCCAAACGCAATTGAAGACCAACATTCACAAACTGACAAAGTAGCCAATAACTGTCCACAATCTGGTGGAAGAAAATCATCTTTAATCGCACAATTTGAATTGAAACGACCAGAATCGAAGCGCCGGATTACCTTGATATTTTTCCTCGCAAGAGTTCTATTTATTTCAATTGCTTTCCCATCAGCATTAAAAGGTGCTGTCTGTTATTAGTTTCAACCAAACAAACAATGGTTCACTATTTGACAACAGAACAGTAAATGTTGTGGTTTTCCACGCTATTCGATTTCCTTAAATTTTGGTAGCATTCATTGACCCGTTTCTTTATGTTGCATCTAACTCAAAGGTGAAAGAAAAACTGATGAAAACTTTACAAAACTTATGATTTTGTTGCAAAACACAAGATTCAAGTGTGAATACTCGAGTTTAAGATTGTTGGCAACCATAATCAGAAAGCCATATAAATTTTACATTAACTCCAAGGCACACGCAAATTTTGATTTTCTGCGTTTCCATGTTTGATTTGTGATTAGCACCAAAATTACAGTTAATCTAAGTTTCAAAGACAACGCAAACAAATTGTTTCAGGCATTAAAAAATGATGTTCAGGCGTTAATCTACATTTTACAACTTCGAAAGATTCTACGAGCACTAATATGGTTAACATGCAAAGCTATGGCCGCCAAACGACTATCCGCGACAATCAACCCTGTTATAAGCCTCATCAATAACCATTAATTTTGTAGTTTTATTTATTTTGAAGTTTAATCAACCTTTATATGATTATGATTACAGTTGAGCTTTTTTTATGAAATGCAGTTAATGTTTTAAATAACGGTTTGCTTCAACTCTTCAAATATATTTGGGGATGAAAAAAGAACTTTCGGCCTTTGCAAACTCATCATCAAGACGCTTTTGAAATTGAATAGATCCTTAAGAAGACGGTTTTGTTTCTCGCTGAAATATTGAGTCTGTAGCTTTCAAAAAAATATTTTGTTCATAAAAAATTTTCGTGGATCATTTTTAATTGATAATTATTATACCTTTATAGCTTTTAATTGATTTAAGATGAAATGGAAATATTGAAATTGATACTCTGATGTCTCCTCAAAATAAAGAAGGTTCAACAAAAAGTTATTTGTAAGGAAACCTTGAATCAAAAATAAATGAGCTTTACAAAAACCGCTGTTTGCAAAATGATTTAATTGCTTTATTTTCTCTAAATGCACGAATAGAAGAAATGTTAAACGTGAAATAATAAACTCTTGCCTAGAAGTTGAGGACAAATTTGTTTAGCAATCAAAAATAAACAAAAACAGTCTATGTACCATTAGCAATCATAAAACATTACGATATTTTAACCTAATGTGTTCAACATAAACCAGAAAATATAAACCATGGATAGCCGAATTCGATATCCAGTTCGCTCATGTTATTGAGCTTCAGTAAAACAAACAGATTGGTTCATTGTATCAAACACTAATAGAAGTTTACTCAATCCAAAAAACAAAAAAAAACTCGAAGTTTTTGTTTTTACTAGCAGTAGCTAATAGATTTCAAACTATCAAAAAATCAGGCTGAAAGATTTAGATTTTTTATCTGTTTTCTGAAGCTTGTATGTTTACGAGCAGTCTTCTGCAAATTCGTATACTAACTATTGTTGCTATTGAATAGTTCCCATCAACTGGCGGAAACAAATTTGTACATTTTTGTTTTTGACAGCCATTGTGGTACGATAAATTTCTAAGAACCTATTTTTTGTTTGGATTTATGTTTCCATGCAAACAGCTTTTGCTATAGATAAAGAACACAAAGTACAAGTTCAGATCCGGAGATTTAAATTATTGTTAAAAGAAACTTTAGAAATTTAGATTAACAAGGCAACAAATTTCAGATGAAACCAGTTCTTTAAATAATTAAATTTTTATAATAATTACAACCCACCGTTAATATGTCAAAATTTGTTAAGAGGGAGGAAGTTAAGTTTACTTTTATTTGTATTATATATATTGATCTGCAAATTTTTATTTTGTTCAACTAGTTTCTATTTGTTAATTTATATATATATATATATATACATATATATATATATATATATATATATATAAATATGTATATATGTATATGTATATATATATATATATATATATATATATATATATATATATATATATATACATATATATATATACTTATTTATATATTTGATTTTTTATATATGTTTATATATATATATATATATATATATATATATATATATATATATAAACTTATATATATATATATATATATATATATATATATAAACATATATATATATATATATATATTTATATATATAACAACTAGCAAATATATACATATATAATTTAACAAGTAGCAAACAGTGGAAATGTTTTGATATCAGAACTCTCTCCACGTAAATATTTTTTTTCTCGTAAATGCTTAATTGTTTAAAAAATCATGCCCGAAAACAGCACATCTGGTATCGTAGTCTTGTCTGAAATGCAAATCTCGTAACCAAAAAGTTTTTGTTGTAGTGTACTTTTCCTTCAACTAAAAGTGATATTCTATTATGTATTTTTTTCTGAAATTCTGGATTCTTGATAGTTTTATCAATCACTTACATTTCAATAATAGCAAATTATCCA
>NC_134479.1:28333720-28748024 GCF_964194025.1 Convolutriloba macropyga
ATCCGGAAAGCAAGCGAGTGCGAAGAAGTCTGACACGCCCAAACACTGGTATATACGTCGAGAGTTGTCCTACTGTAAGTGTGCGTAAACTGCCGACAAGTCCATTGATTCTAATCTTTTGATCTCGTCAATCTTTTCCACACGTTTGATGTCAGCGGCTTCCACTTTATGAATTTATTTTTGATTTAAATGAAGGATTTTCATGAAATCATGAAGTTCGATTTATTAACAACCAAAACAATACAGGCTAAAAATTGAATAATTATGGTGCGAAAACTAGCAACACGATCTGAGTGATTCGTCGCCGATTTAGGCATTGCTACTATCGCTAAGTTTAGCATCAAGGACGTAACGAAATTAGCTTCTAATTATTCAAATTTTGTCTGCAATTCATATTTTGTGAACATTAGCCCAACTTCAGTTGTTTTGTTCGTACTTTTCTTCGTATAAACGTTTTCATAAATTTTGATTAATTTTTGGTTTGAAAAAAATGATAAAAATTGTTAACGATAACCTCAACGAGAGTTAGCAAATTGTTTGCAACAACTGCTCTAGCTAATTTTTCACCTGAGTTCTTGCCTTCTTGGCCCCCTTTCTCAAGTTTCGATGGTAAGGCAGACATATAAACAATTGAAATAATCTTAGTTCGCCCAGATACGGGCTAACTTCAACTCTGGTTCTGAGGAAAAATTTCAGGAAAAAAGTTTTAGCAGTCTTTTGCTAATTTAAACCAATATTTAAGAAAATGCATAGCTCCTTTTTGATATATTATGGTTTCCGTTTGTCAAAAATATTGTTACGGAACTTTTTTTAAAAGCAAATGCAATTTTGTGCAATGATAGCCACAGCTGCGCACTGATATCAACTGCTGCGCATTGCTAGCTAGGCCAGTTGTCATCGCTATTCTTTTCAATAATTCGGATTGCAATTTGGGCCATCCATTTTAGAACATTTTTGCATCCCAATTGCAGATAACTCTATAACCAATTAAAAGTTCAACTAAATGAGGTCGCCTTTATGTTGAAATATATATTGTTTCTTGAGAAATTGGGGTTTTTTTAGTAAAAGATTTTTGTGGCTCCGACGAATTGCTTTTGGAAATACTTAATGAATTTTCGAGTTTTCTATTATTTAATGTTTTTTGTAGAGATACGACTGAGTCTATTTATTCTAGCGTCAGATTCGGTATCGAAAGAGCTGTTAAAAAAACTATATATTTCTTTCAGTTAACATTATGAATTTTAGATAATTATCCAAGTTCATCATTTAATTTTGATATATTGACTTATTGATCAAACTCGCTATTTAGAACATTTGGAGAAGCAGCAAGAGCAAGATCAGTTTTGATTTTAGTTGTGGAAATATTTAGTGGAATTCGAAGATGTGGAATTCGAAGATTATTCTGATTGTGATACCGCGCTGTCGTTTTCTTTTTGAAATACTCTAGCCTTTTTTGTTACTTTTGTGCTAATTACGGAACAGAACTCTGCTCTTTGTTTCCTGTCTTTTTTTAATTGCTCTCAATAAAGACAGTTCAGACATCTTGCTTGGTGAAATGCAAGCCATTTAGTTTTTTTTAACTTTTTTATCTGATGCTATATTGACATCTTTAAGTATTTTCGAAAGAAAAGATAGACATTGAGTTTTGGTCGTTACTCTCGTCTCTTACGCTCCTTTATGGCAGTTATCATTGGGCCTATGAATCATTGTTTCATTTCTAAAATGGTTAAAGCTAGAACGGTTTTTTAATTGGATAAACCAGTTATTTTCGAACAAAAAAAATTTTTAAAAGTTCTCTTTCTTTTCCTAATTTGATGGACAATAAAGTGAAAAATGTGGTTGAGTGGGGTCACAACATTATTTTCAAACGCATATCAACGAGCCTCCTTGTTATTTATCGGTTGAGATGTTTTCTGGCAAAAAAACACAGGGCATCAAATGCACCTATGCACTTCGACATGTCGTACCTCTGGGTTGCAAAAAGACCATTCTTAAAGCTCTGGTTTGCAATCATGTGCAGTAATTTTTGGTTCTTTCGTTATCTATTGATCGGAAACTGTTAATAACTTAAGAAAAACTATTGAATTGGGCTATCAAAGCTTGTTTGAATCTAACACAAATAGACTCTCCTTCAGATATAAAATTCAAATATGGCATTTGTCCTATTTCTAAGCTTTTTGAATACAGGACCACCAGATAATTTCTCGACTTAAATACAGGACCACCAAATAGGGTCACGACATGCCTAACAACAAAACACTTGTTTTTCAAGATGACGCATTTTTTTTAACATCATACAGTTTTTGTCTAAATGGACGAATAAAAAAAAAGCACACAACATAAACTTACGGTGCAAAAAGCATGAAAAAAGTGTTATAAAGAACTGTTCTATTATTCAAACAGAAGTGTGATTTTGAGGGCAACTTATATTTGTTATCATGTTCCCCAATTTGTTGTTTCACTAGAGATTCAAAGTGTTTTGAGAGCGCTTGTGTATGAGCAACTGGAAGATAGTACAGTGGATTGCCATGATCGACTCTCTTGAAATGTGGTGGGTCGTTAGCTCTCTTCAATGCTGCAGGAAAAATATTGTTCTTAATGAATTCTATTGAAAGAAAACAAACAAGCTCGGTTTCCAATAGCTGCGTCGTGTAGAACTTATGAGATTTTAGAACAACCCAGCGATTTATTTCTCCCAAGAGAGAGAAGCGACTTAAGACACTCACATTTAGTCACAAAATTGAATGAAGTTCTCGTTTGAGGCAACTTTAACACGCAATCAAGATCTTTTGCTTAAAAATCGCCTTATCTGCTATACTTATAGGTGAACAGCTTGGCCTTTTTTAATTATCTGAGATAATATCCTTAGAACAGTTTTTTCAAAAAAAAACCATAGTCTTTGTTTTATTGGATTTCCTTAATTCATTAATGAGGTTCCATTCATTTTTCTCTGACACTCAAATTTCAATAAGATTGTGGAATTTTTCGAAGTCTCTTTGGTATCTCGGTTATCTCGGGTTTAGTTCAAAAAATTTTTCGATTGAATTTTTATGGAGAAAATTGTCTTTTTTAGAGTTTTTATTGCTTGCAACTTTTCTGCTAAATAAAAAAGTGACCTGTTTTTCCTTGTGCACACTGTTTTCAAAGGTGCGTTCTTTAGATTGTTTTTTAAAAGTTGATGTTCAAACTCTTGTAAAATTTGAACAGGAGTGATAACCTTGTATAATGTAAGCTAATTTATCTCTTTGACTGATCTCCTGAATTCAGTTGGGCTATATTAATTTCTATCGTAAAGTTGTTTTTTAATTACATTTTTTGCATTCATATTTGTAGCAAGAATTAAACGTTGAGGAGAAATTGTCTGACTGTATAGGTGGGTCAAATACTTCGTTATATATGATGGTTTCATTCGTTTCAACGATGACATGATCTATATTTGGAGCATTTTTATCAGTTGCTCTTGAAGAGCAATGGCACGGGATATTTGAAGCACAATTAGCTGAACGGTATAGTAGTGGGCAGGAAAATTGTGATGCTACAACGATACTTATTGCAAACACAGCCATTTTTGGTCAAAAAAATGCACGTTGTAAATTTTTCAATTCTCGTGGGAAAATGAGGCCAAGAAATAGGAAGTCTTTTGAAACGTTAAACGCGAAAAATTTATTTGGATTCCGAAAAATTATATGAAAAAACAAAAATATTACTCCCGATTTCTTATTGTACCAAAAATTCGGAAAAATTCTTGCTAAAAGACAATTTTAAATGCAAATAACTCCCAAAATTTTCGATAAACTTTATACTGTACAGTTTGGTGAATCCATTTTATGACTAGAATAAAATATAAACAATTTTCGCAGTCAATTATAAAAATTGAACAGCGTACTTTTAAATCGATCGAGAATAAGATCAACAATTTTGAACATTCACTAACGTTTTGAGAAAGATTTCCTTTTATTGCTGCTGTTTCTTAATGAGCAGCAATAAACTTTAGTTACAAGCAACTAATTTTGAAATCATCGCTTTCAATTGATTTTCTTTCAATCAAAATATAATCGGTACTCAAGATATAAAACGGTGTTTATTCTGAGTTGCGCCGTTGTTTTTTTAATGGAATTTGTTCCGCATTTCGGTAACATAAGAAATTTTGCAAAAAATGGCAAATTTGGAAAAAAGTAAGGGCAGTGTTTTAATGCAATCGCTATACGCAAAGCTGAAAATTTCTTCGTTTGTTATTTCAATGATTTAAAAGAGATTGCTTTTTCTTATTTTTAAATCAATTCATGGTGAAAAATGTGATCGAAAGCAAAAAACTTTTTTCTTGATTTTTAGCTACTCCTAGAGTCTAGAAGTAGCTACAAAACAGAAAAAAAGAATTTGCGTTCGATCACATTTTTCACCATTGTTTTAAAAAAAAGAAAAGCAATCTTTTTTTTAAATCATTGAACTGAAAAACGAACAAATTTGATCAATTTTTTTTTATCCTTTCAATTCACCATAAATAACTGGGTTTGTTCAAATGGACTTTGCATGACAACTAAAGATAACGTATAACATCTGCGTCTGGTGATAATAGATGTTTCTCTTTACACTATAAATTTCTCATTTCTTTAAAAAAATAATATGAAAACAAAGTTGTCGTTGAGGTTTTCATTGCATGAACTTCGAACAAATCATTAGTTAACACACATCATTAGAAAAAACTGTAAAGCCTTGACAGTAACAAACTCCAAGATACTTGGCAAAGTTCTATCATCTCAGTTTTGAAGTCTTCGAACATCTCTGAAAAGAACGAAACTTGTGATCAATATTTTCTATAGTAAAAACCGCTCGAAGTGACGTTCATTATCAGATGCATTTTAACAAAAAGCCCTCGATAAGTTTTTGTTATAAGTTGAGCAAGACGTTAACATGGCCAAAGTGAACGTAGTAAAATTCTCCTATCAAGCATTTTCTATTATTAGAGAAGGGCATGAACCATTGCCAGACTCTTCAACAAGAGCGACCTGCTTTATTTCATATTCATACAAATTTATCTTAGTCGTACGAACAGAGATATGCATATCTTGGACTGAAGTTCGCGTGTGTAGCTCAAAAAGAAATCAAAGCAGCCAATTCAATTCGGTATACCTTTGAGAAGCTGAATTAAATTTACCTTTGAGAAAATTCCGATTTAAATGTTGACTGACGTGTTCAATAATTGGTTCGGTGAAATCATAAAACAAAATATACAAAAAACTGAATTCTCAGAACAAATGGATTTTGAACAGATTTTACGATTTTAATCGTCCGAATTGAACTTTCCTGGCAGCGTTGGGGTTGATAATGCGAATTGACAAAATGTTGGTACTCCATTTAGTAAAAGTTTTCACCACAAAATGAAGAGCAAACTGAAGTGTCTGGTTGCATCTATAAAGTTTAAAGTTTTTTATGACAGGTCAAATTGTCAGCATTGATCTAACTTTGAAAATCTATCGAAAAGGGGCATATACAATATAGCTTTTTAAGAAATTGTACAGCTCTATTGATTTAAAAAATCAAATTTTCGCAAGAATTATGCAAGGGTTGCTACAAGGGATTTTATTATACTTGCACATTTCTGGCATGGCTTTTGTAATATAGCTGAAAACAAAGTTCAAATCACCCTGCAAGTTTTGATCAACCTGTGAGATCTCAATCAACTTGCAAAAATCTTGCACGATTTGAATGTGCGCATCACTAAAAATAATTGATCGAATAGGGATCTTCGACTGTGTCAATTCAGTCTTTTCTTTCTTCGCAAGTTATCTTATACATCTCATCTACATTCAGAGATGAACTCGAGTTTGACCCGGAGAACCCTCGCCCGTAAAGTGACCCACTGCTGAGGCTGCCCGAGTTACGCCTGTTGTTTGGATGGTCGTCACTGGAGTTGATTCCGAAGAAGGCAGATCCAATTGAGTATGTTGACAGAGCTGACTCGCTTCGGTTGACGCTCTCAGGAACAGGACTTGTGTCTTCAACTGAAAGAAAGCCGGAGGTTACAAATTAAAAGTGCTAATGAAAGAAAAATTTACACTCGGAAACCCATAAAATTGAAGTCCAGAGTTTAAAAAAAACATGACCGAAGTCGCGTACCAAGTTAAGTTCTAAACTGAAACCCGTAAATAGTTCAAGACGACGCAAATTTCGGCCGCAAAAATTTTTACAAAGTTCTTCTAGATCATTGGATGGTAATGTAATGACATAACGTATTGATTCAAGATACTGATTTTTTAAACCTAAGTTTTTGTTCCGACCCACTTTAGTAGGGGAGGAACTATATACTCAAATGGGTTTTTTAAACAGTTTTGGCCGATAGATATAATCATCGCATGGAGCTGTGAGATATATCATTAAAAAGCCCGTCCAGCGTAGAATGTGGAATTAAAAAGATTTTTTCAATTTTCATTTTTTATAGGGAGTTATTGAGTTTTAAACTTTTGTGAGTAATAGCGGTATTTTTGCCGTTTTTATTCACTTTTTCGGTATTTTTGCCAAAAAATTTCTTCAAATTGTTGACTGTAGTTTCATTAACTTTATCTCTAAAAATAGAGCAGGGTTGCTGAATTGTTCGGTTCGAGTTTGTTGGCTCGAACTTATGCTCAATTTTTCAAAATTCTACTTTTTTGGGACCAAAATTGGGGCCAAATTTGCTTTTTCAGCGGACTTGCTTTAAATTTGCTGGAAGTAAATACCTTAAAGCTGCAGCCATAATCTTTTAGAGCTGAGAATTGAGCTAGTTGTACTGGCTTTGAGAGTCTTCTGGAGTTATAATTTAGCCAGTTTTTTGCAAATTTAAACTCATTAAATATTCAAAATGCATTTTTAATTTGGACAAACTGAAAGATTTTGTTTTAAAAAATGATCTATTTTGCAACCATATGAACAAATGAGTATTTGTTAGACCGGCAGCAACATCTAGGTTGATCTTGATCTCGCCATGGATCCTTACGATAAAAAAGTTTTTAGATTTTAATGGGGCGCGACTTTTTTTTTCAAAGCATTTCCGAAAATATGTAAATGAGTTTTAAAAATCCTTTTTTTTCTTACTACAATTTCAAATCAGGGCTCAATTAATGACAGATAGTTTTTACAAAAAAACGAGGCCCAACGAGGTTATATTACGGTTTCAGAGTTAAGCGGTTTCTATGGCTATGACAAATTGTTTTCGTAAAAAAATTTTTTTATACTTCTTGAATTCTGATTTCGTTTGTTATCTTTTTGTCCAATCGTTAAGCCCAATAACTTATTGTCCCCAGTCAAAGATCCATTTTTTTTCAGGAGGTATATTTAAACCTTGACATTTCTTTCAATTGCTATCTATCGTGTGTTATGACTTTGAAAAAATTTGTTTTAAGACAATATCGGTTAAATTTTGAACTTTGTCGCTATTTTATCTCATATATCTCTGCTTCGGGCAGAGTCTCAGTGAAAACAAGCAGATACAAAATTCCCGTGTGTTATAAATTAATTTCCGTAACGGTTTTATGTTCAACTAATGGTCTCTTTGTTTTGATACTACGCCTTTTTTATTTTTGAATATAACTGCATTCAGTTTGTTTCTTTGTCGAATTATCGCCTTATTGACAAGTGCAATTGAAAGAAATCATAGTAAAGAAACTAAACAATGATGCAAAAAAGCGTATTTGAATAATTAATTGCCCTTGTTATATAGTTTATGCTTTTTGGGCTGAGACACAGTTATCACGCAAAATTTCATGGATTTTTTTTGTTTTTGCTTATGTTTGCTTTTCTTTTTGTTGTTATACACCATATATCTAATAACAGTGGGTCTCAATAGCTTCCCCAGGACGTATAACTGAGCCTAGTTAAAGAATTCAGTTCACAGCTGTTTGTTTTAATGACTTTCAAAATTGAAACTAAAAAAAAAGAATTTTTTTTTCAACTGCATCATTTTTGCTTTCATTTTTGTAACCGTTTGACTCGATCTCACTAACTTTTGTTGATTGAAGCATTTTCATAATACGTTTTGCTTTTAGTTATACGTTGTGACCGATTGCTCCGACCATTAATTTCATAGAGAAATTTCGAGATTTCTATACTGTTCAATATCTGGGCATCTTTTTGTTGTCATGTCTACGTAATACGTTTAGAAGGAAGACCCTTTGATGTTAAAATGAAGAGAAAGTGACTAACAATATACACTTCTTTCTGATAATTATAGTGCCTTCAGCAGTGTGATCTCGTAAAGTTGTTTGAAGTTTTGGCTTTTTTATATACTTGTTTTGGGGGGTCGTGACTTAGTCTCCTATTGACAGGACCAATTGGCTGCCTCAGGTATTTCAACTTAATCAATTGCTGTTTTTGACATCATTTTGATGTCTGTTATAACTTTTGAACATATTTGTTCTTAAAATTGGGTTTGAGCTCCGTCAATTTTAATTAATTTTTCGGTCGATTTGTAGCTCAGTCTTTGTAAACTTAGGTCACAAAACGTTTCCGGAGAACTATAATTTAATCTTTTTAACAGTTATAGCTTCGAACATGTGTTTCTCGGCTTTGTTACAGCTGTTACTACGAGTTTTCATAAAATATTTGAAATTTTTTTGTATTTATATATTTTATAGGATTTAGGTTTTCTTTTTAATTTATAACAATAATCGTAGGTCCCGCTGGCTTTGAAATTTTGCGCAGTTAAACATTGGATATTGACTTGTCTCAATTGCTTCCTATGGAGATATAAATTACCATTTTAGAGACTTCAGTGAAAATAATTCCTTTAAAAAAAAAGAAACCTATTTTTGAATTTCACACCTCTTTGCTCTTTTTTGTCGACCTATTAACCAGTCGCATTGAAGACTGGTTACTTGTTATTTTTAATGATGTATAGGTTAAATTATTCCGTTTAGTTTTTATCTGATGCGAGTTTGATTTTGTTATGATTTTATTTATTATAAAAATCGAGTTTTGGTCGAAAATAATGTTTGTTGTTTGATATTTATTATTGTCCTTTCTAGTAGTCGTATTATCAACAATGTTGATCGACCCTCTAGGGTGGCATTATTGTTTTCCATTGGTTGTTTATGGAACGATATGTTTTTGAAAGTTTTCCATCTTTTGATCATTTGGTAGCCAATTAAGTCAAGAATGTGGATGAGCGGGGTCGGAAACTTATGTACGTACGCACATTACCGAGCATCCTTGTTAAATTTTAAATTCAAACTCCCTATTATAAAAAAACACTTGATATTAACAAATAATGATTTAAAAATTGAAGTTTCTGGGACAGCTTTTGAACTTGAGGTCAGTAAAACTTACGGCTTCAACAATTTGGTTGCTCAAAATATCAGGGATATAAGGCGCACTGGAGAATTATTGAGTGCTGAGGTATGAAAGAGGTTCGAACTTAGCAGTGAGCCGGTAATTTGTAAAAAAAAAACTGGAACATCTGAAAGCTGCTCAACTTTAGAAAAGAATGTTTTCATCAAATTTGGTTAAGGCGTTTGATGTAAAATTTTTGAACAGTGAGCTCATTTCATATGTTGCTCGATCCGGGCGTGGGGGGAGGCGGGCATAACAAGAGAACTTGTTCTGATTCACAATCACAGACCTGTCGGGGTTCGATTCGCGTTCTTTGCACTTGGCTTCCGTTTCCTCTTCAGTTGAGGCATTCTGATCTGATTGTGACTCACGTAAGCCTCTTTTATCTCATTCGGGGCTATTATGAAGAGATAGAACAACACAAAGGAGAACAAGGCTATTGTAACTGCCAGTATAGCGTGAAGTAGCCAGCTTTCTTGACCCCACGCATAGATTGTGAAACCAAAAACGACCGGGCAAACTGAAACACAAAGAACCCGATCTTAATGAATTTTGGATAGACCATGTTAATATCTGTTAAAAGCATATAAAAATGCATGTTAAGTAACTCATCGTATGACCAAATAGTTTAAAACAAAAAAAGTCATAATTTTTTTTCTGTCAAAAATCATATAAATCAATTTAATTTAATTTAATTCTCTGTTGTAATTTGTATGGTTTTGAAACATCAATTTCTATGTTTTCTTCCTGAGAAAAAAACATGTTGAAAGAGCCAAAACACGGTTTAAATTCAGATCAAATTTTGATCAAAATGCGCCATCTGTAATGTGAAGTAAAATTAGAAAAAAAAACTTTAATTGCAGTCGAAAACTGTTTCGACTGACTTTCAATTCCAATAATGTAGCGGATGGATTTTTTGAAAGGGTTCAAGTGAGCCCAAACAAAACCCAATTTTACTTCCTGTAGCAAAAAAAAAACGCGAAAACATACAAAATTTAAGAACAGGAATTTGAAAATTTTTCACGTACCTATCAGAAGTGAGTTGACACTTCTGTGAGCAGTTTCAAACGACACAACCACCGATTCTTCATTCAACATAAAAGCCAAGCTGTAAGTTGCCGAGTTGGCTTTGTACGCCAAAATGAGACCCACAATTATGTAAATTCCACCGAGAGCCAGCGAAGTGCCACCCTGGACGGACAGGAATTCGGGGAAACATGTGTAGAGGTCTTCGTAGTTGCTTTGGTCCAGAAAAGTGGTTACAAGAGCATGCGTAGCTAAAAAAACAAAAAAACCAAATAACATTGGTCTGAACTGATGCCAGTCAATATAGGTAGCTTTTGGATGACAGCTCCACTGGGTGCTTGAATGAGCGAGGAAAGTGTTAGAGGGGTAGGGAAGGGTAGGGGGTTAAATTGCTACGGTGCAAGCGAGCTTTAATTAATACTTAAATTCTGTAGCTCTGATTTTTAATTAGAGAGCTGACTGAAGTAGGTGTCTTCTATTTTTTAAATGGAGTTCTCCGGAAAAAAATTTAATCACACAAATTAGAGTTCTGGAAAAATATTCAAATCCCTGAAAATCAAGAGAAAAAAAGCTTTTGGTTGATTTATACTATACCCGGAATAGGCAGCAAGTTACAGAAATAGAAGAGATAAATCCTTTCAGTTTTCATCTTCTGGTCCGAAACATCAACCAATTGTGCCAGAACCATACTGGCCAAGTTTCCCATCGATGCTGAGAACCCAAATTGGGTTAGGATCCTGCATGTTGTACACAATCCTGGACCGAAATCGTTATTTTCCGGGAATACGTTGGACCTGTCGCCTCCAACTAGGTACCCACAAAGAACGAAGTTTATTGACACGAAGAATGCCAGTCGGATAATGACGTATTCGGGTTCGAGTTGCTCAGAGAGATACAAAAGAACGAAGAATGCCATGCATGTGAATAATGTCGCAAAGAAGAATCCAATTTGGGAGATCCAGTGAAATGATTCCTAAAGTAGTTCAAACTTTGAAAATCTACCATTTATTTCGCAAAACTAAAATATTGTGTTCATCATTAGCACCTCTGAAAAAACAAAAGCTTGTTTCTGCACTAATAATATTTTTATAATCTAACAGCCTTTTGCAAAACCATGCTTAAAACGATGCCAATCTATCAATTATAGTTTTATAATATACTGGGGGGATTCGTAAACTTTGTAAAATTTCTGAATCTTTGCTGGTCATAACTGGTTCTTTCTCTTCTAAGAAGAACTGTCAAAACCGTCACTGGAATAATAAGACTTTAACCGTTTTCATTTTTTTACCTTATTCAAGCTTTCGAAAATATATACGATCAAACTTGAACGCACAGACCTGAGAATGAGGAAAATCCCAGAGAAAAAGTTTGGGCAACCTGTGACCTCTGTTTCGAAGATTTGGCCAATTTTCATTGAAGCACGAAACCAAATTTATGCATATCTTCGTGCAAAAAAAAGGCTAACTTTAATTTAAAAGATGTGTGAAATAATGCTTAATGATGCTACATTAAAAAAATGAATTTTAATGAATTTGAAGAAATAAGGAGAGCAATTTTAAATTTCTTTGACACGTCGATTTTGTACATTTTCCTGATTATACTCACACTTATTTTCACATTTCTCTGTCAGAAACGAATAAGAAACATTTTCAGTAAAATCAATTTTTTTAAAAAATACTAACAATGACAATTGGATCATCTTTGACTTGGTCAACTCGCGTGATAATTGCGAACACAGTCGTGTGATTGGAGACACAGATCGCTCTCGTGGGTTCCATGTACAGAATGGATTCATCTGGCATCAATTTGTAAGACCAAGTGAGATCGTCAAAGTAGGCGCAATGCGTAGATGTCGCGATTTGGTACGAACCTGAAGCAAAATTGCTTTAAATTTTTTAGGAGGAAAATTTTTAATGCTGAAAATATTTAGGAGAGAGAATTAGAAGTGAACTCAGAATAAATTTCACTTTCTTCTTGAAATTCATGCGGGTGGGCAACTTCTCTACTGCTAATAAGGGGTGACATAAAACTAAAAAAACAGTGGAGTTCAAAAAAAACAGGTTGTACCTTTTACTCTGCGATTTTGTAAAACGTCCAGTACAGATGATAGACTGAATTAAGAAAACGTAGCAGGAGAAGTACTGAAAAACAACCTGAATAAATGAAAAAAACCTGAGCACTCGGCCAAATGCAATCAATATCAATAGCTACTAAACAATGTAAACAAATTATCCAAATTACAATGGCAAAAAACTTCTTTGGGCCACCGAAAGCAACACAAACACAAACTCTTTCATAATTGCAGGCATTTTCAAATGAAATTTCATTGCAAACTTTTTTCTTCAAAAACTGCAAAGTTATAAATTTCACACCAAAAAAAAAGAAACTTTGCTTGGCGAAACTTTAAACGAGGGCATAGATTTTTTTAAAAAAAACTTGTAAAAGTACTTCCAAAACCTAAAAAACTACCAATGTACTTCCAAAAACTACAAATCAGTTCACTATTGACTATGTAACATAGCTGGCAGATTGCCGGAATAGCTGCGAAATAGACTTGCGTGCTGTAAAATACAGATGGAAAAAGATACAGAAATGAGTGCATAGAAATTATCGCAGCCACCTATAAAACTTACTCAAAAGTTTAACTCAAAAGAAAATGTTTGGGTACAAAAAATGTTTCTCTGCCGCGGCTCGAACGGTCGATCTGAATAACAACCAGTCGCCTTAACCACTCGGCTGTCAGCCCATACAATCTTTTTCCTTACAATCAACTTTGTTTAAGCAACAGACAACTTCTGAATAACCGCAATTTAGGTCACTCAGAAAGCGTGAACTCAAGCGCGAAAAAACCATTTAAGCAGTGACGAGACAAAATTTTCTAGAACAAATGTAAAACGAAAATGGAGCGTCAGACGACGAAACAAAAAAACATAGCAGGGCAAGTCCTGACGTACAATTCAAAGAGTTTTCATTGACTAAACAAAAAAGTAGACCTAGAACGAACCATGAGTGAATTGGTAAAACCATTTCTGAAAAAAAAACATCAAAAAAACAGAAAATCAATGTCGAAATGCCGCATGTACGCAAAAGCCACTAGCGAGAAATGAAAATTTGGTTCAAACAAAAAACTAGGCGGAGAATGAACTATGAATAGATTGGGAAAACCATTTAGAAAAAAAATCCGATCGAAAAAGTCGAAAAAACAGTAAAAATCAAAGTGAAATTGCCGCATGTGAACAAAAAACCACCAGCGAGAAAGCGAATTTTTGTTCAAACACCGTTTTCTCACTCTACTATAATTTTAGAGCGAAAAATTTCACGCCGCAAAACCGCTCGCTTTTTCGCTCTTACACTCGCTTTTACAGCTTCGCAGCTATCAACAGAACAACGAAAAGCAATACCCCCCATCCAGCCTGACTAAAATCACTACTCCAATTTGACTTCTCATTGACATCAGAAAGTAGAAAAATGTGAACCGCTCATAAAGACAGCGCACCGACAGAAATCAAATTCTTTGAATTGTAAAAAAAAGCAAAATAATAGCCTTTGAGAGGCTGACGGCGACTGTTAATATTACCTTCAATCCAAAACGGGGATATCCTCTCCATATAGTTCAGTGCAAACGTCACTCCAACGGAATGATCCACTGTCGAATCCGAGGCCATCACACTTGCCAGAAGCAAAACTGAGGGTCGCTTCTGGAACCTCGAGATTACCCTTGGTCTGTTCTCTTCCAGCCTTACCTTCTGATCAAGGGCAGTTTGTTTTTGCTTTGATTTGACAATTTGTTGGTTGAAAAAAATTATCACAGCCGTGTCCCTCGGTTGCGCATTTTCAGTGACATCTTGAGTTGAAAGAAATGCTTCTGGAAACAGAAAAATTAAACTGAAATGAAAATATCAATGATTTAGGTCTGATCAGAAGTCACTTCGGTCTGAAAGATCTGATCAGAGGCGGATTCGAGCGAACTTGAGCCTGATCAGAGGCCATGTCGTGCGCACTTGAGTCTGAGCATTCTTTTGCATTTTTTTCTAATGAGTAGGTGATTATGGCTCCGCCACGAGCCAAATAAACATAAACCGACAAATGTCGGAAGAATTGCTCTTGAACGACAGGCGAAGCAATTTAATTCAGGGTCTGTAGCCTAAATCAATTTTTCTTTATGGGTGCAAAAAACCCTGCCCCCAACGGGATTCGACCCCTTGTCCTCACAGTCCATAGACACCCGCACTAACCACTGCGCTAGGAGTCACTAATTCGTGCAAACTGCAACCGATTATATATTAGCAACAAGCTTTACTTCAAAGAGAGCAATAGATCAATCAAAAATGATGAACGAAAGAGTAAAAAAGTCACCTGAGAAGTTACAAAATGTTCTAGAAGAAAAGCGCAAAACTTTCCAGCAAAAAATTTGCATACAAAAAAGACACACACGTTTACAATAATTGCTATGAACTTCGTTCAAGAGCAATTTAAAAGATATCTGATCAGATCAAAATGATCAGGAAAAAAAAGAAACCAATAACTAAAGGTTATTTTGGTCTGGAACGTCTGATCAGAGGAGATTTCAGTCTGGATTCTCTGATCATAGCTCAATTTGGGTCTGGGCCTCAACCTGGGAACTATGATTGCATATTATTTTCCAGATTTTATAAAGCCACAAAATTGGAGACATTACCGAAATATTTTTTCGGCAAAGGTATGCTGGTGAAAAATATTTGGATCGTTTCCGTTTGTGTCCCCACTGAGTTATACACCTCCAGCTACAGAGCAGCTGCCATTACATTCCCAGTGAATCGAACCTTGATACATGTTGATAAGACCTGTATGATCTTTACATCTCTTGCAAAACTTGAAACATCTTGAAAAAGCTTAAAATACCAACATTTCATGGTATCTCTTAATAAGATCGTGGTAAGATCTTATCAAAATAAACCGAGAAAAATTCTTGGCACCTCTCAACAAATCTTGGCCAAGCGCATCAGTGGCAGAGTCCAGCTTAACACCATAATTTTTTTCATAAACATCTAATAACTCAAAAGTAGATTCCGAAGGACAAGTTTTAGAGCTGTAAAGCTGCTTTTTTTCGCTTAGGCTTCTTTTAATGAATGGAAGAGGAGTATTGGTGGAGAGTCTTTTTTGATGGGTAATGTTGTTGGAGTGTATTTGAAACAGGAAGTGAGATGCGTGAAAAACAAGGTTTAGGTCAAATTGCTGAAGCGCAGAGAGAAGACATAGTGGTTTTCTGTTCAGCTGGCTCTCGTGAGAGTTAGCGAGAAAAGTACGTGTGAAAACACTATCACAAAAAGGTATTTGTTTCAGTTATCTATAGTTGCAACAGTTTTTGTGCCACTTTTCATCTATATTAGCCTGGTTTTCATCTATGTTTTCCTGGTTCTGAGTGGCTATTTTGTATTCTTCTCAATTTTGTATAGCATTTGAGGATTTTTGTGGTTAAAATTAGGTAATTTAGCAGTCTTGATTAAGTTTCACTTCGATTGGTATGAAACTTAGTTGTTTTTGTTAAAAAAATGTGTAATTTTGACAAATTTGTGCCGAATTTTTTTCTGCTTTTGAAATTTGTTTTCTCTTGTCTCTAATTTTTTGCTTTTCGATGTAATTTTTCTTGATCAATTTTTAATTCTCTGCATTATCTAGTTGTTGTTTGATATTTCTTTGACGAGTACTGAGTGGTCGACTGAGGAGTACTGAGTGGTGGAAGATTGATTTAGAATTTTTGCGCAAATAATGGTTGGGATGACACTTGAAAGCCAGACAAGTCACTTTTTATTGAATTGAATTTTCCATTCAACAAAAATGCGGGTTGTTTGCACTTTGCAATTTTTAATACTTCTTAGTATTTGTCTAACAAGTATTGCGTGGATGACTGATCCAGGAGGAGCGTTTTATTGTGAATTCGATAGAATTGTATGGAGATTTGTTGTTGAATTTGCCCTTCCTCATATTCTTTCTTTCTCGGTTTACTCTAAATGAATTAATTTAATGAAATTATGTCTCAAATGATATCATTTTGTGCAAAATACTTGTATTACCAGATGTATTGCTCTTTTGTCAAGACCTAGTTTTCATGGAGTAGCGTCTTGGATAAATTCCATCAGATGCTATATCAAATTTTGTCAGTTGCTTTTGTTATGTTATGTTATGTTATTTTTGTTTCAAAATATTTAGAAGAGTGATGTAGAGGGTTCATTTGGTCTAGAATAAAGGTCAATTTTCTTCTCCGAGTCATTTCCGGATTCTTCCTGCTATGTTTATCGCTTTGTTTCAAGTCAGTCCCATCTTCTTTTATCTATAGTAGTAAAATTTGAGATGTTTCAATAGTGAAGTGCTGAAATCTCAAATAACAGAGCCTCCACTGTTCCCTTCCCCAATATTGCTTTGAATCAACAGTTTTTACTTGGCTTAAATATTTTTTCCAAAAGTTTTCATCTTCATCTGCTTTAACAATCCTGAACTGTCCTCTATTTTCTTGTACTCTGATATGTGTGAGCGTTGGGATGATGGAAATAAGCCAGTTTTGGCACAATTTTTATTTGACTGTTAGTAATCAACAGTCGCCAATTAATTTCAGCTGTATAAAATTCTGAATGAGCCCGCCCTTTATCTAAAGTTCAAACCAAAAGTAATGGACAAAAATCCCCTCAAAAAGTGCAAGTTAAAAACTTTTATCAAGCTATCAGACAAGCTAACACCATCACTGCTAACCCCTGGACGATACGGTTAAAAAATTTTGTTGTATATTTTTAATAATAGATATCATTGAAGGAGAAATTAAAGGAATTAGATTTCTGCGAAATTCAATTATTTTTGATATCGTAAGCCTAAAATGCACTTTGTCAACTACTGAGCATTTCTGAAACTCTTCAAAGCCAAATTGTCCATCAAACTGAGAGAATCTAAATCATTTTACCAAAATATTCAAAGATACTTCGTTAGCAATTTTTTGAAGAGCTGTTATAATATAAATATCTATAGTTATGTAAACAGGATAAAAAGGCACGCAGTGTCCCCACTGAGTTATACACCTCCAGCTACAGAGCAGCTGCCATTACATGCCCAGTGAATCGAACCTCGATACATGTTGATAAGACCTGTATGATCTTTACATCTCTTGCAAAACTTGAAGCATCTTGACAAAGCTTAAAATAAAAACATTTCATGGTATCTCTTAATAAGATCGTGGTAAGACCTTATCAAAATAAACCGAAAAAAATTCTTGGTACCTCTGAACAAATCTTGGCCAAGCGCATCAGTGGCAGAGTCCAGCTTAACAGCATATTCCAGCTTAATTCCGGAAATGACACTCCGAGCCATTTCCGGAATTCTTCCTGCTATGTTTATCGCTTTGTTTCAAGTCAGTCCTATCTTCTTTTATCTATAGTAGTAAAATTTGAGATGTTTCAATAGTGAAGTGCTGAAATCTCAAATAACAGAGCCTCCACTGTTCCCTTCCCCAATAATGCTTCGAAGTAACAGTTTTTACTTGGCTTAAATATTTTTTCCAAAAGTTTTCATCTTCATCTGCTTTAACATTCCTGAACTGTCCTCGATTCTCTTGTACTCTGCTAAATGTGAGCGTTGGCGTGATTGAAATAAGCCAGTTTTGGCACAATTTTTATTTGACTGTTAGTAATCAACAGTCGCCAATTAATTTCAGCTGTATAAAATTCTGAATGAGCCAGCCCTAATGGACAAAAATCCCCTTAAAAATGCAAGTTAAAAACTTTTATCAAGCTATCAGTCAAGCTAACACCATCACTGCTAACCCCTGGACGATACGGTTAAAAAATTTTGTTGTTTATTTTTAATAATAGATATCATTGAAGGAGAAATTAAAGGAATTAGATTTCTGCGAAATTCAACTATTTTTGATATCGTAAGCCTAAAATGAACTTTTTGGCAACTACTCAGCATTTCTGAAACTCTCCAAAGCCAAATTGTCCATCAAACTGAGAGAATCTAAATCATTTTACCAAAATATTCAAAAATACTTCGTTAGCAATTTTTTGAAGAGCTGTTATAATATAAATATCTATAGTTATGTAAACAGGATAAAAAGGCACGCAGTGTCCCCACTGAGTTATACACCTCCAGCTACAGAGCAGCTGCCATTACATGCCCAGTGAATCGAACCTTGATACATGTTGATAAGACCTGTATGATCTTTACATCTCTTGCAAAACTTGAAACATCTTGACAAAGCTTAAAATACCAACATTTCATGGTATCTCTTAATAAGATCTTGGTAATATCTTATCAAAATAAGCCGAGAAAAATTCTTGGCACCTCTCAACAAATCTTGGCTAAGCGCATCAGTGGCAGAGTCCAGCTTAACACCATATTCCAGCTTAATTCCGGAAATGACACTCCGAGCCATTTCCGGAATTCTTCCTGCTATGTTTATCGCTTTGTTTCAAGTCAGTCCCATCTTCTTTTATCTATAGTAGTAAAATTTGAGATGTTTCAATAGTGAAGTGCTGAAATCTCAAATAACAGAGCCTCCACTGTTCCCTTCCCCAATATTGCTTCGAAGTAACAGTTTTTACTTGGCTCAAAATTTTTTTCCAAAAGTTTTCATCTTCATCTGCTTTAACATTCCTGAACTGTCCTCGATTCTCTTGTACTCTGCTATGTGTGAGCGTTGGGATGATGGAAATAAGCCAGTTGTGGCACAATTTTTATTTGACTGTTAGTAATCAACAGTCGCCAATTAATTTCAGCTGCATAAAATTCTGAATGAGCCCGCCCTTTATCTCAAGTTCAAACCAAAAGTAATGGACAAAAATCCCCTCAAAAAATGCAAGTTAAAAATTTTCATCAAGCTATCAGTCAAGCTAACACCATCACTGCTAACCCCTGGACGATACGGTTAAAAAATTTTGTTGTATATTTTTAATAATAGATATCATTGAAGCAGAAATTAAAGGAATTAGATTTCTGCGAAATTCAATTTTTTTTGATATCGTAAACCTAAATGAAATTTTTGTCAACTACTGAGCATTTCTGAAACTCTCCAAAGCAAAATTGTCCATCGAACTGAGAGAATCTAAATCATTTTACCAAAAATTTAAAAAAATACTTCGTTAGCAATTTTTTGAAGAGCTGTTATAATATAAATATCTATAGTTATGTAAACAGGATTAAAAGGCACGCAGCTTCCCCACTCAGTTATACACCTCCAGCTACAGAGCAGCTGCCATTACATGCCCAGTGAATCGAACCTTGATACATGTTGATAAGAGCTGTATGATCTTTACATCTCTTGCAAAGCTTGAAACATCTTGAAAAAGCTTAAAATACCAACATTTCATGGTATCTCTTAATAAGATCGTGGTAAGATCTTATCAAAATAAACCAAGAAAAATCCTTAGCACCTCTCAACAAATCTTGGCCCAGCGCATCAGTGGCAGATTCCAGCTTAACACCATAATTATTTTCATAAACATCTAATAACTCAAAAGTAGATTCCGAAGGACAAGTTTTAGAGCTGTAAAACTGCTTTTTTCGCTTCGGCTTCTTTTAATGAATGGAAGAGGAGTATTGGTGGAGAGTCTTTTTTGATGGGTAATGTTGTTGGAGTGTATTTGAAACAGGAAGTGAGATGCGTGAAAAAAAGGTTTAGGTCAAATTGCTGAAGCGCAGAGAGAAGACATAGTGGTTTTCTGTTCAGCTGGCTCTCTTGAGAGTTAGCGAGAAAAGTACGTGTGAAAACACTATCACAAAGAGGTATTTGTTTCATTTATCTATAGTTGCAACAGTTTTTGTGCCACTTTTCATCTATATTAGCCTGGTTTTCATCTATGTTTTCCTGGTTCTGAGTGGCTATTTTGTATTCTTCTCAATTTTGTAAAACATTTGAGGATTTTTGTGGTTAAAATTAGGTAATTTAGCAGTCTTGGTTAAGTTTCACTTCTATTGGTATTAAACTTAGTTGTTTTTGTTAAAAAAATGTGTAATTTTGACAAATTTGTGCCGAATTTTTTTCTGCTTTTAAAATTTGTTTTCTCTTGTCTCTAATTTTTTGCTTTTCGATGTAATTTTTCTTGATCAATTTTTAATTCTCTGCATTATCTACTTGTTGTTTGATATTTCTTTAACGAGTACTGAGTGGTCGACTGATCCAGCAGAAGATTGATTTAAAACTTTTGCACAAATAATTGTTGGGATGACACTTGAAAGCCAGACAAGTGACTTTTTATTGAATTGAATTTTCCATTCAGCAAAAATGCGGGTTGTTTGCACTTTGCAATTTTTAACACTTCTTAGTATTTGTCTAACAAGTATTGCGTGGATGAATGATTCAGGATGAGACAAATTAAATTTTTGTTGGGAAATTGCATCTTAGCGTTTTATTGTGAATTCGATAGAATTGTATGGAGATTTGTTGTTGAATTTGCCCTTCCTCATATTTTTTCTTTCTCGGTTTACTCTAAATGAATTAATTTAATGAAATTATGTCTCAAATGATATCATTTTGTGCAAAATACTTGTATTACCAGTTGTCTTGCTCTTTTGTCAAGACCTAGTTTTCATGGAGTAGCGTCTTGGATAAATTCCATCAGATGCTATATCAAATTTTGTCAGTTGCTTTTGTTATGTTATGTTTCCGATTTTTGTTTCAAAATATTTAGAAGAATGATGTAGAGGGATCATTTGGTCTAGAATAAAGGTCAATTTTCTTCTCCGAGTCATTTCCGGAATTCTTCCTGCTATGTTTATCGCTTTGTTTCAAGTCAGTCCCATCTTCTTTTAACTAAAGTAGTAAAATTTGAGATGTAACAATAGTGAAGTGCTGAAATTTCAAATAACAGAGCCTCCACTATTCCCTTCCCCAATATTGCTTCGAAGTAACACTTTTTACTTGGCTTAAATATTTTTTCCAAAAGTTTTCTTCTTCATCTGCTTTAACATTCCTGAACTGTCCTCGATTCTCTTGTACTCTGCTATGTGTGAGCGTTGGGATGATTGAAATAAGCCAATTTTGGCACAACTTTAATTGACTGTTAGTAATCAACAGTCGCCAATTAATTTCAGCTATGTAAAATTCTGAATGAGCCCGCCCTTTATCTCAAGTTCAAACCAAAAGTAATGGACAAAAATCCCCTCAAAAAATGCAAGTTAAAAACTTTCATCAAGCTATCAGTCAAGCTAACACCATCACTGCTAACCCCTGGACGATACGGTTAAAAAATTTTGTTGTATATTTTTAATAATAGATATCATTGAAGGAGAAATTAAAGGAATTAGATTTCTGCGAAATTCAATTATTTTTGATACCGTAAGCCTAAAATGCACTTTTTGTCAAATACTGAGCATTTCTGAAACTCTCCAAAGCCAAATTGTACGTCAAACTGAGAGAATCTAAATCATTTTACCAAAATATTCAATAATACTTCGTTAGCAATTTTTTGAAGAGCTGTTATAATATATATATCTATAGTTATGTAAACAGGATAAAAAGGCACGCAGTGTCCCCACTGAGTTATACACCTCCAGCTACAGAGCAGCTGCCATTACATGCCCAGTGAATCGAACCTCGATATATGTTGATAAGACCTGTATGATCTTTACATCTCTTGCAAAACTTGAAACATCTTGACAAAGCTTAAAATACCAACATTTCATGGTATCTCTTAATAAGATCGTGGTAAGATCTTATCAAAATAAACCGAGAAAAATTCTTGACACCTCTCAACAAATCTTGGCCAAGCGCATCATTGGCAGAGTCCAGCTTAACACCATATTCCAGCTTAATTCCGGAAATGACTCTCTGAGCCATTTCCGGAATTCTTCCTGCTATGTTTATCGCCTCGTTTCAAGTCAGTCCCATCTTCTTTTATCTATAGTAGTAAAATTTGAGATGTTTCAATAGTGAAGTGCTGAAATCTCAAATAACAGAGCCTCCAATGTTCTCTTCCCCAATATTGCTTCGAGGTAACAGTTTTTAATTGGCTTAAATATTTTTTCCAAAAGTTTTCTTCTTCATCTGCTTTAACATTCCTGAACTGTCCTCGATTCTCTTGTACTCTGCTATGTGTGAGCGTTGGCGTGATTGAAATAAGCCAGTTTTGGCACAATTATTATTTGACTGTTAGTAATCAACAGTCGCCAATTAATTTCAGCTGCATAAAATTCTGAATGAGCCAGCCCTAATGGACAAAAATTCCCTTAAAAAATGCAAGTTAAAAACTTTTATCAAGCTATCAGTCAAGCTAACACCATCACTGCTAACCCCTGGACGATACGGTTAAAAAATTTTGTTGTATATTTTTAATAATAGATATCATTGAAGGAGAAATTAAAGGAATTAGATTTCTGCGAAATTCAATTATTTTTGATATTGTAATTCTAAAATGAACTTTTTGTCAACTACTGAGCATTTCTGAAGCTCTCCAAAGCAAAATTGTCCATCAAACTGAGAGAATCTAAATCATTTTACCGAAAAATTTCAAAAATACTTCGTTAGCAATTTTTTGAAGAGTTGTTAGAATATAAATATCTATAGTTATGTAAACAGGTTAAAAAGGCACGCAGTTTTTCTGTTTTTCTTACCTCGGAAACTGTGATATTTTGTAAGCAGTAAGCACATCAGATGGTATGCAGACACAAAAAGAAAATTGTTTATTTCTATTTAATGTCTCGAAAAAACTATTTACAATTTCAATATGATTGTTGTATTTCAATATGATTTTCCAATTTCAACATCATTTTCGCGAGCTGTGATAGCTTTTAACCTGAATTTGGTTTGATAAATAGGGGTGACATCAATCACTGGCTAGGTGAGTTATTATATATTTGGCTTATTTTCGCTATACCAATGCGATGGCCCATGACTCTTCTGCTCTCAGAGTGTTTTTTGAAATACAAATTAAACGGCGAAAAAATGCCCCACCGTTGGCTTTTAAGATACTTGAAGACGAATTGCATTGCAAATAAGCGACCTGTCGGAAGTTGCGAAGACGCAAAAATAGTTTCTTGCTCTATTAGTCTACGGCTTGAAAAAAGAATTTGTCATCTCGGCAAAGGATTGTCCTTTTTCGACAACCCTCAATCCAATTAAACGTTTTTATAAAAAAAATGAGCCAATTCGTTTTATTGCTAGTTTTCTAAGAACCCCCTAAAGCCGCAGTTTATTGCGAAACCGAAAGTAAGTGTAGAACTGGTGATTTTTTTAGATTCAAGAAAAAGAAACATAAACCGACTAACGTCAGATGACTTACTCTCTAACAACAGACGGGGGCATTTTAATTTAGATGGAGCAAAAATTTTACGAATTCAAAGAAAAACTTCCACACTGTGGTTCGAATCCGGACCTCCAAGTTGGCAGCCTGACATCTTAACCAATCATTACAAATGCTTTCATTTCCTTTCACTCACATCCCAGTAACTAACGAACTTTACTTCAGAGCGAGAGCAACTTAAATCACTCAAAAATGAAGCACTAAAGAGTGAAAATTCACTCAAGAAGTCAATGAAAATTCTGGAACAAATGCGCAAAAGCGCCAAGCAAAAATTTTGCATGAAATTTTCACACGCAATTTCAATACTTGCTTCAAGATTCGTTTGAGAGCAATCAACGATTCCAATAAAAATTTAGATCGTGAGAAAAAACACAAAATATCTAAATCTACTGGCAAGGGAAGAGTTTGGCTTTGGTAGTAGCCACTTTAGACCTAAGATGGACACTCACTGGGGGAGGGGTCAGTGTTGCGAAACAAAATGGCCAACTTCCGAAAAGTTCAGCCTCCAAAAGTCAAACTTCCAAAATTCCTACCTTCCCGAAATTGACCATCACATCAATTCACGAAATTTTACCTGTTCGGTAGTTTTGGCGAAATCGTATACTTACAACTGGTAGAGATCTAAAGAGCGTACTGTTAAATGGATAACAAATAAATATAAATAAATAACAATTCAATTGAAAATATAGAGTCTTCAATCCTGGCAAACTTTGTATAAGAAACATAAATTGACGACCAAGCTGCACATTTATATTGATCGAAAACATTTGCACATTATAACAGCCGTTATTGTCTCCAGTTATAATAATAGTGCGCTATCGCATAAAATTATTCAGAAAATATCCAAATATCGCTCAAAAAGACTTACAGAATATGTAAATTAAAATAAGGTCCAACAAAAATTCCAGAATTAGCAAAATTTGTCCCGTAGCTGTCAATTCCCAATCGCATCAACTGTCAACAGGCGATTATGTTGTCTCAGCGTTTTTGAATTGATCCATCTTAAAAGCTTATTGACTGCTTTTAAACAAAGTAAAAAACCACATTGGTGAGAAAACTTGTCAGTGTTAAGAATGAATATGAGCCACAAAAGAGCGGTTACAAATAAGTGAGCCAAAAAACCATCCCAAAATTCGGTTTCCTCCCCGAGGGCAATTTATCGTATGTCTTGACGCTGACGGCTTGTGAAGTCTAATAACACAAGGCAGTATCCATTGCAACGTATTCATGCAATCATAAATGTGTAAAACTATCAGTAAAAGGTCATATTCTACCAGGCAGAAAGTTCAGGAGCAAAACAAGATTGGCCGGATCATTGACAATTTTTTTTTCAAGAGCGCTTAACGAGGTTAATAGTTCTCTTGCAGGAAGCCGAAATCAGTCATTTAATTTCACACTCGCAACTGAGACCTCGAATTCCTAACTTGCGATTCAGACCTCTTAATGGCTTGAGAGCTCGATTTTTACCTTGAATGGTGTGTCTGGTGACTCCGTGCATGTCCACATGTCTCAGTTTGAACGCCTCCGGATCTGTTTGCTGCAGTTGGTCTCCACTCAGTTTGAATGCAATCAGATTAGTGTAGCTCGTTTCCAAAGAGATATTGTGACCTTCAATTCAAAAACATTCATAGCAAGAGTTTTTGACCATAAGATTTACACAGCGCTGTTGCAGGTTTTTCAATTTCCATAATTAACCATACAAATTAACCATACATATATACCACTGGCAAATACTAACGCAAACAACTGCAAATAAAATTTTAGACGGTAAAAAACTCTTTATGTACAACAAAACAGAACCAAGCACTGCTAGACCAATGGCATTTTAAGTTGACCAAGAGTACCACTGGAGATCGTCATTTATTTCCACTAAACAGGTTGCGGGACAATGTTCAGTTCTTTTAATACGCAAACTAATCATCATCGATTTTTCAACCTGTCTGCTAGTCCTGTAAAAATTTATTTCAGAACCGTCTACTACTGCAACTAAAACAGAACAAACTGAGTTGGTTATTTATATATAAAAAAAATCGTATATAGGTCGATTAAATTCTATTTGACCTACAAATATTTGTAGTCTTTTAATTGTCGAAAAGTCCATACCCTCCACACTTTGATGCATCAACCAGTGAGTATAGTTCTCAAAGGCATAAATCTGTTCCAACATTGCAGACTCGTTGCTCTTGAGTGAGTCTGTCCTGATCACAACTGTTTCGAAAAAGTCCAAAGACATTGTGAAAAGTTCCTCCACCATTCTCTTTATGTCTTCGGATGTTGGGCTGCTGAGGATTGGGATTAGCCTGAAAATTAATGCCAACTTTAAAAGTCTCATCCTCTTCATTTTTATCAAGTTGAAGGAGTAAAGTGATAGAAAAGGCCGGTCGTTTTGAAGTATGACTTTTTCAATTGCTAAGGTAAAATGAGAGAAATGTATCTGAACAAAATTTTAAAGATTTTTCGCTTTTTATTGCGAATGGTTTTTTAAAATCGCTTTAAAAGACTAATTCAGGGTCTATTTGTTGTCATTTTCAAAATAAATACAATGACACCAAAACTAAAAAAAAAGTGTAAACAATTCTGCAAACTTCGTATATTCTTCGCCGATTTTTATCGGTTTGGCCTCTCTAGTTCCCAAATAAATGCATGCTTCAACTCTCTCTTCTATCTTTCCGATGTTTATCGGTTCCAGTTCTTTTCTTTTAGACATTTTTGAAAAACAAAAATAGTTTTTATTCACCTAAAAAGGATTTGTCTCGTTTGTTGTTCATTTGAAGTGCAAGTAATATTTTTTGTTTTTTTTTGCAAATAAATTACAGTTCCGACTCTTCGAGCCATTGATGCCAAGAAACAAAACGGGATTGATTATTGAAATATGTTCACTTTTTAAGTTAAAATTAGTTTTTCCATAACTGCTCTTATTTTAAAAAAATATTATTTGTGGTTGGTTCCTGTATATCCGCGTCTCCTTCATTTGCCCCAATTGTAGAATTTTGTATTTTGTCGTTAGAAGGCTTCTAGCTGAGGACTGGCTAGCGCCCAAAACTCAATCGATTTCAAAAGGTTTATTCGGTGGGTCGTCTATTTGCTGATACTGATGTCTTTTGTCCTCAGTTGCTCTCGGCCGCCGTTCAAAAGTTCCTTTGATTAAATAAATTAACAGTCGAAAATAAGTAATCAATCCAAAGTAACAATAACACCGGCAAGAAATGTTCTCAAATGCAATTAATTAATCAACCGAAAATGTAGATACATAAACTCAAAGATATTTACACTAAATAATGGGTGCACACTTCTGAAAAGAACTTTCATCAAATCAATTCCCAGCTTCCGAAAAGTATTTTCCATTTCTGAAAAGTGTTCCCAACTATTTAAGTCCTATTTTTAAAGTTATCTCAAATTCTGCGTTTCCGTCTTAACAAAATCTAAAGGTCAAATTTCTTGATTGCAAATTGTCTCACAGTCCAACTGGTCTTGACAAAAATTAATCAAACTCAACTTACTTTTAAATTTTTCTTCTCTATCTAGAACCAACTGTTCTGTATCCTCTCTCTTCGTTCTCTCTCCTCGCGGTTTCCGCTTTCTACTCTCAATAACTTACATGCAACGCCTTCTGCCACGTGGCATTAGAAATCGTTACCTGTGTTAACTACTGTCATTACACCTCTTTGTTCTACTACTCGCTCTCTTTGGGGAATTGTTGATTGCTAGCTGCATTAATTTCTTTATTTTCGCTCTTTTGGAACGCTCTTCCGAAGATGAACTCAACTCTCATTGGTCAACGAAACAAGTCACGCTGCACTACCCCTACCTATATCACGAGTTATGCAAATTCATTCACGCAAATACCAATCCACCTACTAAATATCAAACGTCAAATGCTTTGCATAATATTAGCTCCTCCCTATTGTACTGAAGAAACGAATCACTTGACTTTTGAGCCAATTAAAAACCAATGTTCGAAAATACTCCCCTACCATATACCAAATTCATCAAAAGTAATCTGATAGAGCACACAAATAACCAAGGTCGTCATGCTACGATCACCATTTGCAAGATTAAATGATTTTTAGGCTAACGAAATATTTGAGCATGTCGCACCTTAACCCGTACGTTTAAGAACTTTTCCCAACTTCTCCTGAATGTTCCGAAGTATTCCGTTCCAATGTACCAACCATTCCGTTTCAAAAATGATAATCATCTTTCTGCTAACAGAGATTTTCTAGTTGGGTTAAATGGCGACATATTTCTCGTTGGGCCAAACGTCAATTATATACTTTTATCAAAACAAAAACATCTATAGTTGCCCTTTGTCTATCTTTAAAACTGCTTAAAATGTCAACCCGTAAAATATTTCCAACAGTAGTCTCAATTTCCGCCATGATCCTAATTTCCACATGAATGCCGTCCTGAAATCTCGCCTGTCGGTTTCAAAATGGTGTAGGTGACTTAGAGTCCCACTTCTTACTGTTCGTTAACTTTTGAATACTTGAGAATACCCATGGAAGAGTTCATTTGTGAGATCAGGGTAATCCGATATTTATGTCGACATAGGGAGTGGGGGTTGACTTAGGTTATAAATTCCATCTTTTTATCTATACTTTTCTATTTCCCCTCGTTCAAACCTTTTTGGACAAATTTTCGTTGTTTCAGGAGTCATAGTGTTTCCTCATATTGTTTCCCAAATTTCGCTATAGCGCAAAACATGGTGTAGACAGAGTGTGAAATCCATCCTTATTTAACTTTCTTATCCCATCTAAACTGTATGTGCTATTGGGAAGATAAAATTTGCCGACATAACCTTTAAAACTTAATAACTTCCATGTTCTTAGGTTTTCCATGGAAAAAACTTTAACTGATATCATCCTGGGATATAAAACCTACTCCTATCAGAAAGACATGCTGCCTCGGACTCTCATCCCGATTTTTGTTAACTTTCAATGAATAGTTTAGAAGTTTTATGAGTTAAGCGTTTTCCCAGTTTTCCTGGGATAGTGATCCGGGAAAGACTATTTAGGCTGTTTTATGTCTGATTTGTAATTAGGGTATTTGGGGTTGCAATTCCTGCGATTTCAAGAAGATAACAACGACGCTAATTATGACTTCCTCCGACCTCAACCTAACTCACTTTGGGCGCTAATAGCTCGGGTTCCAACTTTCACATTGAAAAATACTCCCTGATAAGGTCCCATTGAAATCATCATTTCTATCTGCTCCCAAATTTTCATGTCGATAGGTCACTTTCCTCGAAAATGGGGGGTGCTGAGCGAATTCGGTTAATTCTGTTTTTTTTTGAAAAATTATCTAAGTTCTTAGTCAAATTTAACAAACTCGGTACTAGCTGTCATTAATTCTTCTTTGATACCAATCTTAATACCATACTTTTTTACAGCTCTTTTTTGATTCACTTTTTATATACCAAACTAAATTCTTCTTTTTTATCTAAACGTTGTTTTCTTTCCATTATTCATTTGGTTTCTTTTCGTTTATCCATGGACCAAAACGAATATAATCAAACTTCCGCCTACCATCTTAATAAGGCCATTCCTAATACGTGTGTCGACAATTTATCCCGGAACGCTTTCGTTCGTAAGTCAAAACGCTATCCTTTTTCTGATGGCGTTCTTCAAAAGAACGGAAGAACTGTTGTTCCCGCCTGAGCAGCATGGTAAACTTAGAACATTTTCACGATGTAAATCTTGACCAGCATGGTGCGGGAAAAGCATTAGAACGTTTCGCCGCTGAACGTTACGACATATACAAGTTGCGGGATATATATGCCGCTCTCTTACTTCGCTTTGTATTGTATGCGCCTATCGACGTCTTGTTAATATCGAGGTTAAGCGAATGGTGCAAATTAGTGAGAAGAAGCGGATAACAATTTGTCGGGCATTAGGTTTGGAGCCTAAGGAGAAGCTTCCTTTTAATGTCAGAGATGCTCCTTTAATAGATCTGCCGAAAGAACTGATCGACGTGAAAGATTGCCCGACTAACCGTTATAATTGTTTCCTTGCCTGCATTAGTACACGACTTACAGGGTCAATCAATAGGTCTGAAGCACTCGTTGTCGCGTTGGAGGTAGCTCGGGAGAGTTACCTTAAGAAGTGGTACGACAGTTACTACTTTCCGAATATAGATCTTAATCAGAGCCTGAAAGAACGCGGTATCCAAACTGTTGACTGGTTTGCTCTGGCTAAGATCATGGGAGTGCATATTATTGAGTACGATGCAGACAATGGGATTTGGGGTTATTATGCGGGCAATAGCCGGGGGAGCGAAAATGGCGCAATTTACACTTGGTTTGAAACGCGCAAGGATAACGAGGCTCACTCTATGCTTGTCGTTGGTGCCTTGAATAAACCCAAGGAACCAAAACCCAAGAGTCGTCGCTATTGAGGCTACCCAGATTTCGTGACCGTAAGTGTAGTTAGCCCTGCTTAGACTTTTTGTCTTTTCTTAACAAAGGGGTCGTCTCTCTGTCTTTTAGCTTTGAATAGATCTTGTTGATTAGTCGAAGTTGCTTTTGTTCTTTGTTAATTAGCGTTCGATTAGTTGCATTGATAAACTATAATTACTTCTAGCTTGTGCTGCTTTAAAACGAAATTTAATTAACAAAAAAGTTGTTTGTATCAAGCGCTTTCATGTCTTTATAAGTATTTTTGTTTAGCTTGGTCAGTTGATTGATTTGCAAAAATATATATTCTACACCCCCCTTTCTATCATCGTTTTGCTCCTGGAAAACTGTCTTTCGAATAAGTAAAAATTGCAGTGTCTCAATGCTTATAGTCTGATAAAAGAAGTACAGTTCCCTTTTTATAATTATTAGCGGCTTCTCAACAACCCCTTTGCAAAATTACTAATTGTAATAGGTCGCTGGTTTTTGGTCCCGGTATCCTCAATTGCGATTATTTGCTTTTTTTTAAATCTTAAACTCCTTTTGCTAACCATTTTCTTCGTTCCTAGTCTTTCTAACTCCCCCTTTTTGTTTTGCTTTGTATTACTGGCCAGGAATTGTTTCAGTATATTAAAAAATAATCTAACAGCACTGAAAGCGTAAAACCACTGTAATCATAGCTCCTCTGATGCATACACAGCAAAATTAAGCGCAAGAGGGAACAATAGAGTGTCAAAAATTAAAAATGGTTGAATGCATGAACCTTTCCTCTATATACAGCAAAATGTAAAAAGAACTTAGTTAAAACATTAAAAGTAGTTCCAAACTAACATTACCACCGAAGTTCTGCATCTTTGCTCAACTCTTCTTTGTTCCTCCGATGCTTGAAGGGATGTCCACCTCCAGTCTCATTCTTCAAACTTTTCATTCGTTTGCGCCACACCACCCTGTTCGACTGATACTCCAATTTCAGTTTGTTCCATTTCTCCTTCCGACTGACCCTTTGTTTTCCAAATAACAGCTTGCACAACTCAGGGTACTCCAATTCCGCACTTCTGTGATCATCACTTGCCCTCAACAAGGTTGTAGAAGAAATACACGACAACTCCCTCCTATAATGTACTATCTCTTCTGAACCGGATAAGCACATCAGCAAATTATTTCAATCAATACCTATTGTTTTCTTGTCTTCGAAATCCGAGGACTGCACCCGTTCATTTTTCTGCTTTGCATAAGAATTTTCCAGGTGTTTTGCCACTACATCTTCTCCAATGTCAAATGCACATGCGACTTCTCCAACAATCGGAAATTTCAGATCCAGATCACTTGCCTTTGAAAGTGACAGAAATTTATCGTCATGGAACTTCCCCTTCAGGATGTGCAACACTTCACACTCCAACTCGCTTTCTCCAGAAAAGACTTCTTCTGCACTAGAAACTTTGCTTGCCCAAACATCAGTGACTGCCGAATCGCGCTTTGTACAATTTGTTCGCTCTGAAGAATTCCGTTACTTGAAGAGTGTAGTAATTGAGGCTCAGAGTTTAACGGACCGCTTTTCTTGCATTCTCTTCCCAATGGCCATTCTTGTTCACAAATATACAAACAGGAATCTCGAATTCTTCCTGCAGTTATTTCTTTTTCCCTTTTCAGCCATGTCTCCCTTTCGGAGTAGTCTGGCTCTTCCGTCTTCATATGAACTAAGCCAGTAGCCACATCACGCGAACCAGCAGCACTTTCATCTTGGCCATCAACGATAGCGTTGGACATCACTAAATCTTCAGCAGTTGAGTTGTCGAAAACATCGTCAGTAACTGATTCATCAGCCACCGCAATTTCTGCATCAACTCTACGGTTCTCCAGCATTTTCAAAGTTGCAGGCACTAGCTGCTGACGCGAAGCTCCAAAAACAATTTCACCTTCCTGTATAGTATTACCGCTGCCTCCAACAGTCGCGGAAATATTCGAGTCCTCGTTTTCATGTTGTCTAATGTCTGTGTTGTCAACTGCGTCCAGATCTTGGCAAAAAAAATTTGCCTAATTTCGCTTGTGTTGCAGATTTTCTTCATTGCTTCCTTCTTGCTTTTTCAGCCGTGTTTTCACAACTCTTGGTTGCTTGGCGATGCGCATCGTCCGCTGGGAAAGTTAGAAAACTCTCTTTCAAGTTCTCACATTTTCCTCCTAATGACTTTAGGCTCACATCAATTCGATCCATCTTTCGCAACTCAGTACTGCTTGACTCCTGCTGTAATTCAGTTGCAACCGAATTGCCGCTCAACGTACCTCCTGCTGCCGAAACCGGAGCAAAATCTTTGGCAGAAGTCCAACTTTGCCTGCATGTTTCTCCAACATCTATCAATTTGCCAAAGTACGGCACGCAAGGACCGGACGTGATGTACTGACACGCTATCAAACCTTTACAGCACGCTTTTCTAATTGTTAATTCGTTTTTGGTAGTCGGCTTAACAGGTTCAGAGTTACTGTACCGTTCAGGAACGTTTGGAAGGGACACATCGTCGTCGATGCAATCGAACTTGTTTTCATCGTCACTGTCGAAGAAGCTGTTGTCATCACAGATATCGTCGTCACTAAAAGTTAAATCATCCTTCAACTCACGGTTAGCAAAATCCTCGAGTGCTTCGCTTCTCACTACGGCACCTGTCATATTCTTATCGATGTCCCACCGTGAAATGTTTTGATCCATCGTTTCTTTGAATTGTTCATCTTCGGATTTGGGCTGTGTTGGAAGCTGAACTTCTTTTTCTCCATTAGAATCACAATATTGACTGCCACCAATGTAGTTTGAATCAGCAGCAGTCTCCACAACGGACAAACTGTCAGTCCACCTTAGAGTGCTCCTTTGTCTTCCGTCTCTAACCTTTGTCTTCTCATCACGCACTGCTCCAAAACCAACAGCTTTTATGGCAGGGCAATGTTTGTTTGAAGAAGTCTTCGCTGGCTTTTTGGTCATAACAGATTTGTCAATAACATCAACTGAAACTGTTTCTACTTTGGTTTCTAAATTTCGGGTCACTTCTTTGCTCTCTAGCTTTTTTCTGTCAACAACATCACTTTGAAAGACTGGTCTGTCAATTTCACACTGTAAAACCGTTTTCTTGTAATTCTCCTTTTCTATCAAGTATCTATCAAAGGCATCTTCATATATCGTTGGAAAATTGGACAGACTCAAGTCATAGAACTACAAAGTTTCTTGGAGAGTCCAAGCACGATGCTTTTGATCGGATTTCCAAAATTCATGTGGCATGTAATTCAAAGCACTAAGAGCCCAACTGCGCAACTTCCCTGGCAAATATCTCTTGACTTCTTCTTCTGTCCACATGAGCACTTCACAAACGTCCAAGTAATACTCACGCCAATTCTCCCAAACTTCGTATCCAGGAGAGGGGAAAGGTTTTATTAACCCGAATCCTGCCATGGTTTTTCAAAATACTGTACTCTACTCTGAGTGCTCCTTTGAGGCTTCAACTTCTGCTGCCAATCGCTTTCGTTCTTCTTTTCTTTTTCGAAGCAGTTCTCTCAGCCTTTCGCTCCTACTTACTGTTGGCAATTCTGTCCCTGTCTCTTGTCGATTGAAAGTAGTGATCTGCAAATGGGCGAATAGTACGGTCGGTCTATGCCAGCTTCTGGAGGACACGTCTTCTAAAATTGTACTCTCACGGGTATGCTCCTCCAGCTTGATCGTCACCGTCGTTTTCAGTTTTGTGCAAACAGAAGGCCCACCCAGGAGCGCCACTGTAGAATTTTGTATTTTGTCGTTAAAAGGCGTTTAGCTGAGGACTGGCTAGCACCCAAAACTCTATCGATTTCAAAAGGTTTATTCGGTGGGTCGTCTATTTGCTGAAACTGATGTCTTTTGTCCTCAGTTGCTCTCGGCCGCCGTTCAAAAGTTCCGTTGATTAAATAAATTAAAAGTCGAAAATAAGTAATCAATCCAAATTAACAATAACACCGGCAAGAAATGTTCTCAAATGCAATTAATTAATCAACCGAAAATGTAGATACATAAACTCAAAAATATTTACACTAAATAATGGGTGCACCCTTCTAAAAAGAACTTTCATCAAATCAATTCCCAGCTTCTGAAAAGTATTTTCCATTTCTGAAAAGTGTTCCTAACTACTAACTATTTAAGTCCTATTTTTAAAGTTATCTCAAATCCTGCGTTTCCGTCTTAACTAAAGGTCAAACTTGTTGATTGCAAATTGTCTCACAGTCCAACTGGTCTTGACAAAAATTAATAAAGCTCAACTTACTTTTAAATTTTTCTTCTCTATCTAGAACCAACTGTTCTGTATCCTCTCTCTTCGTTCTCTCTCCTCGCGGTTTCCGCTTTCTACTCTCAATAACTTACATGCAACGCCTTCTGCCACGTGGCATTAGAAATCGTTACCTGTGTTAACTACTGTCATTACACCTCTTTGTTCTACTACTCGCTCTCTTTGGGGAATTGTTGATTGCTAGCTGCATTAATTTCTTTATTTTCGCTCTTTTGGAACGCTCTTCCGAAGATGAACTCAACTCTCATTGGTCAACGAAAGCTGTAAGTCACGCTGCACTACCCCTACCTATATCACGAGTTATGCAAATTCATTCACGCAAATACCAATCCACCTACTAAATACCAAACGTCAAATGCTTTGCATAATATTAGCTCCTCCCTATTGTACTGAAGAAACGAATCACTTGACTTTTGAGCCAATTAAAAACCAATGTTCGAAAATACTCCCCTACCATATACCAAATTCATCAAAAGTAATCTGATAGAGCACACAAATAACCAAGGTCGTCATGCTACGATCACCATTTGCAAGATTAAATGATTTTTAGGCTAACGAAATATTTGAGCATGTCGCACCTTAACCCGTACGTTTAAGAACTTTTCCCAACTTCTCCTGAATGTTCCGAAGTATTCCGTTCCAATGTACCAACCATTCCGTTTCAAAAATGATAATCATCTTTCTGCTAACAGAGATTTTCTAGTTGGGTTAAATGGCGACATATTTCTCATTGGGCCAAACGTCAATTATATACTTTTATCAAAACAAAAACATCTATAGTTGCCCTTTGTCTATCTTTAAAACTGCTTAAAATGTCAACCCGTAAAATATTTCTAACAGTAGTCTCAATTTCCGCCATGATCCTAATTTCCACATGAATGCCGTCCTGAAATCTCGCCTGTCGGTTTCAAAATGGTGTAGGTGACTTAGAGTCCCACTTCTTACTGTTCGTTAACTTTTGAATACTTGAGAATACCCATGGAAGAGTTCATTTGTGAGATCAGGGTAATCCGATATTTATGTCGACATAGGGAGTGGGGGTTGACTTAGGTTATAAATTCCATCTTTTTTTCTATACTATTCTATTTCCCCTCGTTCAAACATTTTTGAAAAAATTTTCAATGTTTCAGGAGTCATAGTGTTTCCTCATACTGTTTCCCAAATTTCGCTATTGCTCAAAACATGGTGTAGACAGAGTGTGAAATCCATCCTTATTTAACTTTCTTATCCCATCTAAACTGTATGTGCTATTTGGAAAACAAAAATTTGCCGACATAACCTTTAAAACTTAATAACTTCCATGTTCTTAGGTTTTCCATGGAAAAAATTTTAACTGATATCATCCTGGGATATAAAACCTACTCCTATCAGAAAGACATGCTGCCTCGGACTCTCATCCCGATTTTTGTTATTTTTCAATGAATAGTTTAGAAGTTTTATGAGTTAAGCGTTTTCCCAGTTTTCCTGGGATAGTGACCCGGGAAAGACTATTTAGGCCTGTTTTATGTATGATTTGTAATTAGGGTATTTGGGGTTGCAATTCCTGCGATTTCAAGAAGATAACAACGACGCTGATTATGACTTCCTCCTACCTCAACCTAACTCACTTTGAGCGCTAATAGCTCGGGTTCCAACTTTCATATTGAAAAATACTCCCTGATAAGGTCCTATTGAAATCATCACTTCTATCTGCTCCCAAATTTTCCTGTCGATAGGTCACTTTCCTCGGAAATGGGGGTGCTGAGCGAATTCGGTTAATTCTGTATTTTTTTTTGAAAAATTCTCTAAGTTCTTAGTCAAATTTAACAAACTTGGTACTAGCTGTCATCCATTCTTCTTTGATACCATTCTTAATACCATACTTTTATTACAGCTCTTTTTTGATTCACTTTTTTATATACCAAACTAAATTCTTCTTTTTTATCTAAACGTTGTTTTCTTTCCATTATTCATTTGGTTTCTTTTCGTTTATCCATGGACCAAAACGAATATAATCAAACTTCCGCCTACCATCTTAATAAGGCCATTCCTAATACGTGTGTCGACAATTTATCCCGGAACGCTTTCGTTCGTAAGTCGAAACGCTATCATTTTTCTGATGGCGTTCTTCAAAAGAACGGAAGAACTGTTGTTCCCGCCTGAGCAGCATGGTAAACTTAGAACATTTTCACGATGTAATTCTTGACCAGCATGGTGTGGGAAAAGCATTAGAAGGTTTTGCCGCTGAACGTTAAGACATATACAAGTTGCGGGATATATGCCGCTCTCTTACTTCGCTTTGTATTGTATGCGCCTATCGACGTCTTGTTAATATCGAGGTTAAGCGAATGGTGCAAATTAGTGAGAAGAAGCGGATAACAATTTGTCGGGCATTAGGTTTGGAGCCTAAGGAGAAGCTTCCTTTTAATGTCAGAGATGCTCCTTCAATATATCTGCCGAAGGAACTGATCGACGTGAAAGATTGCGCGACTAACCGTTATAATTGTTTCCTTGCCTGCATTAGTACACGACTTACAGGGTCAATCAATAATTCTGAAGCACTCGTTGTCGCGTTGGAGGTAGCTCGGGAGAGTTACCTAAAGAAGTGGTACGACAGTTACTACTTTCCGCATATAGATCCTAATCAGAGCCTGAAAGAACGCGGTATCCGAACTATCGACTTGTTTGCTCTGGCTAAGATCATGGGAGTGCATATTATTGAGTACGATGCAGACAATGGGATTTGGGGTTATTATGCGGGCAATAGCCGGGGGAGTGAAAATGGCGCAATTTATACTTGGTTTGAAACGCGCAAGGATAACGAGGCTCACTCTATGCTTGTCGTGGGTGCCTTGAATAAACCCAAGGAACCAAAACCCAAGAGTCAGCGCTATTGAGGCTACCCGGATTTCGAGACCGTAAGTGTAGTTAGCCCTGCTTAGACTTTTTGCCTTTTCTTAACAAAGGGGTCGTCTCTTTGTCTATTAGCTTTGAATAGATCTTGTTGATTAGTCGAAGCTGCTTTTGTTCATTGTTAATTAGCGTTCGATTAGTTGCATTGATAAACTATAATTACTTCTACCTTGTGCTGCTTTAAAACGCAATTTAATTAACAAAAAAGTTGTTTGTATCAAGCGCTTTCATGTCTTTATAAGTATTTTTGTTTAGCTTGGTCAGTTGATTGATTTGCAAAATTATATATTCTACTCCAATGTTATCTTATTGTTGATGTTAAGACAGACTATTGATCTTGTCGTTACCAGATTCAAATTTTCAAATTTCTTCCCGTTGAATTTCGGGAGACGTTCTGCTCTGCGTATTTGTAAATAGCAATAAATTTTACTGAAAGCCGCTGTCATCAATACATAAAGTAATATTTTAGGTGCTTATTTATTGCAATTTCATTTACGAAATATTCACTTTTTCACTCAAGGTACATTTACGATTGAGTGCGACTAACTTTAGAGAGAATTAATTTAGAAATTTTACGGAACACAGTCAATGGAATCAGAAGAATCAAATTAGAAGAGAAATGGTAAACTTGCGTACAAACTTAACACTTCCCCTGGCCAAGGAATATGGCCAAAATTATGTAAGATCAGCGGCAACTAGCGTTGACAAGTCGGAAAACTCACCGCAATTTTCTTACATAATTTTGCGTTGAATGCGTTGATTTAAAGACAAAAATTCAACGCATTCAGCGCAAAATTATGTAAGAAATGGCGGTGAATTTTCCATCTTGTCAACGCTAGTTCCCGCTGATCTTACATATTTAGCGTTGAATTTAGCATAGATCTTACATATTTAGCGTTGAATTTAGCGTAGATCTTACATATTTTTGCGTTGAATTTAGCGTTGATCTTACAAAAAATCAACGCGAAGAACTCTGGGTATGGGACTCGAACCACTGACCTCCTGTTTACTTGTCGCCTCTTCTACCATTGCGCCACCGTACCTTGATTTCCTTAAGAGCCGCAATCCATATAAAGCGTCGATCTTACATATTTTGCGTTGAATTTAGCGTAGATCTTACATATTTTGCGTTGACTTTAGCGTAGACCTTACATGTTTTGCATTGAATTTAGCGTAGAACTTGCATATATTTCGTTGAATATAGCCTAGATCTTACATATTTTTCGTTGAATTTAGCCGAGATCTTACATATTTCAACGTATTCAACGCATTCATCATGTGAGAAGTACTGGGAAAAATTTAAAATTTTTTTTAATTTTGAAAAAAATTTGAATTCCTAAAATGGTCTGATATGTAAGATCTACGCTAAAATTCAACGCTAAATATGTAAGATCTACGCCAAATTTCAACGCAAAATATGTAAGATTGGCGTTGAATGCGTTGAAATTATGTACGATCTACGCTAAAATCAACGCTAAATATATAAGATCTACGCTAAAATTCAGCGCTAAATACGTAACTTCTATGCCAAAATTCAACGCAAAATTATGTAAGATTGGCGTTGAATGCGTTGAATTTATGTAAGATCTACGCTAAATTCAACGCTAAATATGTAAGATCTACGCTAAAATTCAACGCTAAATATGTAAGATCTACACCAAAATTGAACGCAAAATTATGTAAGATTGGCGTTGAATTTATGTAAGATCTACGCTAAATTCAACGCGAAATATGTAAGATCTACGCTAAAATTCAACGCTAAATATGTAAGATCTACGCCAAATTTCAACGCAAAATATGTAAGATTGGCGTTGAATGCGTTGAATTTATGTACGATCTACGCTAAATTCAACGCTAAATATGTAACATCTACGCTAAAATTCATTGCTAAATATGTAAGGTCTACGCTAAAATTCAACGAAAAATATGTAAGATTGGCGTTGAATGCGTTGAATTTATGTACGATCTACGCTAAACTCAACGCTAAATATGTAAGATCTACGCTAAAATTAAACGCAAAAATATGTTGGATTAACGTTGAATGCGTTGGTTTTATGTAAGATCTACGCTACATTCAACGCGAAATATGTAAGATCTACGCTAAAATTCAACGCTAAATATGTAAGATCTACGCCAAATTTCAACGCAAAATATGTAAGATTGGCGTTGAATGCGTTGAATTTATGTACGATCTACGCTAAATTCAACGCTAAATATGTAAGATCTACGCTAAAATTCGTTGCTAAATATGTAAGATCTAAGCTAAAATTCAACGCTAAATATGTAAGATCTACGCCAAATTTCAACGCAAAATATGTAAGATTGGCGTTGAATGCGTTGAATTTATGTACGATCTACGCTAAATTCAACGCTAAATATGTAAGATCTACGCTAAAATTCAAATCTAAATATGTAAGATCTACGCCACAATTCAACGCAAAAATATGTAAGATTGGCGTTGAATGCGTTGAATTTATGTCCGATCTACGCTAAATTCAACGCTAAATATGTAACATCTACGCTAAAATGCAACGCTAAATATGTAACTTCTATGCCAAAGTTCAACGCAGAACTATGTAAGATTGGCGTTGAATGCGTTGAATTTATGTAAGGTCTACGCTAAATTCGACGCGAAATATGTAAGATCTACGCTAAAATTCAACGCTAAATATGTAAGATCTACGCTAAAAATCATTGCTAAATATGTAAGATCTTCTCTAAAATTCAGCGCTTAATATGTAAGATCTACGCCAAATTTCAACGCAAAATATGTAAGATTGGCGTTGAATGCGTTGAATTTATGTACGATCTACGCTAAATTCAACGCTAAATATGTAAGATCTACGCTAAAATTCAACGCTAAATATGTAAGATCTACGCCAAAATTCAACGCAAAATTATGTAAGATTGGCGTTGAATGCGTTGAATTTATGTAAGATCTACGCTAAATTCAACGCTAAATATGTAAGATCTACGCTAAAAATTGACGCTAAATATGTAAGATCTACGCCAAATTTCAACGCAGAATATGTAAGATTGGCGTTGAATGCGTTGAATTTATGTAAGATCTACGCTAAATTCAACGCTAAATATGTAAGATCTACGCTAAAATTCAACGCTAAATATGTAAGATCTACGCCAAAATTCAACGAAAAATTATGTAAGATTGGCGTTGAATGCGTTGAATTTATGTAAGATCTACGCTAAATTCAACGCTAAATATGTAAGATCTACGCTAAATTTCAACGCTAAATATGTAAAATCTACGCCAAATTTCAACGCAGAATGAATATGTAAGATTGGCGTTGAATGCGTTGAATTTATGTAAGATCTACGCTAAATTCAACGCTAAATATGTAAGATCTACGCTAAATTTCAACGCTAAATATGTAAGATCTACGCCAAAATTCAACGCAAAATTATGTAAGGTTGGCGTTGAATGCGTTGAATTTATGTAAGATCTACGCTCAAGCGTAGATCTTACATAAATTCAACGCATTCAACGCCAATCTTACAAAATTTTGCGTTTTTTAGCGTTGACACCTCGGCCCGGGTCATAATTTCATTAAATTTTTATTTGAAAAAATGATTTTAGCACTAGCTTTTTTTCCTATAATTTATATACGGTTTTCAATTTTTTATAAGAGCAACGTTAATTTCACTATCTGCAAAATGTTAATAGATTGTTTGTCACGCCTGATTGAATTGAGTATGTGCCTGTCTGTTGCGTGCTTTAACTGGAGAACTTAATGTCAATTGTGTATAACTCATTTCAACTGAAAAATATTTCAATATTTCAGGGAATAATTTGGAAATAAAAATTCTTAACTACAATTAGCTATTGACTGAACATCTCACTATATCTTTTCAATTAGTTTTTTTTCTAACATAATTAAGTGTGGTTTCTTCATTGGTATTTTCATAGCAATCTGCTAGCTATAATTTTAAATTCTGCCCCTTTCGACACTTTTTTTTATTAAAGCAAACGCATGGATTGGGGCAATTGCTGTGCTTCTTAAAGCAAAAAGTGTTTTCGCCATCTTCAAATCAATTTCGAACGCCAAAGTCCTTCAAGTACGCCATCATTATAGTATTCTAATTGAGTGACCTCTGTCGAACAAAAACTAGTCCATAGAGTTTCAATCTTTAATTAAAAATGCATATAGAAGACAAATTTATGGTGAAGAAAACCATTTAGAATAAAAAACATCTCCGATGACCTAAAATTTCAATCCATAAAGACTATAAAAGTGATTTCAAACGCACAAATTCAACTACTGAGTTATAAAAGTCAATAAAAAATAGTTTCTTGGATTGTGATCCGACTGATTGCAACAAAAAATAGAAACAACTCCAGAAGTACATACTGCAATGAACTGGAATAGCTCACGTTCAGAAATTGACCGGTTGATTAATTGGTAACGTCAGAAGTCTGATACCATTTTTGTTTTAGTTTGGAAAGCCTGAAAAGAAGTCACCATTGTTTAAAGTAAAAGTTCAGGTCAATTGATTTTTCTGTTGAAATCAACACAAAAGAGTTTTAGAAAGCTCATAGTAACTCTGATATCATAGAGGGTTAAAACTTAATTAATAGAAGAGAGTGCTGAATTTTGTTTGAAATGAAGTTGCTCTTTCCTGAGAGAGGGAAGAGAGAAGATAGAATATAGAGAATAGATATGGGGTAAATTCAAAATTCTACAAAAAGAAATAAGAGTAGAATATTACAGAGGTTCAAAAATTTGTGCTAAAAACAGGTCGAAACTAATGTTTCAAACCTTTTCAACGGTTGGCATTTTGTGTTTTGATTTTACTTTCAAAATAAATATTCATAAACAAGACACTGCATCAGAACGCTGGAATTGTAAAAAAAACATGGGGGCGCAATAACAATAATCTAAATAGCTAACAGAGTTATTGCTGTCACCTTGAAAAGAATAATTGATTATCTTAAAAATGGTAGGAGAAAAATCTGCTAAAGGAGTGGCACCTAACTCCTATACAACTTCCGCTCTGAATTTTTAACACAACTCTCAGCGCAATTCAGCGCAGTTTTCTTCTGGTTTGTCAGTTCTGCTACAATAAAAACCAATAATTTTCCCGTAAACCATTAAAAATGTTTTGTCGAACTTGAAACAAAAGACTCACCTCAAAGGAAGGACCTGTTGAAACATCAGCAAAAATTCAATTGCTCGCTCGCTTGTAAGTTCATCCGGCGCAAATCTCTCGATTCCTATCAAAGTCGCTTTCAACATTCCTTCTGGCATTACCTCACTTCCAATCGATACAGCTATTATTCTTGCAAGATACTCATTAATTATTCTATCTTCTTGTGACAAATTTGAATCGTCATCTACAGAATTTTGTACATTTTCAGTTGTCGCTGTAGGGCCCATGGTTGCGGGTTCGACTCCCGGTGTCCGCAGCAAAAGGTGGGAATCGTTTGCAGGTTGAGTCATTATTGCAATGCTTGGTGGCATTTCAGTCACTATTTCAACATCGCCATTTTGATAAACACTAAACGAGCTTTGCACGGAATTGAAGAGTGTACACTTACATTTTAAATCTGCATAAGATAGCGGAACATCTGCGCAACGTTTTGCAATAAAAGTATCTTCTGAAAACTCGAATGTGGTGTTGTAATAGCGCAAAAATAAGTAGTTATTGCTCAGTTTATGACACGTGAAGTCAATGTTATTCGACCTTATATTAACCGCGCAAGTCTCACAACATAACGAAATTTTTGTTTCGTCACGAGCGATTTCAACAATTTTCAGATCTGACCAAATTTTATGTTCGCGTAAACTGTCGACTAAAACTAGCGGTTTCTCTAACGTGAAATTATTAGAACTGGTCATTGTACAAGAAACGGTTCGGTCAACATTCGGAATTACAAATTCAACCAACGAAACTCCAATTTGGTGGCTGCTAATTTCAGTAATGATATTTTCATTGTTAGTTCCGGTACATTGCACGCTAGCGTGAACTAAAGGTCCGTAAAGCGCAATTTGGGCTTTTAGTTGGGCATTTTGCCCGCATTTCACGTCGTAACTGAACTGGTAATCGCCTATTGGAGCTGACTGGAACCCGCCGACCTTGAAAAACTTAGTTTCGCGTCGTAGGGTTGTTTCAGCAATCGTTCCTTCCAAACCATTTGAACAGTTTAAGTAATAAATTCCGTTATGTTTCACAGGATCCAAATTGGCAAACTCTAGATAAAAACAGCGCCTCGTTGTTGTACACTGTGGGTTTTCATCGGGTACAACGTGCCATGAAATGTCATCTTGACCTTGAATTAAGGGTTCGCCCGACAAACTGTACTCCCGAATCCACCTACAATTATCGAATGGGTTAGCTTCAACACAGCCGCGTAACGAAACATCCAGACCAAAACAGGGTTGGGCAACCGTAACATTCCCATCGTAACACCAGTAATTTAAGGGTTCGATACTTTCGTCAGTGAAGAGCTCAACGGGTAGACTGTTAAACGTGAAATCGAACCAGGGAAAATTTCGAGCTGTCATTCCTTCGGGTAGTTTTTGAACGCAACGAAAAGCGGTCACGTCTCTTTCTTCGGGGTAGGGTATGCTGTACTCGACTGAACTTAATGGTGAAACGTGATCAAAAGTCTGGTTAATGTAAGACCCTAAAGGCCGGGGTTCACATTCGATTTTGATGTCAAACTGGCCATGAATTACGGGATAGATCGTTTGTTTCATGCCATTGGTTAAATCCAAAGGTTCATACATACATTGAGAAGGAGCTTGGTACAAATTCCATAAAATTCCGCGCTTAAATTTGCACAACGAAGCAACAGGCTGGTTTTGAGCAGATGTTCGCTGATAAAACCGGCTTATCACGAATTGATAAAGGTCGTTTTCGTAAACAATCTCTTTATTCCGACTTTGAAAATAAATTGCATTCGGGTCGTTAGGTTGCGGGTTTCTCTCGTAGAACAAATACGCGTTGCACGTTAAAGCATGCCAGAAATTTATCAAGTCAAAATGCTCAGCGTATGGAACAGATTTTAAGTCAACTCCCAAGAAAATCGCACTGGCAACCGGGTCAACTTCGTTTATAGTATATTCCCCTCCATCTATTTCGCAAACTTCAGCTGGCGGTTTTTCGGCTGAGTGGATAATTAGTTTGTAGAAATAGCTAAACTCGTTATAACCATTCGCGTCATCAGCGAGAAATAATGCACGTGAATTGTTCGAAGAGCTGTTAGCCGATAAAAACAATCGGCCGACGTCTTGATTTAAAGATATTCTGAACAGTTTATATTGTTCATTTCCGGTTAGTGAACAACTTTCAACTTCGTCAAAACTCACAGGGATGATTTTTCCCGTGCAGTTAACTCCAATTTTGGATGCTCCAAAATAATGACAATAGGATTCGTTTTTGGTCGAAATTTCCAGATAATAAGTTCCGACATTCCATTCCTGAGCACTGTACAAAATGAAAGTAACATTCGCGGTTCTGGTTTTGGCACGCAGCCCGAAAAGGTCGGGCGTCAATAGCGAATATCGAATCGGGTTTTCAACTTCGTTTTGGTACTCGCAAGGGTTCAGCTGGTTATAATCGGGCAAATCAGGGTGGTACTCTGACTTCCAAAATTTCATGTTGAAAGGTTGTTCATCGCCCGGAAGTTCAAAGTGCGAACTATCAACAAATAGGTGGTGGTCAATAGTACACCATAGTGAAACCGTACTTCCTGGGACTACTTCGTCAACGCAAGATTTATCACAATTTATCTCGTACGGGTGAACAAATTCAGTCAAGTTTTCCATTTCCTGGCCCCCGGCTTCAATTACAAACCGGTAAAACCCGCTGTCTTCAGGGAATAATAATGGAAAGGGTAATCGACCCGTTGCTTTGACCATCAAATTAACACCTTCGCAAATGTAAGTTTTAGAAGTAGTGATTCCATCTTCGATTTTTCCCGTCCATTCGTCGAAAGCAGGCTTGAACCGATAGTGGAATACCCCTATAGGGTAACCCGCAGTTTCCACCACAATTTCATACGAATCGCCATAATCCGTCTTTTTGAAATAAGCCACGCCAAAATTTAGTTCTGGACTAGCAATTACAACATCGGTGGTTAAGTTCAAAGGTAAGTTATAATAACCAGTAGTTGGTGAATAAATTATATCATTTTTCCTGCGACCCGTGAAACATTGAATCTGAATTAGTTCTTCAGCGATGTCAATATTAACCGAATATTCGAATTCATCGCCTTTGAATGCCGTGAAACGTTGCATTTTGCCCCCGAGTGGTTCACCCCAGATGTCAAAAGCGTCGCACGTGATTTCCCTTTCAACTAAAGACCCGATAATTAAGGGCTTTACTGTGTAACTAACAGTGGCTTCTAAATTATCATCCGAAACTGCGCACGATTTAGCTTCTATTGGAATTGAATTTACCTCAGCTTCGTAGAAATAACAGAAAATTCCCTCTAATGTCTCTTGCATAGTGCACTGAAATGTTTCGAACAAACCGGTTGTAGCGTTTACAAATGCACACCACATAATGACTTCGTCCTGAAGGAAGAGAAAGATTTTGTCTTCGATGTTTTGCCCAATTTTTGTTCCTAGGGTTTTATGGACGAGTGATTGTAAGAAATAGTTTGTACTCCCTCCTTGGAAAGCGCTGAAGAAGTATTTGCTCAACACGTCGGCGCCGTTAACCTGAAATTCAAAATTCGGTGTTCATCGGTCCAACTCCGATCTATTATGATGGTATCATTTGAATTATTATAATCGTTCCGATTATTACAATTGCATCATTCTGGCGTTTTTGGTACCTGGCATCCCATTCCGTTGAAAAATTTGGAATTTTTTCGGAAAAGTAATTCAGCGTATTTGATCTCGCAAACTTTTCGCAATGTTATAAGCGGACTAAATTGAAACTTAGACTGATACCTAATTTAGGTGAACTGTAGACTTGACCTTATCTAAGACCATTCGTGAGCGATAGAAACTATAGCATATAGAATACTGCAAACTGAATACACAAGGAAATATCAATTAGGAGGAACTACAGGATATATAGAATGTAGAATATACAAGAAAATTAGTCCCATCTTGGATGCAACAATTTATGCTCTTACTTATGGTCTCTAAGAAAGGTCATACAGAGAGTTGACATTTTTACAATTTAATATTGATATAAGTGAACATCATTTTCAATATATAGAGTCGCACTTTCAACCGTAAATTCCTTACATGCAAGATCCGAAAATGCAATCAGTCCTAATGATTGCTCACTTTGATGCACCTTGTTGAGAACTAAATAACTATTTGATATGTCTAGACGAAAACTAGTTAACACACAACACACATTTTCTAACACAGCTATAAATATGTGCCCGCTATTAGTTTGATAACGGCTAATATGGAGAGCAAGAAAATCTGTTGTAGAACGATGGAGTCTGTTGTTTTTGAATTCAAGAAAATCAGGTCTTAACGGTCCAATCACAAACGTGATTTTGAACTCGCATTTCATCTAAAATTTTTATGGCGAAATTTGTGGTTTCAATTTTTAAAAGAGTTTACAAATAACTCCCACTACGAACGAAAACTAACCATTTTACATGCATCCTTGACAGAATCTAAACTGCCTATAGGATTTCCTCCAGGGACCGAGTCTGTGGTGTATGAGGTCGTAGTCACAAAGAAGTTGCCCTCAAACAGTCCAATGTAAAAGTAGTCAGGCTCTCCAGGGTCAATCGGGATCTGGAGAAAAAAAAACAGAAAATAGGATCTCTCTACATTTTTTTTACTAATTAAGCGGTTTTAAATCACATACATATTGCAAGTAATGTCTCAAGTTATGTTTGCTTAGATATTAAACATTTTTCTAAACAACGACGGCCAGTATTTAAAAGCTGACTTCGAATTCGACAAATGTATACTGAAATAAATGCCATTCAAAATGGTAGAAAAGAAACAGGCCAAAAATGCTGCAACCTGGCTGTTTCTTTAATTTTGTCATCTTGTCAAATTTTAACGTTGAGAAGGGTTGTTTGTCGACTAATATATGATTTCTGTACTTGTTAAATCCACTTAAAAAGTTTTGCGTTTATCAAATAACCAGTTTAGATTAGATTTAAATTCAGATGGTAGAGGATACAGAGAATTTTATACAGAATATTGAATTTAATCACTTTACCACCTTGGACACCATACGAGTCAAATTACTCTACAAGAGGTGCCAAGAGAAAAAAAACGTGCAATACCTAATAGAACATATCAAAAACAACTGTATTATCCAAATAATATGCCCTAAGTTTAGTTCGAATCGAAAAAATTTCGTTTTTAGATATTTGTTCGGGTAAAAGACTTTCTTTAGCCAGGCAGTTCGGTAACAAAAATTTTGTCTCAACCATCTATGCAGCGTTTTGACATTGATTACTTTTACAATGTTTTTTGATTACAAGATATTCTGTCTAAAGATGCACTCATCAAACTAAACACTCTGCTCAGCGGGTGAGACATCTCTGCTCAGTGAAAGCATCTCAATCTGATCTCATCAGGATAAATTTTCTGCTAATTTTCCCTAATAAAACAGAATGGGGAATCATTATACGAAGCATGTTTGAAAACAATCGTTTGAACCCACAATCTCCGTGATAACAGTTAAGATGACATCTTAACCACTCAACTACAATGACAGCTTTGACTCTTTTGCCCGCGATCGCTTTTGTAATAGCATTAAATTTTAATTTTTTTTTCAGAATGAGAGTAACTTAGATCACTCAAAAATGAAGAACGCAAGAAGTCAAAAAATGCTTTAGCACAAAAGCGTCAAAACGCACAGGCAAAAATTCTGAGATAAGACACACACCTTTACAGTAATTCTCTCAAACTTCGTTCCAGAGCAATTGAAAATGTAAAATCAAAACTTTGATAATTATGAAATAAAAAAACAGCAAAAATCAACGCTAGTTTTCTCTGGCAGAAAAGTGCAATTTATACATAAAAAAAGTAAACTTATTTTTAAACTTATTTTCTCCTTTGCCACTCAGTTGTTGCCTTTCAGTCCATATTTTTCAGTTTTCACTTAAAACAATTAAATTAGTAGCGACATTTATCAAAATTCAGATGCACTGCCCGTTGCTCAATTTCTCATTTAACTTCAACAAAAACAATGAATGAATTGCATGAATCACAAATAGTATAAATGAGCTGCATCTAAAAACTTTTTTGGGTATTCTTGTGTAAAAAACAAAAAGCTTCTCCCTTTTTATAATTCTACTTTTTAATTTCATTTTTTTTCAAAATTTGGTCAAATATTTTCCGCTATAACCCCCTTAGTAAACTGGGCGTCTCCCTTTATACATGCTTAGGCATTGCCTCTCTTAGAAATTCTTGAGTACTGTTTCCATTTAATTCAATGGAGACCTATGAGAACACAGTTCAAGTAGCGGGCGTTTAAAATTTTAAGAGCGGAGTTTACGAGTTTATCTCGTTTTAATTTGATTTCGTTTTTATACTGCTTCTGTTCCTTTTAGATTGCTTCTCTGAGTAAATGCTGTTCAAAACTTTTTGAGCAGAATGAACAAAGAACTAAACTAGCCTAGTGACGTCAAAAATATTTCACGCGAAAAAGCGGCAAAACGAGGCAATTTTTTTAAAAACAAAATGTTCAGCGGAGTAGAAAAAACCATAGCCGGAATTTCCGCAACCGATTCGAAAATCCGAAGTATATACATTTCACTAATCTTTTACCAAAAATAACTGAGAAAGTTTTAAGGACAAAAAATCTGATAACATTTCTTCCAAAGATTTGACTCCAAAACAATTATTGGCACAACAGCTTCCAATACAGACATCCATCATTCAAAAATGAATACCATCTTTTAAAAAAAAACATTTTCTTCAACCATTTTCTTCAACCATTTTCTTATCCATTTTCTTCAACCAATAGAACTCAAAATAAAATCAATCACATCGAAAGACAAATCTAAACGAAGTATCTCAATCACTCCACGGATGTCACAAAAAAGAAAAATTACAAAAACTGCTAAAAAATGTCCAACAAAGCAAAATCGCTAAATTAGCTCAAAAATGCAATTAAATTTCATTGATTGCTTCAGAAGTTCAAAAATGATCGCAAGCGTACCATTACTAGCTTAAAAAATTGAGACGAGCGCCTTCGGCTGAGCAAGTTAGAGTTAAAACTAAAACACCGCCTTGAATACGGCGCGCGATCAGAAAATTTCGCTCGCTGAGCGCAAAATTTTTTTTTCACACTTAATTTCCGTTTTATTATTATAGAAGCAGACCAAATCTCACTTTAATGAAGCAGGCCAAACATCATTTTAAAATTATCTGAAAATATGAATTTAAGACCAGAAAACTAGAAAAAAATGAGGTCTATATTTCTCTGAATCAGAAAATACTTGTGTGTTATGTTCTCAAAAATTCAGTAATTTCTTTTTGCGGGAGCCACAATTGGTTATAAAAATTCTCGCCGTAATTTTTTGTGCGGAGATTAACCCCCATGAAATATCAAGCACATTCTCTAGGAGAAACAAGTCTTCAGCATTGCAAGACTCGGAACACAGATTACATATGCAGACAATCAGTCAATTTCATATGTTAGTTTAAGTAGTTGCTAGCTCTGTGTCTATTTAGGCAAACAGTTTTCTAGGAAGATTACATTGTCGATCAATCACAACATGAAAAAATTAACATACCAGAACGAACAACCACAAAGATGCAACATGATAGAAAACTGAGGTTTTCATTTTTACGTCATCGTTGTTTATTCTGTTAAAAATAACTCCACTGCTAGTGTGCCACTCATGAGGTAATAAATAACTTGCAAATTGCATTCCGACAACAATTTTACAGATTAAAATTTTTATTCATTAAATGTTCGGCCTCGTTCCACATACATTCTTAAAAATTATTCAATTTGCTCGATATATTGGTAATAAAAAATTCGAAAATTTTGTTGTACTACCCCCGCCCTGTAGGTCAGGAACCCCCGTTACAGAGCACGTGTATTCGCATAGTAAACAGCTTTGTAGGAATATGACACGCGCGCATCGGTTCATTTAGGTTCACGGCCCACTAAGCGAGGGGACTTTAAACGAAAAAGAGAAGAAATTACATACACACCTGAAGCGTGATATCAAAGTTATCACTCCCAACGGAAAACCTGTATTGGTCATTGTATTCATTCTGAAACGCTTCGATCATAAACGTCACAACACATTTTCCAAACTCAGCCAAACTAGACCACATAACATGCACACCCCACTGCATGTTTTCAGTGGGATTCGAGTTCAGAATTAAAGGAGTTGCTGGATTTCCAGATCCGCGAGAAGCTGCAACGTCCATGGATGGTCCGCAATCGGCCAGATTGTCGTCAAAGATTTTAACAGAGACTCGAGCTTGAAACCCATAGAAGAAGCAACTGACTTCGTGGTAGACGACTCTAGTCGGTGTAGTTGTTTCAACGTAAGGTATGAAGGCACTGGCTATCTGGAAAAAAAACAATTTTTACGTTTGTGCCCCCAGTAAATTATGAACCCCACCCCGTTACAGAGCACGTGCCATTACACAGTAAATCATTCTATAAGGAAAAGATCCGGAAGACATCAAGAAAATTGAATAAACATTCAATATATGTAAATTTCTAACAAATTTAATTCTGGCAAATATTTCTTAATGCTTCAATGCTGTTTCAAAGTATTAGAGGGCAAATTTTAAAATTAAACTCAAAATACAATTAAAGAGTTCTGTTAACTATCATTTGAAGCCCAACAAAAAAAAATTATCTACACAGCTGCTATTCCTGAGTCTCTCCCCTTCAAATGCCGGACTGGATTTTCTGGGTAGTAAATTACAGTCAAGGTTTGTGAACAGTTTCCTTCTCCCAGTGGAATATAACCATCTATAATTGATATTTTACACCTCTATAATGATATTTAATAATTGTAGCAGTTAGCGCAATCCCTTATTAGGCAGGCCATTACAAACTATACAGGCATGCAAAAAGCTCATTCGTTTGGGTCACTAGAAAATTTTAAAAAAAATGTACACATGGGTGAGGTGGGAGGGGGCGTGGGCTGGGGGAGATCCGAGATTAACTAGGCCTCCACCAATTTGACTCTCGGTACCTTTGTTAAGTCTGCATCGGGTGCTGGTCTGATTTGTATGAATCTGGCTTCGACTGGCCCTTGATCCCAAGTGCAATCACAGTCATATTCCACAAAGTCTACCCGGCTCTAAAAGCGAGACAAAATTTATCTAAATGAGGAGCTAAAAAGCCTTTCTTTGATTAGAGTTACTCCATATGGATATTTTACGATTACACAAAAACCTTGATATTGTAAGACAAAAGTTTGGAAAGCGGACAAAAGAGCACGGAAAACGTTAGATCTTTTGGGTTCATTTTTCACTGTTTTTTCTGGTTATCCGTTTCATTAGCTTTCCAGTTTTATAAACTATTTTTGTTCGAAAGCTGGCTAGGGATTTATACCAGCGCCGTTTTTTTGTTACGGCAACTTTTTGTCCGCTCGGTATCTTTCTTCTCTGAAGAGATGCAAAAAAGTATCATTGTGCCAGTAAAACATTTGAATCAATCCATGGAGAAACCTTTTTAATTTTTTTTTTTGCTATTTCATAAAAATGCAGGCTTGAGTATTTCAAAATTTTCCATTTTAGGTTTCGCAAGCTGGAAATACAAAATAAACACACTGATTATTACAAATTTATTGCCACCAAACTATCATATTGATTAAACCAAATTAATTTATCGGTTAAACAAATTTAATAAAACTGATATGAAAAGGTAAAACATCTGAGGTAGTAATAAAACCAGATCAGGTAGCTTTTCTATGGAAGCCAAAAAAACTTATACAAAATTTAACACAAAGCTTCCAGAAATACCCCCATTTTCCTCAACTATTTATCCCAATACCGCTTTTTCCATCAACACAATTTGGCTTTGCAAAAAATTTGGGTTCAAAGACTCTGGCTGTGGTCTTCTTGATCAGTTCTATTCAGAAAAATCAACTTCAGATTCGATCTTCAAAATTTCATTCCAATTTAGTTTAATATCATTTTATTAAATTAATTTCTTTCCAAAACTACTTAGGATTTTCCAATATCAAATTTTCCAATATCTCGTGAAAACTTTAAAATTTCAAGATGTTTCTAAATTATGCGAAACTCACTGCGCGTATTCACAATAAATTTTGAGACTCAAGTAAACTTATGAGGCTAGGAAAATCTGAAATATCAGGCCAGAACTTCTTTTGATCTAATAAAATAGATCATGTCTCGCATTTCATTTTGACATTCTAGACCTACTGGGTATATTAGAAACATAATATGTTTCCGGACTTTAACGATCGTCATTGTTGAACTTAGGTTAACTAAATTAACTAGAAGCGGCCTTTGGTTGTTTTAATTTCGGAAAACAAACTGACTAACATCTCGCAAATTGCTCGAAAATGGAGAATGGCAAGGTAGCCTTAGTAGCGTAGCCTAATTAAAAGATTAAATATGAGTTTGCGCATTCTGGGAGTGAGTGCAAAATAAGCAAATCCACGGCCTCCATACGCAAAGCAGCTAACTTACCAACAAAACTACTTAATCACCAGTTTTTTTTCAACAGAAAAGTTTGATTACTGTTAGCGCCGCCATTGAACAGCAGCAGGCACCACAAGAGATCAGAAAATGAAATGCAGGATTGAATCATTTAGAATTTGTGAAAAGTCGAAGTTAAAAACAGAAGAAAGTTAAAAAGTTGTGACGCCATATTTCTACAATCCACCTTTCTGGAAGGACACCAGCGTACAACCTAGGGTTATAGCATACGGTTACGGTAACCTCTATACCATTTATAAAAACAACGAACCTAATCGAACTATAATTATAAATAGCAGCATATACAACTTATAAATAGCCCATACAACTTATATGGTTCAAAAACAAATTTTTTTCAAATTTTGTTCATTTTCAGACTAAATACTGAATAAATTTTATTTACGAATCCATAATTTTTAATTGATTCAACGCCATATAATCAGGACACCCAATGCTACACTTTTATCGATATTGCCTAAGGCACTTGGAGCATTCATTCCACTCACTTACTCGATCAACCAATCAGAATTGAGTAAACAATGTTATAGATTACATTTTCCAAATTATTTGCAGAACCGAATTGCTTGATTACAGCAAAAGTATTGTATTTAGAATCGTAACAAGAGCAGTTGGCTCCCAAGTTCACTATATATTGGGTTTTTGTCAAGTTTAGCGTTCTCTTTAACGTTCAATTTTTTATACATCTTGACATCGACCAAATTTGTAAACTATTTGAGGTGTCTGAGACAAAATTTTCATCGACTGAAGCGTTAAAAAATTCAATAGTAGATGGAAGACAGTTACAGTGTTTGTAACTAAGGACATTCGTAAAACATAGCCGGTATAGTGCCTGAAAAAGGCCCCGATAGACGCTTGTGGCATTCCATGGAAATGAATCAATTAAAGACATAAGATAGACAGGTTGATCACGAGTCCTTTAATAGGCCCCTAGAGTTTTTGGGTTCCATTTGGATTGCCATTTTCATGACAAGCAATCTCTCTATAACGAAAAAGCCGCAATAGAGCTTTTTCAAAATTAATATTGGAAATCAAAAATTCAAGACCCTAATACTCAAGAATTAGGGCATACACGTTTGGGACTATTTAGATGCACACTATTGATCTTTCACAAGTAAATGTTCATAAAAAAAGTTCATTAAGTGAAATCAGAATTCATAGTATTGACTGAGGTAAGACCTAAAAGCAGAAAAAATGACTTGTCCCATACAAATTTTAACTGCAAAGCAGCAGAAGTCAATAAAATTGAAAAACTCGATGTCGCAAAAATTATCAGTGCATTATCAATAAAAAACATAGCCGCTAGAATTCCGGAAACGACTCGAAGTAGTTAAGTCACCATCCTCATTCTACTAATACACATTCTACTTAATTAAGCTAAGCGTTTTGAAACAACAACCGGAAAATATCATGGGAAAACTAACTGACAGAAACTGATACACCATCTGATAGAATTTGATTTTAGTTTAGACTCCAAAATCTATTGGTGAAAGACCCTTTTAAACAAATAGTTTGCACAAAATTGACAATTGAATTTTTAAATGGGTAGGTAAAAAAAGAAACTCGGAGAAAGGGAAAGGAGATGACGGACATTGAAAAGTAATATTCTCTAAAAAAAGATCTGAACACCATTTAGATGCAGTTTCCGGAACGTTAATTTGAGAACATAATACTTACGTTCTGTCATACTTCAGACACCCACCCAACAATTGATAGAGATGTACAAATAACAGCTAAATAAAAGAGAAAAACCTGAAAATTAGAAATTTGTTTAATTTATTTAGGTGAAAACTGCCCTGCTTACATTCCAAGAATCTTCCCAAGAATAATTCCGCAGATTTTTTGCCTCTTCTGCTAAATCGGTCAACTGTCCAAAACGCAGGAGAGAGGTATCAAACGACTACTGAAAACTAAGATCAAAAAACCTCAAAAATGAAATTTCACTATTTTTGTTCAAGAAGGCCATGTCTAGACTTGAAGTATCACTTCCTAGTAGCATGTACACACCTATAGAACAACACTTAATTAAGCATTAATCGAGAAAGACTGCAGCGAAAAGCGCAAAATCAGAAGAAACAGGCAAAATCATAAAAAACATCCGGAACTCGGCAAAAATTTGCTCAAATTTAGCCAATTTTTTTTCAACAAAATTAATAGAAATGAAATATTAGAGAAAAGGAAAGACCCCTAAATCTGCTACAACAACAGATTTCAGTCACACAACTCCGCAACTGCAATCAGTAATAGAAGCAGATGAGACAAAATGCTAGAAAAACTTTAAAATAAGGCAAATTTGTAAAAATAGCGGAAGATAGTATCTTAAAGTGCAATAATTGCGTCAGATGTTCAACACTATAACTTCCAAAAAAAACAAGAACTAGTTCAGAAATTTATGAGAAACACATTTGAAAGAAAAAAATGGAGTTAAAACTAAATAAGTGCAATCAAAAATCTCACTATGCACGTGATCAAAAAATTCACCCGTTTAGCGACAATTTTCTCAAACCCACTTTTGTTGTTCTCTCGCAAAAAAATGAAGAGAAAACCAATCTTTCTGTTCTTGATACACTTCGATCCGTTAAGCCGCTTGACCTAAATACTTAGTTTTCCCATGAAGCAATGACATTTACATCATGTTTCAATTGAACTCCACATCGATCAAAAAATTAGTACATATCATGACTCAAAACATCACCCAGTCATTGTTCTGTCTGAAAACATGAAACAGAATACACAGATTTGAGAAACTAAAAAACTTTGGAAAACAGTATTTTAAAAAATGTATGAAATCAGTTATTAAAAACAAATTTTCATTGAATTTCAAAAATTAGACTTCAAAAAATAAATCAGTTTTTAATAACACGAAATTAAACCACTAGCTGAGCAAAAAAGAAAATTTCTACGAATTGAAAACCAAAAACAAACAAAAAAAGCAAATTTGGACAAAAATAGCAAAAAGATCTGTAAATTTTAAATATTATATATATTAACATATATAACAAAAGACCCCAAGCTCAAAAGAGTTGGTCGATGCGCGAATTGCCAAACGAATGTTACCATAAACACTGATTTTTAAGAAAAAAGTCCTCTCACAGATCAAAAAATGGGGAAATTAGGGAAAAAATTCAAAGACTAACTATTAAGATGAAATATGTGCCCCATTTTACACTTGAGAATTAATAGGCTCTGCAAAACTTTGTGGTATCAATTTCAGGAAGTTTTATATATATGCAGCATCGATCAAAAACTACTTCTGCAATAAAAAGAAACCAAAAAGTGAAAAAAAATAGAGCCAAATGGACGAAAAAACGGCTAAAAACGGTTATCTATAAGCGCCGGTCTCTCAAAAACATTTTTCAAAGTCAAAAAGTCGTTCATTAATCGAATCGCATTATCAAAAAAACTTCTCTCGCTCAGAAACAATTAGTTCACACGGCAATTTTACTCTTTCGCTTTTAGGTAAAAACAACGTCTGAACGAATAGTACTTCCGATTAAAAAAACTTAAGAAAACCAATACTCTCCGAGTCGTAAAAAAACAACTATCGCTTCGCGGCTATTAATCAATCATTTGAAGTTACAGCCCTTTCACACGACCGAGCGATTATTAGTTTCGACGAGATTGTTGCTCTCTTGTTACGGAATGACGAATCAGGCCGGCGTAAAGCTCGAGAACCAGTCTGTGAAGATCAGGTTCCTCCGAGATTCTTGAGCAGCCGGAACAATTACCTTCAGGATGCAGAAGACGATTGATCAACTTCCAAAATTCGTCCTTTTTATGATATTGAGAACAAAAATTTCTCGAAAGACATTTTGCAATAATTTGCTTGCACAAATATACAGAAAGTCGATGAACTAATATGTCACGAAATTCTCCACAAACCTGTGAAAAGCTGCACTTGAAGTTCGTCTCGAAGTCAGCCTCGGTTTTCATCACTCCTGAAGTGAGGTTGTGATAAAGCAACTGTCTGATTCCTCTGATTTTATGCACCGTTTTCAGATCGAACTGTATGTAGGTGAAGTTGTCCAGGACAATCGGTGTCCACACAAAGGGAAGCTCGTTGAAACTGGAAAGGAAACAATTATTCATAGAAAAGATACCTAAAATTTTTCTAACATTCCTTGGCAAATCGCTGTTTCAACAAACCAATCTTTTGCCACTATTTTCCCCGGAAAAGCGTTTCAATTAGTCAAAATCATGACTAATCAAAATAATGAAAAAAGATTTCATGAGTTTTGTTAATAAATACTGAGGACATAATTGACGCACCATACTTCTGAAAAGCCAAGATAATCGTAAACTCTAATCTGTAAAATGACTTTTAATCCGAAATTAGGAATCCGAGACTTTTATGGAATCATTTAACAATTAGGTTGTCATTCGTTTCAGGAGCTTAACATTCAGGAGCTTGAGCCACAACGCTGAAAAAATATAAGTCAAGTTTTACAGAGACAATTTGCCATTTATTAGGGGTTTCAAACCAAGTTTTGCTAAGAATATTTGCCATTTTGTTCGTTAACGACAAGATTTTATATATGGCTTTAAAGTTTGTTTCTTTCTCATTCTGTGTACATCTTTTTCTTCTTTGACAAGTTTTTTCAGGACTTGGGCTATAATTCCCATTTTTTCCTGCCAAAACAAACTTACAGTGCGCACCTCAGTAATATGCTAGGATGAAAAGCGACTGAACTCTACAAAGTCTTCATAATCATTGTAAGTTTCTGTCATCCATCAAGATTCAGGTATTAGCAAGGAGAATCAAATGGTGACCAGGCAAAAGATCGAAAGGATAATAGATAGACCCGTCCGAACTCCAAGTCTATATTAGATCTAGGCAAGTCTTATTTCCTTTTTGAATACTCGAAAGGTCTACTTGAAAGTCTGACAAACCTGGACCAAGACTTGAATAGCACTTGCAAATTGATTGCAAAGTTAAAACCAGTTTCTTAAAAAATCTCGAATGAAAATTCGGAAATATCAAAATTTTTGCAACAAAACACGATTTCGAGCTTAATGTCTCAAAAATGGACCTACTTGTTATTATGGTCAAGGTTCGGCAATGGCCATGTCCGACTATCAACAATCACAAGAGCTGATTCTACCCTATGCTTGTTTCGATTGAGTATTTTCAGTGTTTAGAGTGTAGATTCAAAAACTTTAGTGTGTAGATGCAAGGACTTACAGGTCCAGCGCGGTATATGAAATGGGCCAAAGCGCGTATTGCTCGCTCAATGATATTTCCACAACTACTCGTCCAGATGCAATGTGTTAAACACTTTTTAAACCTTGGAAAGTAACGGTTTTCATGAGCTACGTGCTGTTTAATTTGACACCTTTTATAGTTATTAAAGATTTGGCGTTGTGACACCCGAAAGTCGAAGGTATGCCCAATCGTAAATGTTTTTTACTGATCTGAATGATTTTTCGATGAGTTACAAAATTATCTGCTCTAACAAACAGAATATAATTGAGCTTGTTCAGTTTTAAATTGTTGGAGACATTCTTGATCGAGCTGGAGATACATTGGTGAAGCATTGGTCGAACTGCGCAGTGCTCACTAGTTAATATCTCATAAACCAGTTGTACAATTACAATGTGTTTTATATATGCTTTGATAAAAAAGTTTTTCAAGCTTTGGTTTGAAAAAATTTAATGAGCTATGTCACGTTTAATTTATCGCAATTTTTTTGGAGTTATTAAACATTTGGCGTTGTGCCATCCAAAAATTGTGGGTATTCTGAACAATTCAACGCTAATTTTGCGTTTTCCGGATCTATTGCGGACAATTTTGTGGCTATAATCGACGTTTTTCGAACTTATTTTGCACAATCATTTGGCTGTTTTTGGCGTTTTCCGCACCAATTTTTGACTATTAAGCATTGGATTTAGCCTTAGCTAAGACTTGGATTTAGACTTGCCAGGTCTTGGCTATCAATTGAATTTAGACTACCAGGTATTAAAAGTGACAATCATAGCTCTGAATCAGTAATGAACTGAGACTTGTAATAACACATGCCCAGTACTGAAACTGACTTTGCAGTCGGTCCTGGCGAAAACAACTAAATTTGAACATTAGATTAAAAATTAATGTCTGGTCTCATTGGCTGAAATCAAGCACTTTTTGCGAGCTTGTATAAAATTGTGGCATCAGTCCAAGCTTCACGAGTAATGGACATGCCTTAGCGGCCTATGGGACTTGATACGAATCTATCATAACCGAATTAAATATGAACACCGAACATATGCGCGGTATTATAAATGAGCACTTTATCTGATTGGACGATCTATTGTCCGAATTTTCGCTTTTAATCTGTCGAACTGTCGATCCATTGTCCTAGCATTGAGTTGAATTCACTAACTTTTTCGTATCTCAAGATATTCATAAGCATTGTAAATTTCTTTCAACAATTACTCAAAATTTTGCATTTTAATTTTTTACGTCAAAGTATCCATTATGGTGTATACTTAAGTTTATTTAAAGACACCTAGAAACACGATTTAACTGTTCCGATTGTATAAACGATTCCATGTAAACAGTTGACCTGAATTGGCTTGCATTGTTAAATAGAAATGTTTATAACAAAATTGTACACATGAGCAGACCTCTAAGACAACCAGAAATGGTCACAACATATACATACTTACTCTGCAATGTCGCAAGAACCCAGGACATCTTGATCTGCCTGTATATAAGTTGGGTTAATGTACAAAGGGAACTGCAGGTTGGTACTAGCTGAAGAAACTAACTGAGGATCCCCGTCATAAAGCAGGAACACGTTTTGGTCAGCTGCAGGAGACGGTATGGTCACAGCGATACCAGCCGAAACAATGATTTGAATACAAAAAAGACAGAATATTTTGAAAAAGTGATAGCTTATAAACCATTTCAAAATCATGTTTAACGTTTCTCTCAATTTTTTACGAACACAAAATTACTTTTGACAGAGAATAGAAAGTTCATATTGTGATTCCGAAAAATAACAAAATTTTCTTAATGTTGTCAAAGGCTCTCAAATGTAAGCAGAATTTTGCTCAATGCTGATACAATAATTATGTGACTCAATGTTAAACAGTAAGGTAAATTTTGGAAAGCAAGATTTAGTTTAAAATTCACACAACCTGCTTTGAGTCAATATTCAAAAGCAGGTGTCATTCGACTTCATTCAGCCTCAAGTTGATCAACAAAAACTTCAAAAACTGAATTAAGTCAATGTTTTCACGAAATTATGCTGAAATTCGATTCATCAATTTACGTAATACACGCTACAAGATATCCAGCTAAACTTAAAATTGTAGCCAACGCTTTCAGGCTTTTTCATTAAAGCCCGATGCAAAGTTGAACAGCTGCAAATCATTATTGTCATCATGGAATTTTAAACAAAAGTAACCGTAATTCTTCATTTTATATGAACCATTGTGTGATGCACAGTTTTATTGTCATAATTAAGATGAAGAAAAGCATGATTTTAGTAACGACAAAAAAGAAAGAATTCACGTGAAAGAAATCTGCTTGACCTAACTAAGTTCATTGAACGACACATAGTCCCCCGGGAGATTTTAGCTTTAAGCTAAGAGAGTTCATTTAGTATCCTCACAATCGTATGAATGAATATCTTTTGAATACGCTATAATGGGTTTTGTTCTGAACAAAGTTGAAGTCTTTTCTGATTAGATTTGTTACTTAAAAATCAACTGCTACTCAGAGAAGAAAAAATATCAGTTGATTTGGAGATAAATTTAGATTGATCATGAAGCAAGTCAGCCGACCGCAATAAAAGCATTTGAATTAAGAACAGTTTTTTGACAGCTAAGTGGAAAAAAGACAATGCTGTCAGCAAAAATAAAGAGATATAGCTCAATTTAAAAAATTTGTTGTTCCCACTCACTTTAGTGGGGGGGGGGGGGGGAGGGGGGATGAACTATATACAAAAATGGGTTTTTTTGTTCAGTCAATTTCGGCCGATCGATATATTCATCTTAGAGAGCTGTGATTGGTATCATTAGAAAACCTGTACAGCGTAGAATATGGATCTATTCTTTTTATTGTCGTTTTTTCTAGGCAGTTTTGAGGTTCAAAGATTTGTGAACATTCGAATGATATCCGTTATTTTTGTTCATATTTTATGGAGTTTTTGCTCAATTTTTGTTCATTTTGTTACAACTTCGTTAATTTTGTTGACAAAGCTGCTATTGGTTTCATCTAAGGACCCAGAGGAGGTTTGCTGACGCTTTTGATCCGCACTTATTCAGCTTGAAAATTGGATTTTTTCAAAACTAAGCCTTTTTTCATCAAAACTGGCCCCAAAAGTTTATTCTGCCTCCTTTTTATCGAATTCGGTGCAGATACAGACCTCCAGCTGCTGACAATGAACAATCTCAAAACAAGGCTAGTTCTCCTTCTTTTTTAAGAGTGTTCAGGAATAAAAATTCTGCCGGTTCATTTCAATCTCAAAACAATCATCATGCAAAATGAATCTTTCAATTATGATACAATGACATTTTCTTGCTAAATAATCTATTCTGAATACCAATGGAAAATTTAGCTAAAATACTTGAACGCGTTGCATTATCCAGGCTAATTTTGATTTCTTCGTTGTTTTTTACTATCAAAAAATAATATATCTTTTTGAAAACCACTTTTTGCTATGTTTGTGTTTTTTTCATGATCATTAAAGTGCAGAAAACTTTAAAGTCAGTATTCAACTACTGTGCACTCTCGTTTTTTGTCAAAATGAGGCCCCTTGGTCAATCTTGCTTTTCGCAGAGAAAATTTCATGGTTTCTATGCCTTCAACAAAGTGTTTTCTTAAAATCGAATCGATTTTTTTGCCAGTGGTCCCCCTGAAACGAGGGCTCATTGAAGTTCAAAAAGACCTCAGATAAACCATCACGATCTGTTCAATTGATAGCTTATGGTTTTAAAAGCTTCAATGTGTTTTTGCAAAGTTGTTTGTGGAAATTGACTTCTGTCTATTAGTTTGTTGTCTTAAAACTTAGTCTCTACTAATAAGAGGTATAATTGGCCTCACATGGAGTTGAAAATTTCTTCTGATTTAACTTAGTTGAAAATTTCGGTTCTTTTAAATATCCATGTTTATTAGTTTTTTAAATTTTTAGGTTTTTTAGTTGAAAAAACTTTATGGAAATATTCATACAAAGAAACTCGTTTTTTGTCAAAATGAGGCCCCTTGGTCAATCTTGCTTTTAGCAGAGAAAATTTCATGGTTTCTATGCCTTCAACAAAGTGTTTTCTTAAAATCGAATCGACCTCACATGGCGTTGAAAATTTCTTCTGATTTAACTTAGTTGAAAATTTAGGTTCTTTTAAATATTCATGTTTATTAGTTTTTTAAATTTTTAGGTTTTTTAGTTGGAAAAACTTTATGGAAATATTCATACAAAGAAACTCGTTTTTTGTCAAAATGAGGCCCCTTGGTCAATCTTGCTTTTAGCAGAGAAAATTTCATGGTTTCTATGCCTTCAACAAAGTGTTTTCTTAAAATCGAATCGATTTTTTTTGTTTTGCCCGCATTTGTTGTTTTTTTGCAGTCTCATGACTGAGTAAAAATCAATAAATAAAGATCATTTTGGCTTCCCTAAATGGTAAACTTAAAACTTTATAATGCATTCAACTGACACCTAATGCATCTTATCTATTTGAATATTCCTGTTTTAAGAAAATCTGTTTACTTTTGAACTTTGCCAGTTCTTTCGAAGTTCTGACAACCTGTCGTTTTGTCTCAGTAAAAAACTGCATTTCTTGCATTTAGTGAAACTCAAGTCTTTCTAAAGGTTATTGTTTGTAATTATTGGCTTCAGTGCTTCGATAAAACGGGTTCTAAAATTTTTTTTTGGATGTTTGCCCAATTTCGGAGCTATTTTTGTTGCCTTGTCCGCATAATATTTCGGATGACAGGGCACAAAGCGATTGAAAGAAAACGCAGCATATGAATTCAAGTTTTTAATTGAATAGCGTATGATTAACGGCTTCAAAACCGTTTTCTTGCAAAATATAATTGAATTTTTGGTTTTGGCTGGTATTCCTATCCTTTTTGCAGTGCTACCACATATTCTGGATAGCTGCAGTTCTCAGTGGCGCCTTTTGGAGACATAAACATTTGTATTTCTTGACTTCACCTGATTGGTAATGGTACCAATGACTTTGATATTCTCTGTTTTGAAAAATTTGGTCGAACTTTTGACCTCTGCCCGTTTCCGTTTCTCCTCTTGACGACTTGTATCTTAGTATTATTAATGAAATCTGCCTTCTACTTTTGACAGAGCAACCATCAGTTTTCCTGTTTTTGTGTTGCAGTTGATGGTTTTGTGGCTATGGCGCAATGTGGTTTCAGATTTTTGTTTGTTTTCCAAAACAATTTTTTGATACTGGGACTTTGCTTGTCAATTTTTGTTGTCTTTTTCAAGTGGTCCCCCTAAAACGAGGGCTCATTGAAGTTCAAAAAGACCTCAGTTAAACCATCACAATCTGTTCAATTGATAGCTTATGGTTTTAAAAGCTTCAATGTGTTTTTGCAACGTTGTTTGTGGAAATTGACTTCTGTCTATTAGTTTGTTGTCTTAAAACTTAGTCTCCACTAATAAGAGGTATAATTGGCCTCACATGGAGTTGAAAATTTCTTCTGATTTAACTTAGTTGAAAATTTAGGTTCTTTTAAATATCCATGTTTATTAGTTTTTTAAATTTTTAGGTTTTTTAGTTGAAAAAACTTTATGGAAATATTCATACAAAGAAACTCGTTTTTTGTCAAAATGAGGCCCCTTGGTCAATCTTGCTTTTAGCAGAGAAAATTTCATGGTTTCTATGCCTTCAACAAAGTGTTTTCTTAAAATCGAATCGATTTTTTTTGTTTTGCCCGCATTTGTTGTTTTTTTGCAGTCTCATGACTGAGTAAAAATCAATAAATAAAGATCATTTTGGCTTCCCTAAATGGTAAACTTAAAACTTTATAATGCATTCAACTGACACCTAATGCATCTTATTTATTTGAATATTCCTGTTTTAAGAAAATCTGTTTACTTTTGAACTTTGCCAGTTCTTTCGAAGTTCTGACAACCTGTCGTTTTGTCTCAGTAAAAAAACTGCATTTCTTGCATTTAGTGAAACTCAAGTCTTTCTAAAGGTTATTGTTTTTAATTATTGGCTTCAGTGCTTCGATAAAACGGGTTCTAAAAAATTTTTTTGGATATTTGCCCAATTTCGAAGCTATTTTTGTTGCCTTGTCCGCATAATATTTTGGATGACAGGGCACAAAGCGATTGAAAGAAAACGCAGCATATGAATTTAAGTTTTTAATTGAATAGCATATGATTAACGGCTTCAAAACCGTTTTCTTGCAAAATATAATTGAATTTTTGGTTTTGGCTGGTATTGTTATCCTTTTTGCAGTGCTACCACATATTCTGGATAGCTGCAGTTCTCAGTGGCGCCTTCTAGAGACATAAACATTTGTACTTCTTGACTTCACCTGACTGGTAATGGTACCAATGACTTTGGTATTCTGCGTTTTGAAAAATTTGGTCGAACATTTGACCTCTGCCCGTTTCCGTTTCTCCTCTTGACGACTTGTATCTTAGTATTATTAATGAAATCTGCCTTCTAATTTTGACAGAGCAACCATCCCTTTACCTGTTTTTGTGTTGCAGTTGATGGTTTTGTGGCTATGGCGCTATGTGGTTTCAGATTTTTTTTTTGTTTTCCAAAACATTTTTTTGATACTGGGACTTTGCTTGTCAATTTTTGTTGTCTTTTTCAAGTGGTCCCCCTGAAACGAGGGCTCATTGAAGTTCAAAAGACCTCAGATAAACCATCACGATCTGTTCAATTGATAGCTTATGGTTTTAAAGGCTTCAATGTGTTTTTTCAACGTTGTTTGTGGAAACTGATTTCTGTCTATTAGTTTGTTGTCTTAAAACTTAGTCTCCACTAATAAGAGGTATAATTGGCCTCACATGGAGTTGAAATTTTCTTCTGATTTAACTTAGTTGAAAATTTAGGTTCTTTTAAATATCCATGTTTATTAATTTTTTAAATTTTTAGGTTTTTTAGTTGGAAAAACTTTATGGAAATATCCATACAAAGAAAATCAAAGTTTTCAAATTCCCGTGAAAATTTAATCTCATTTTAAACAATTTGCAAAAAAGCCTCTAATGTAAAAACTGCTTACAACTTCTCTCAAGAAAAAACCTGATATTCTAACCAGTTTGGTTTTGAGTGGTGTTGAGGGCCGTTATTTTGAGTTTTCATAAATCTTTTGTGATTCCATTAGTTAATATCTTTTTTAAAAAATTGAATGACTTTTTTTGTGTTCCTTAAATTTACTTTTCGTGTAAAGCTACATCATAAAAGACGGTTTCCATTAGCTTTGATGATGAGAGCAATTAATTATATATAATGGCTTTGAAGAATAGCGCATGGTTTCAATGACTTCGACACCAATTTTGAAAATGATCCAGGAAAATGATAAATCCAGGAAAACGATAAATCTCAATGGTTCTCTGTATGAACGAACAAAGATTCTATTCAGTTTGTTTTTTCAGTTTAGACCTAACAGTTTTTTACTTTGAAATTGTTTTCAGAAAATTGAAAATATTTTCAAATTTTACTCTTTTTTCTTCTTCTGTCTACTTGTCTGACCGCTCCGACATGTTTTCAAGAGACATACAATTTTATGTTCATTCCAATTAAATGATAATTGATGCTTTATTTGATACTATTTGTGCATTTGTCTTGTATTATCTGTCGCCATTTCGATTTTTTTATTTAGCGTTTGTAAAAATGGATATTAATTTCTGGTCGCAATTAACAGTTATTTTTGCCAACTTATTTTGTTGTTTATTTTATGTCCTATTCTCATCAATGAAAAGTATCATTGGTTCTACAAGATGGCACTAATTAACTCGCTGCTAACGAATACTCCCAATGCCACCGAGTGTGTTACATAAGAAACTATCTAGTATTTGTAGTTGAAATTTGATGGTTGACTTTGCCTCTATTTATTCTAGTTCTACATGACTGGCTACAACGTTTTGTTATGGAAACGTCACATCTGCTTTGAAGTGAAGTAAAAGTTTATTTTCTAGTCTATGTTTCACCTGATGTATTGTAATTTTGCAATTGATTAAAAAAAAAAGATTTTCAAACAGACGGGAATTGATGTTTTTGTTGATTGTCTTGTTTCGCAGATTTATTAATAGCAGCTATCATCAACTCTTCACTGTGGCAGTAAATTATTCATTCATGGGTTTGCACCTAAGAAGAATTAATCATAACCAATCGCTTTCGAAGGTCACTCAATTGTTGGACAATTTAGTCAAAAATATGAGAGGGGGAGGAACATTGTGTGCAACTGCACATTACCGCGCCTTCTTTTTTGCTTATAGTTTCAATTGAAATCAAAATTGGAGCGTCAGCAATTAAACAAGAAATTTTAAATGGTTGCCAACAAAACATTTAAAAAGCTGACAAAGAATTTGTCGTTTAAGAGAGTCGTAACTCTAATGACTCTCAAAATTGTCATGACTGAAACGAAAAGGTTTATAATTTGTTAATTAATTCAAAGCAGTTCAAAAGAAACTTATTAAAAATCGAGGCAAAAGAACATTTTGTTCAACAGCATTTAATTCAAAATACCGACGACAGCGATATAAGAAAAACCGGCTTTCAAATTGAACGCATTAAAAATAGCAATTTCAAAGTATTAAATTAGCTGCACACTTAACCCTCACTAGTGTACTTGTGCTCAATTGCCCGTCGCTATCAAATCAGTTTCAGAAAAAAATAATTCCGAAGAAGAGTGAAGCTACTGGCATTGTTAACGAGTACGGTATGTGCGGTTTTCTGAGAAATAAAATTTCACATAAACTATAATTCGCTAGAATAATTGTAGAAAGGTCAATAAAAGTATGCTTAACATAATATCATGACAAACCAAAATTTGAAGCTATCGAAAAGGAGCAATTTCAGTTCGTTGGTACAAAAAAATTATTTGTTGGTCCAATCTTTAACTTTTATACGTGCTATTTTCCTAAAAATGTTATTTCTGATTGCTCAGGTCTTATAAATAGACGTAGACTTTTCGCTTGTTATAAGCTACATTTTTTGGGTCCCAGAGAGGCGACATCGCATCAACACTGATTTGGAGCGAAATTGAGCTTATACTCTAAATTATGATAAAACTGCGCAGTACATTCTGTGAAAGCAGTGATCAGGCGATTACGTGAAACTGAAATTGATAGCGGTCCACTAGGGCTCAAGTAACTTCCCTCCAAAGTCCAAGCGTCAGTTGAGATGTCAAAGCGAAGGAACAACTTCCAAGAGACAAGGTCCTTCACTTGCGACTGTCTTTTTTAAGCTTGGGCTTTAACTGATGTTTTTTAGTTGGATTTTGTTAAAAAGAAATAGATTTGAGTTAGACGTGAATTGATGATTGGTTGTTTTTATTGCCAGTCTTGTCTCCGGTTGTACTAATAGCGGTTATCTTTGGCTCTCCATTGCGGCAGTTAATAACTTATTCATGGTTTTGCATTTAAGACAAATTATGCATTAGACATATATTTTCAAATATTATGTGTATTTTTTGAAAGTATTGTTTCTCTTCATAACTTGTTTGACATATTAGCTAAAAATATGAGCGCGGTGGGAACATTATGTGGGGAAGCACATAACAGAGCCTCCTTTGCTTATAATTTGAATTGAAATCGAAATTGGAGCGTGAACAATCGCCGAAGAAATTTTAAGTCTTCCGACAAGGCATCTAAAATGTTGACGAAGTTGTCGTATTAGAGAGTAAATTTTATAAGTCAGCTCTATAATTTGTCGGAGTACTAATTCAGAGTACATCAAATGAAATTTATTAAAAATCGAGGAAAAACTAAACATTTTGTTCATCAGCATTTAGATCAAACTACCGACGACAGCGATATAAGAAAAACCGGCTTTCAATTTGAACCCACTAAAAATAGCAATTTCAAAGTTTTGATGTAGCTGCACACTTAACCTTCACTAGTGTACTTGTGCTCAATTGCCCGTAGATCATCAAATCAGTTTCAGAAAAAATCATTCGGAAAAAGAGTGAAGCTACTGGCATTGTTACCGCGTAAAATGCGGTTTGACTGAAAATTAAAAATTCAATTAAAACTATAATTCGTCGGAGTATACGTAGATAAATCGATAAAACTTTGCTTAACTTAACATTGTGTATATGTAATATTCAAACCTATCGAATAGGAGCAATTTCAGCACGTTGGTGCAAAAAATCATTTGTCGGACCAATCGCAGTAACGTTTATACGTGTTATATTCTTAAATATGTTGTTATTTCTCATCGCTCGGATCTTATAAATAGAAGTAGAGCTACATATTAGACTGCGTAGAGCGACGTTTTTGTTATGAGCTACATTTTTGGGGTCCCAGAGAGGCGACGTCTCATCAGCAGTGATTTGGAGCGAAATTAAATCTTTACTCTCAACAATGACAAATACTACTAAGTACATTCTGAGAAAGCGGTGATCAGGCGATTATGTGGACTTGAAAGTTATAGTGATCCAGGAGGGCTAAAGGAACTTCCCTTCACAGTCCAAGCGTCAATTGAGATTTCAAAGCCAAGGAACAACTTAGAGACAAGGTCCTTGACTTGCAACGGTATTTTCTTATTTGAGTGTAAAAAGATCGAATAGGTATTTCCCAAACAAACTGGAGGTTTCAATTGAGGTTCTGAAAATGAGACTTTAACTGTCGATAGATTCAATGCCCCTGAGGCAATCTTCAAAACAAAGGCAATCTAAAATTTTGGTGGTAAATTTACAAAGACCTAACTTTTAGGCGGCAGGTCTAAGCGCCCTCGCCCTACAATATTGCTTAGACAAACCCACGGGGAAGTATTGATTCATTGAAAGCTTGTCACTGTTAACCCCCACAAACAAAATTGCGACATAAAATATTAATTTTGAACATTATTGGTTGATTTTAGGAAAATTAAGAAATACGGCCCAACGTTGGTTCTATAACAAGGATAGACCGCGATTAAGAAAAAAGATAGAAAAAGACTGTTAAGAATTCTATATTAGAAACTTTTTGATCAATTTTAATATCATACAACAAAATTGATTATGATACAGAATATGCCAAATAATTTATAATGCTTAGCAAGGCAGAGGAAATGAATGAAAATCGTACCAAAAAATGGAAAAAAAAGACTAAAAAATTTTGGGAAATTGCACTAAGACAAAAATTTTTTGGCAAATTTGTCAAATATTGGTTCAAGTTCAGATTTTTATAATCTCCTTCTACAATGTTCGCTTACGGAGTTACACTTAATACCTATGCAAATGCCATTTGGTTGCGACGGCTTAAAGATTATTTACCTGCTTTAAATCTTATATCTCAGTGGCTGACGCCTGATGAGCAGCACAAGATCGAACGTACACCGTCCAGATCATACGCTCGTTCAGAGCGTTCAGTTTCTCTCAACATCTTCCGTCTGGAGGATGTTAACGAGTAAAAAGAAATGTGTGGTTTTTCTGAGAAACAGAATAGAGGTTAAAGCTGTAATCCTATATTAAATGCACGACAGTGTATAAGACACCATGATTAACGAAAAGCAAAAAGAGCATGTTTAAAAGCTCTCGAAGAGCATGTTTAAGAGCTCTTGAGCAGCATGGTTAAAAGAACAGATCTCCGAAAAAGCTCAGATTGGAAAAGAGTCATTGACCGAAATGCAAAAGGAGTCAATGAACAAAAAAATGCAGATGCCAAAAGAATCATCCGCGAAAAAAGGATGCAAGAGAAGCCAGTGAACGAGAAAAGAGAGTGGTGTCCAAAGAACTTCTGATGATAAATGATTCTCCAAAAAGCGCTGATTTTTCTTTTCCTTTCTTTTTATTAATAGCTGTGATAGTGATAGCTGAGCGGAGCTATTATTGGCCTTTACTTTATTTTTTTATTTTGTCGGCAAGATGTTTGCGGCGACCATATAAGGTTACACTTCTCTTTTTCGTTTTTTGTGAAGGTTTTGTTGGCTTTGCAAGGTGTACAACTTTTTGCTCATGGTGGAATGTTTTTTCGTTTGATTGCTTTCCAACAAGTTTTTTCAAGCAATGTTTTTGCTTCAAGGATCTGAACATTCGAAATATTTGTTTGCCTTGGATTTCTCGACTTTTGCGTGCAAGATCTAAATTCCACTCTTGCATATTTTTAAACACTCAAAAAAGTTTTTCTACTTTTGAAAGTGAGGTAAAGTTGGAGCACGTTTTTCGAAAAATATATTAGTTGTTCATAAGAAGTTCTGATATTGCTTTTGGCTGCTTGAAGACGCTTATCGCTTACGCCAAGGCAGGCTGCAGTTAGCCCCCTACTTACTCTATCAGGTTATTTCGTTGGATGTTCGTCGGCCGTTTTATTGTCATCAGAACTGAAAACATTTAACTTCTGTTTATTAAACAGCTTTGTCCAATAATTCTGGCCATTACATGCTGTCATTTTTTGGAGAGAATTTTTTATTTAATTCAAGATCGTTAAAAAAATGAGTTTATGGTAAATTCCTCATTTAAATTATTATGCGATAATTGGGATGCGCACATGTTCTGCGGAAGGTTTGTCAAAGTTTTTAAAATTTATCTAACTGGGTTTCACGGACCTGCTGGGACGTTCTGAAATACAAACAAAAGTTGGAAAAAGTTTGGTTAACCTAATTTTATGTAATTCGAACTTATGTAGGACAGGTTTCGGCTCTATAATTATAAAGTTTTTTGGACGCCTCTGTAAATAATGGCGACTGGCATTGAACTGATAAGTGATCAGACAAAATACCGGCCACATGAACATCAAAAATCGCGGTTTAAAACATCACTTTTTGGGCCTTGAAATTAAATCGGCAGACTATTCGCTTGTTATCACTTACAGGCATGAACCCAGGGAGCAACGGAAAACACAACAAAAATTCTTAATTATCTTAAAAAGGCTTCTAACTCACTGGCGCTCAAGGCATTTAAAACTGCTCAAAAACGATTGCTGGTTGGCACCTCTGCTGGCACTGTTGTTTTGTCAGGCAAAGCATTGACTCGCGCGGCTGATTAAAAACTCCCCTTTTCCTTTTGATAAATGAATCACTTACCTACTAGGAACCGTGTTTTCATACAATCAAACAATGAAGAACGCTTGTGAAAGAAAAGTAGAAAAAGCATTTTATCTAAAAATGCTTTATGTGTCAAAAGTATTAAAAGGTCTCACACGTATTACCAGTGAAGTTGAAATGTGTTACAAGTATTACCACGCTTCTAGAAAAAAGTGCACCAGTTCACAAAACTGCTCAAAGCGGTTTCCACAAATTCTGATTCGCAAAACCTCTATCACCGATCAAAACGTATTTACAAAAAACACCACCAGATTTATCCTTTTGAAGTTTGGCATATATCGATTCCAATGGTAGCAAACAACCATCTAAATAATCTTTAACCGAAAAATAATCAGCAGATTTCAGTTAAAAGTTAGTTACAAAGGCTTTTTAGTCTGCAGTGCATTCACAGAAGCCCGTTCTCACTGTCTTTGTCCAGTATTCCCCACATTTCAGACTGTTTATTTTGTGAGTATGAAAGCTCGTTTTTGGTGACTTTCTTTGGTCACGTTTTTGCTCGTTTTTGGTCAGGTTTTTGCGTCTGAAACTTAAACAGGCAAAATTTCATTATTGCAGCCAAAGAAGTGAGGCTATGGTAAAGCAGAAACTATGATTAAGTGAGCGTTAATCCTCACAGGGACCGCATCACGGAGTCAGGGGACCGCACTGTCGATCATTGTGGTATGATGCACACACCTTACCTCTCGGCTATCACGCCACGGGAGAAATTTGATTCACGCCAGAGGTTCAATAAACAAGATTACTTCGCCATTCCAAAAGAAAAAAACTAAGATTCACATATAGAGCACCAAATGAAAACTGAAAGAGGAAATATCATAGGCACCGTTTAAGTAGTCAAACAGATTGCCCCTTAGTCTCTCTGCCCCTATGGTCGCAATTTGATACCCATTGAAAAACGATTTAAAATTAGACATCATGAAATGACATACAATTAATCAAACACATTTTCAAATTTGCAAACGTACCAGTATTAGCTACAAATAATGAAAAGCCAGCATTAGTTCAGTCAATTACGCTGTAACAATTTTAAGGAGCCGATGTATTGACGATAACGGTCACCCGATGTACACCATTCGACGCCTAGAAAACACCTTACGGCTACCTCAAACAACATTGCTGAACAGTAACAAAAAATTTCAGGCAGACCAAGCAGATCAACCAACCGAAACATTTGAGAATTTAAATGAATAACTTAAATGACTAGTCATTGAGAATTTAAATGACTAACTTAAGTGACTAAATTCCTGTTTCCTAATGAGAAGATACAGGGATTAGTGTCAATGCCAAGTCCTGGTAACTAAGAATAATTAGAACACAACTGGCTAATGTCCCACGAGTAGTTCTCAAGCAACTGGAAAGCGCCTGGCTTCCGTAGTAGCCAGCTGGGGCTTAGGGAAGCTACCATTATGGGGAAGGGGTGAGCGGGGGGTAGGGTTGGGTGGGCTATACAAGAGCGGGGTCCAAATCGCAAAATGGAGCATAGTGGACGGCGAGTATGGGCGTGGGGGTGGGGGGGGGTTGAGTAGGGTGACTCAGGGTTAGGTGACTGAGGGGGTTCAAACTCCGCACTTCACACCATTAGGAACCACTCTTCACACCATAAAATTGTCTCCTATGAACAGCTTTGGTTGATCGCATACTTAAGAGACTAGTACGACTCTAAGAGAGCTGCTCGGCCACTAATGCACTCCAGTCTTTACCCGTTTATCCCCCTTGTGAGGACGAAAAGTTCTAAAGTCAGATATAAAATCAGTAAAACGAACAATTGCAAAAAATAGCTGGTCGATTGTTAGAAAATAGCCGCGAAAAAACAGAACGAAAATAAAATTTGTGTTTTCATTAAAAACTGATACGTTTTATTTTGATTAAAAATCTGTATACCTGATTACTTTTTTGTCAGCTGCTCCTAAATAAACCTCAACTAGAGTGACAAACACCCATTGATCTTATTTCCTTGAATTAAAGTAAACAAAAGTAAACAATAATTCCGGAAGCGACTGGAAGCCTCGAAAATCAACAAAACACAGTAACCTTTACCTTACCAGATTTTTTTACAGCAAATTGCACTCCCATTGTCCTAAGTTACTCCCCTGTGGTAAGGAAAAAGAATTGGGCATCGACATCATTGGAACAACTTAAAAAAACAATTACACCACTCAGAATACAGAGTCGAAGAATCTTGACGGCCAAATATCTTAAAAATCTTGACGGCGAATTAAAAAACATAGCCAGAAGAATTCCAGAAGCAACTGGAAGCGTCGAAAATCTATGAAACACAGTCTCTTTACCTCACCAGATTTGTCAAAGAAAATTGCGTCCCCGTTGTGCTAAGTTACACCGCTGTAATAAGGAGAAAGAATTATGCATTGACATCATTGGAAAAACTTAAAACCAAAACAATAGCAACACTCAGAATACAGAGTTGAAGAAAACCGCATTTGCAGCTCAAAAAATCACCTTCTGGCTTGAAAAAGTAACAGTGAACTAATCAGGAAAAAGGCAACAGAGAAAACAAAACTCAAAGGCAAAAAATTGTTCAATAGCAAAATCGCAGGCTCAAGATAATTCGCAGTTAATAATCGGTCAAATATTTCAAACAGAATTTCAAACAATTTTTAAAGCTCACTGTATTTATTTATATGAATAGCAAGCCAAAAATTTTGAAAATAGCAAAAAATAATTGCAGAAAAGTTTAAAATCATTAAATCTTTATAAAAACTAATAAAATCAGAGCAAAAAAATCACGAGAATGCTACAATAATAAATGGTGGCTAACATTGACAAAGTTTTTTTTTGAGAAAATGAAAATCAGATTATTTTCTCAATTTTGAGAGTTAAAAATCAAAATCAAAAAAGTTGAAAAACAAATACATTCCTTTGAGGCTTACAAAAACTGCATGGTCATCCTCCTGTATAGATCAAAACAGCAAAAACATTTGAAAGATTCAAAACATTTTAAAAAATTTTAAATTGAAAATTTCCAAAAGTTTTAAAAGTGTACCTATGAAAATTCTTGTTACTAAATACCAAATACTCAACACCAAACAATTCAAATCAGACCCAAAAAATATTATCTCTAAGGGTTGACCGAAATACACAAACAACAAAAAACCATAATTCAACGCATTGTTAGGCTCTCAGAAACACTGTCGTATCAATTTCACTGTGGCATCAATTAAAAAAGCATCGACTAAAATTTATTTCCACGAAAAAAAAAATGCAAACAAAATAACTGGGACGATTGGACAAAAAACGGCTATTAACAGATATCTATATGCGCAATTCTGTCAAAACACATTCCAAAGTCAAAAAGTTATTCACTGAACGCACAGCATGATTAAAAAACTTCTACTAATCAGAAAAAAATTAGTTCACATGGCACTTTTGACTCACTATTGCTTTTAGGTTAACCCGCCGTTTGAACGAATAAAATTTCCGTTAAAAACTCAAGAAAACCTATTCTCCTCTTCTAGTCAGAAAACCTAGATTAGATATGATGATAGAATGCAGCAACAAGTGTTGTCGAAAGAAATGATTCGCTTTATTACACCAATTGGAATTTTAAAACATAAAATCAAAGAGCAAAAAATAAAAAGAGCAACTAAAACATAACCGACAAGGATCGAGCGAATTGCTCTTGAACGAGCGGGGTTCGGGTGTGTGTATTTATGTGTGTGTGGGGGATTGAGAACCTCGCTCGCTTAACATGATGAATTTATGTCTCCTCAAAAGTTGTGATGAATTGCATACTGACAAACTAGTAAAGAAAGAGGCTCTGGAAGCTGCTCAACTGCTTGCCCACTGGGCTCTACCTATTTATCCCGTTTTTATGGATGAAAATAAAAACGTCAGAAATACAACAGTCAAGCGAAAAATCTTTTAAATATAACCGACTAACGTCGGCGAATTGCTCTCAAACGACCGGCGAGCGGTTGGCTTCGTCAGAACCTATCCACTATTTAGTGAGGCTAGCTTTAGCTTGATTGAAGGGGCGTGAGGTTAGGGTAATAGAAGATGACATCACGCCACAACAGCCGCTGAAGTGCAGCATCAACAAAAGAGTTAGAGAGAGAGAGAGAGAGAGAGAGAGAGAGAGAGAGAGAGAGAGAGAGAGATAGTGTGCATAAGATAAAACGTGAACGAGAAAAAGAATGAAGGAAACGCCAACCAAGACACAGAAAGAAAGACTAGGAACATTTTCCATGATGATATTCGACTCTTCTAGTTTTCTAGCCTTGTTCGTAATTAAACATAGAAAAAAACTGAAAGTACAAAAATCAAAAGGAAATTTTCGATTATTCGCGCCGAAAAAAGTTCAAAACCATTATTGTCTCCGGAGTTCTGTCATGTTACCCATCAGCAAGACTTTGTTTTTTTGGCCAGTAATGATTTGTTAAACTCGGAGAAGGACCAGTTCCACAAATTTAAAAACAGTCAAAAAATTTTAAAAAATCACAAAAGAATTTGTGATAATAATATCTTCAGAACCATTTCATTGTATCTGGCGACTATGTAGTATCCCTATGTCAAGCCAAAAGATAAAACTTGAACGAGAAAGAGAATGAAAGAAATTCCAACCAAAACACACAGAGCTAGGAATTTTTTCCGTGATGAGATTCGACTCTGCAACCTCTAGTTTCCTAGGCTGGTTAGTAATTAAAGCATAGCTGGCAGAAAATAGCCGCAATAGCTTCGTAGATCTGCAGTCTCAAAAAAACAGTAAAAAAGACAGTCCGAAAAAAAATTCGTCTTATCATTGAAGGCTGACATGTTATATATTGAATAAAAATCTGTAGTGCCTCTATTAGTTTTCGCTGCCTCTATTAACTGCTCTCAAATAACCTTCATTTAGAGTGACACACACCCATTTGACCTTATCGTTTTGAATTAATGTAATTAATAGTCAATTTCGAAGTGAGGAAGTCCTTTTTGAGAGTGAGGTAAGTCAAGTGTAACCAAAATTTAATCGAGCGAATGAACAAAAAAACTCGCTCCACTAAGAGCGAAAAGAGACGTCACGCACGCACTTCAGTTGAAATTGCATGAGCGAATGAACAAAAAGCAGATTTGAAGTGGTTGTGACATCATACGGTCGTAACAAAATTGGCGACGACGAAATAAAAAAAAAACAAAAGGCCAATAATAGCCCCAGCTATTGCTGTGTGGCTATTAATAATATAGAAAGAAAAACTGAAAATGCAAAATTCAAAAGAAAAGTTTCCACATTTCGCAGTGAAGAAAATGTTCAAAACATTTTTTGTCTCTGCATTTCGGTCATGTAATCCATTTGCAAGACTTAAAAAACAAATGCAAATTTTGATATTGAACAACAGAATCTTGCTGAAATTTTTATCTTGCTTTCAAAATTAACTTTCATAAAAAACTTCAAGTCTCGAGTCATTAAAATATTGATAGAAGCCATAAAGCAGCTTACTATCAAACCTCGGAGGTGGTCCCTTGGCACCTGGTGCAGGAAGAAATTTGAAAAATTAAAATTCAAAAAAACTTGAAAAAATTGCAATTTTTTTTTTACAAATTGCTTGAATTCGTGATAATAAAAACTTGAAAAACATTCAATTACATCTAAAAACTATATAGTAACCTTATATCAAACCACAGAGGAGGTTCCGAGTGAGAAGTTTTATCAAAAATTCGATAAAATTTGTGATAGTAAAAAGTTGAAAACTATTTCATGGCCAATAAAAATTTTTCAGTAACCTATCATCGAACCAGCTCTTGGGGTTGGAAAAACTTGACAAAAAAATGACAATAAATGTTGAAAAAAATTGAAAAAAAAATTGCAAAAAATTCATGATGTCATAATGTCGAACCATTCCATTACCACCAGAAACTAAGCAGCAACCTATTATCAAACCGTCAAGGAGGTTTTCTGCTCCCTGAGGCTGTGAAACCCCGAATAATGACAATGTCAAAAAAAAACTTCAAATGTCAAAGAAAACGCTAAAAATCGTGATGTTAAAAATCTTGAAAAACATTCTATTACAACTAGATTTTATACAGTAACCTATTAACAAACCCTAGACGAGGCTCCTTGTCTCTTGAGGCTGGATAAATTTAAAAAATGACAAAAACTTTCAAAAAACTTGAAAAAAAAATGCAAGTTATCAAAAAATCGATAAAATTTGTGATATTAAGAAGTTGAAAACAATTCCATGGCCGATAATAATCTTTCAATATCTTATTTTCAAACCCTTAAGGAGGTTTTCTGGCCCCTGGTAGGGAAAAACTTTAATAATAACAATGACAAAAAATTGAAAAAAAAATTGCAAATTTTGTCAAACAAACGCTAAAATTCGCAAGGTTTAAATGTTGAACCCATTCTATTAACACTAGAAACTATGAAGGAACATATTATCAAACCCTAGAGTAGGTTCCTCGACACCTAGGGCTGAAAAAACTCAAAAAATTAAAAAATTCAAAACGCTTGAAAAAATTGTGAAAATTACTATAAAATTGCGTTTTTTAGCGGTTGTTCATGTAGCCACGGGTGGAGGGGCGGTGCGGTGGGGCAATAGTGGGGGGTCTCCAACCTTTGAGAACAGCTCTTCACGCCATAAGCATAAGTCTCCAAAACAGTTTGAGCTGAAAGAGAGCTGCAAGGCTCTAAGAGCACTTAATACCCGCTGGGCGCTACCTGTTTATCCCGTTTTTGACGAGGAAAAGTCAAATGAGTCAGACGAAAAATCGGTCAAGCGAAAAATTGCACAAAAAAAGTCCGACAGGACTAATATAATTGCTACGAGTTTCGTTTGAGAGCAATTAAAAAGACCGCAGAACTGATATAATTGCAAAAACTTCGCTTGAGAGCAATTAATAAGAAATAAAAAGAGAAGGTGAAAAATAGATTCCAACATGAGATAAGTCCACATCTGTTATAATATAAATGTCCTCTGCTTCAAAACTTGAAATGCAATTAGCACTAGTATCTGGGTCACCATATTCTCAAAGCACTCCAATTATCGAAACTAGCGAGCAAAAATATTAACAAAATGGTTTATCGGTAAAAATTAGTACTAAAGTTATTACATCCAATCAATCTACATTGCATCATTAATAATCGAGTTTGTAAGTTAATAATGGACATCCTGTTTACAATTACTACACTATTTAAAAAGATCAACTGCAAAGACAAACATATTTGACAGCAAACAATGTGTGAATATTTTACCTCGTTTGGCTATTAGTTCGAAAAAATTCCAAGAACTTTTCAACATGGATTTTGATTTTAAAAATTGAATTTGTTAACCATTAATAACAACAATTAACCATTAACCGTTCAGTCCTAGGGTCGAATCAAATAATAACTGAACCCAAAATTCAGAAAAATGAAAATTTTATCACAGTTCAAGTAAACTTTAAAAAAATAAATTCTAATATTCGTGTTAACATATTTTCCCGAATTCCCCAATTTTCTCAAGTTACTTGCTACAAGTTCTCGGACCTTAGCTGGATAAGATACAATACAAATAATTATCAAAAATAGCAATAAATATAAATCTATGGATTAAGTAATTAGTTATTTCTAAAATTGTTCAAGAAAATGGCGAAGATTGACGAATGACATTCGGAATGCAAAATTGATTAGTATAGTACAAACTTCACAGATATCTAAGGCTAGCTTCAATTCAACACAATTTGGAACTGTTTCCTTGTGATCAAAATTTTTCTTTTTATAGCCTGTGCAAACAAAGTGATGTATGTTTGGGCACTACAACTATCAGTAAAAATATCAGTTACCGATGGAAATGTTCACCCGAAGGAAAAGGAAATAGATTCAGTTCCCAGACTTCTGTCTCAGCAACATTGAAAAACCCAATAAACATGAGCGAAACTAAATAAGCCCCTCAAATATGGCATTGCTGTCTTATGCAAATGCTTACTATATTTTCCATCGTGACCCCCTCATGATTGCATAGACCCCCCCCCGACGCAGAAAGATAAGGGTACTCTGTAATTGATAGGTTTGAGAATCTCCGATAAGGTTGCGTATGGGGATAATTGGTATGCAGACATGCATACATTATTCACAAAAGCTTTCTAAAAATTAGCTTCAATTGGGATAATAGATGAAACTGTAAGAGAGTTTTTTTAAGTCCATGAAAAGAAAACAGTGCTCTGCAATAATACCATAACTATTGAGAGAATCAAGAATATTATTTGCGGCTAGTACAATATCAGCACATTCGGAGCAAACAAAATATATGCTATTTAGAAAAAATAACTAAGGCTTAAAATGATAAACTGTTAACCCATTTTCTAGGAAAATCAAATTTGTTAATTTTGTCGCATATAATTGATTAGTGCAAAATACAGGCAGGGTAATAACCACGTTTACGAAAGTTGTTTTATTTCAGTTTTTGGGTGAATGTATACCTGTTGTAAATTAAACTTTACTCTCATTTTTATCTTCTTTGCCCTCCTTTTCGGCGTTGTTAGCTCCATCGGGGGGATCATCTTGTTGGGCTTGATCTGGGGTTTGATCCGGTGACGAGCTTGAAAACTTAACATTCGGTAAATTTTTGGCCCCCGCATTATCAGTCGCCACAAACCGAACGTTCTTTCCTGGAACCCCTTCGCCGCTATTGTTACTCGCAGTAACCGATTCGTTTGATTGACTTGTTAGTTCGTGAATTGTAGGTACCAGTATTTTGTCATTAGCATCAACCTTACTTAACTCGTCACTCAGGATCCGTTCAACCTGTGCCATTTCTTTAATTTCGTTTGTTTTTGAGTCCATGTCGTCTGGACTGGCTTCGCTGGAACCCACCGATCGTTTTTCGTAAACAACTGCCTGGTCGTACAGTAACCGACTCGCTTTCACAGCCGCCATATAGTGTTTCTGCTTTATCTATAACAAAGTTTTCAAAGCATCTGACTTCTCTGAAAGATGACAAATAACTCTACCATCAGACAACTTATACTGAGGATTAAATTTTGGATTTAACTACGACTGCATATATTATGTATTAACTATGTATATAATATGTAATGTATATTGATGAACAGTTAATGTCAAATAGGAAATAAATCATGTTTGTACAAAAATATTATAATCGAGAGTAATAGCGGCTATTTAATAATTATTGCAAAATGTTAACGCGATGTTTTGCGGTGTTTGAAACCTCATGAAATCAATGCTAATTTAGTAATGAAAAATGGCCACCCCATATACTTAACTATAATTGAAGAAATATACTGAGGTTTAAAAAACAAAGAATTAGGAAGTACTCTAATAATGTGGTTAATTGTAGCCTAGTTAAGGACCAAGTGTTAACTAAGGACCAAGTTTTAGCTGGTGATTCAAATGATGAAAATATGATTTATTCAAACATAGCCAAAAAATAGCCACCGTTGACGCGCTTGATGGACATTAGGGTTGAAACAGAAAAAGAAGAGATAGAAATTGATAGAATTTCTTCTTTTTTCAGTGTCAAAAAGTTCCAATTTGTGGTGCAGTTTCAGTTAAAATCATAAACTACACTTAATTCAGCGTCTAAACTGAAAACTATTGAGCTTTATACAGCTATAAAGCTTTAACTATTTCAGCTAGCAATCGCTCCAATGAACTTTGATAACCTAATGCACTATGACTTAATGACCGCGCTTTATCGGTTTACCCCGTTTCCTTCGGTTTTGCTTTTTGACTTTGACTATTCATTACATAGCGATTTCAATGCGTGAAAGAATTTAAAATCCATTCAGTGAAGTAAGTCAGAAGTCAGGCGTGCAAATCGTGACTTAAAAAAGGAGAGCGCCTAAATAATAGCCATTGAGAGGCTGGCGGCGGCTATTAAAAATCAACTCATTTTAATTGAGTGGTAAACTGCAGTTGTCACATTCCTGATTGGACGGAAAAACTGCTCTCAAATGAAAGACAGGGGCGTAAATGTTTCTTTATTGGTGCAAAAACAACAGAAGATGGTAGGGTTCGAACTCCAAGAGTCCGATTCCTTCACCTCGACAGAGGCATTACCTACTCGGCTATCAGGGCCTTGTCATCGTATCTCTAACAACCGGTTTTGTTTGAACAATAAACATTACTTCGGAGTGAGAGTCATTGGAATCACTCAAAAATCGATAAGTGCGTGAAAGTCACTTCAGAGGTCAACAATTATTCTAGAAGAAAAGCCAAAACAGTCAAGCGAAAATTTTGCACTAAAAAGACGTTTGCAATAATTGCTTTTCATTCGATAGCAATTAAAAACAAACTCTAATCAGCTCACTCATTTTCATTTCAGCTGCTTAAATTCTGAATGCGAGCAGATCGGATCACGTACAAAATCGAGCTATTGAGAAAAACATAACCGACTAACGTCGGGCGAATTGCTCTCAAACGACCGGCGAGCGGTTGGCTTGGTCAGTAGCTAGCCACGGGGGGGGGGGGGGGTGCACCGGGGGCTGATGGGGGCAGAAGCGCGGTGGGGGGGGGGGGCAAAAGCGCGGTGGGGGGGGGGGGGTGGAGCCAATAGTAGGGGTGGGGGTCAACAAAGGGGGGGTGTCAACCTCTAAGAACCGCCCCTCACACCAAAAGTATAAGTATAAGTCTCCAAGACAGTTTGAGATGAAACAGACCTGAAAAGCTCTAAGAGCACATAATGCCCGCTGGGCGCTACCTGTTTATCCCGTTTTTGAGGACGAAAAGTCAAAAGCGTCAGACGAAAAATTGGTCAAGCGAAAAATCGCATAAAAAAAGACCGACATGACTAGTATAATTGCTACAAACTTCGTTTGAGAGCAATTAAAAACCAAATCGGTAAACCCCAAAGTAGTATTACCATATAAGTGGCGCAAAACAATGATGCTGATGATATCCGGCAAAAATGATTTACTATGTAATGGCACGTGTCTTATCTGGGGGTGCATAAAGTAATGGGGGCACAAACGAGTTTTGCTGAATCGGATACTTAGAGACCAGTAAGACGCACAGTTCTAAGAGAGCTGCTCAGCCACTTAATGCCTTCCTGCCTTTAACTGTTTATCCATTTTTTAGGAAAAACTAAAAACATGCAAACGAAAATTGGCCAAGCGACGAATTGTACAAAGAGCGCATGACAAATATAATTCCTACGCATTGTGTTTGAGAGCAGTTCAACAAAGCTCATATACTGGTCATCTAAAACTGGCCTCTTAACATTTTGATTTCGTTTTTCATTATTCATTCTGTTCAATTTCCATTGCCTTGCTCAGTAACTTTTGCTTAAAACCACCTTCAGCATTGTGGGAGAAAGCTAAAATTTGCCAAAAGAAGTCAAAAAAGATTTAAAGCAAAATGTTGAATAGTTGTAAACTAAGGTAAAACGACACAAGGTTTTCTTTGAGGAAGTAAAACAACATAGCAGGCCAAGTCCTGGACAATAATTCAAAGATTTTTATTGACAGAAAAATTATACTTCGAAAAAAAACGAGAAAAAATTTTAACTTCAACTAGAAAAAACCGATCAGAAAAATTGGAAAAACGACTAAAAACAACTCACACTGCTGCACGTTGACACAGAAAAATCAACTATAGAAAGCAAATTTTTGTTCAAACAGCGTTTTCCGACTAAATTTCAAATAATATGATAAAATGGCGGCCGAAATCCACCCGCTTTTATGACTCCAGAATAAAAAAATCACGACTTAAACCGCGGTCAAATTCTTTTTCTCATAAAGCAATTACTTTATTAAACTATTCAAACCGAAGAAAGCGTGTTAAAAAATACGAAAAAGCAAACTGATGACTATTCTGCTCAAAAAGCTCTCTAGATATCGAAAAGCTATTCTCATCTTACTGTCAGATATCATTTATCAATCAATGATTAGGCAAAAAAACATGCAAAAAAGACATTATCCAAAAAAGGAACAAAACCGAATAAAAAGTCAGAAACAATAGAACGTATACCAAGACAGGATGACATTGACTAAAGTTAATGAACGTTCTATGGAAATTTTTTAACTTAATTTTGATATCAAGCGATTGATAAGATGGCGAAAGCCACTATAAAGACTAACTGCAACCGCCTTAAAATTTCCATTAAAGAACAATACAAATATGACAAAAACGTCAAATGACAAAATATCTGGAAAATGCACCGTAGTCTTGAAAAGTCTTCAAAATGTTCAAAAACGATCCCAAATATACAATTACTTGTTAGCGTAAGTGCGAATAACCATTTAAGCAGACAAAAATCAACTTAAAAGTTGGAAACAGATTGGAAAAAGTTGCAGATGAGGAAAAAAATTTTCTTCCATAGAACGTTCATTAAACTTTCCATAGAACGTTCTTTAACTTAAGTCAAATTCTACTCGCTTACCAAAATTCTCCCGCTCTCTCCCAGAAAAATGCATGAACGAAAATCCCTCATTTTTTTAACAGATTGCACAAAACAAATTTTCCGCGCAGATCTACATCCTGTTTCAGTCAGAATTGAACGATTGAATGAAGATAAGATCTTTTAGACGGCTTCTATTAATCAGTAGAGCTACACCATATCTATTAATCAGACGGCTTCTATTAATCAGTACAGCTACACCATAAACAACATAAATAGAAGACCTGAACGTAACTTGAATAAATCGAAGTTTTCTTATTAAGGACAATTTCCGACGTGAAATACAAGAAATCCCCCCCCCCCCCCCCCGTACGAACAGTCCCCAATGTCGGCCTCTAGAAGCCTTTAATTAGCATTAGATGGCCTCAGTTGACCTTTAATCATCACAATGAGTAAATTAAATTCATTTTGGGTACGCGATGTGATCAGTATATTCTCCATAATAAACGAAAATTCAATTCAAGTCAGAGTAAAAAATGATATCACATATAAAACTTAGTAGAATCATTGCAAGAGTGTGATTGAAAAACCAATTTGAAATATGATCAAAAAGTGAAAAATGATGTTATGCACGCAATCCAGCCAATATTGTACTAACTCTACTTTAAAATTAGAAAAAAAACATTTCCGTAAAACCATTCGCCTTATCGCCCCACTTCATGTTTCGACGCGACCAGAATCATCACTTCAATTTGGAACCGATCTTAAAAAAGACTTCCCGAATACAATTCAAATTCTTTGAATCGTATAAACCAAGAAAAGGCCAATAATAGCTCGCAATCTTGGCTAGTAAAAAACAGCAGGACGAGTCCTGAAAGAAAGTCTACGAACTTCAATTACAAACTTCATCAGAAATCTTTTGCAAGTGATTCGTGGTCTGGAAATAGCAAAAAAAAACGTCAGTGACTAACTTCGAAAAACTTGCTCGCAAACGACAGTCGTTGAGACAGCCATACTATCTAAAATTGCCTGTTACACCGTGCACTAAGCCTACAGGAGAACTGGCCTAAAAAGAATACAGCACAATGGCCTCGCAAGCAACCAATGTCATCAGCAGATTCGGTGAAGGTTTTCCAAATTTTCTCCGATGAAGGTTATAAGGTTCTCAGCAACTGCTCAGCAACTTACTGCATTAGCGCTTTACCCAAACTTCAGTGAAAGACAGCAGTTAATTTTCAAGAAGTACGTAGGATCAATAACTCAACAAACAATTATTCAGTAGAGCTACGCAATAAACAACATAAATAGAACACCTGAACGTGACTTAAATAAATCGAAGTTTTCTTATTAAGGACAATTTCCGACGTGAAATACAAGAAATCCCCCCCCCCGTACGAACTGTCTCCAATGTCGGCCTCTAGAAGCCTTTAATTAGCATTAGATGGCCTCAGTTGACCTTTAACCATCACAATGAGTAAATTAAATTCATTTTGGGTACGCGATGTGATCAATATATTCTCCATAATGAACGAAAATTCAATTCAAGTCAAGAGTAAAAAATGATATCACATATAAAACTTAATAGAATCATTGCAAGAGTGTGATTGAAAAACCAATTTGAAATATGATCAAAAAGTGAAAAATGATGTCATGCACGCAATCCAGTCAATATTGCATGAATAAACGAATGACAAAAAAAACAGATCTGAAATGAACTTCCGGTTTTTTTTTCCCGCTCACTTATCAACAAAAACAGAAAACAAAGACTCTCCTAGTCTTAAAAACAGTCAAAACCAAAGTCCAATTGCCCCATGCGAACAAAAAAAACAAAATTCACGCAGCAAAACCATTCGCTTTTTTACTCCACTTCCGGTTTCGATGTGACCAAAAGCATCAGTTCAATTTGGAACAGGTCCCAAAGGACAGTGCCCTAATACAATTCAAATTTTTTGAATCATTAAAACCAAGAAAGGTCCAAAAATAGGTCGCAATCTCAGCTAATAAAAAACAGCAGGACGAGTCCTGAAAAACACTACGAACTTCAAATTCATCAGAAATCTTTTGCGAGTCATTCGTGGTCTCAAAATAGCAAAGAAAAACAGAAGAGACTGACTTCAAACAACTTGCTCACAAACGACTGGCATTGAGACAGACATAGTATCTAAAACTGCCCGTTACACCGTGCACAATGCCTAAACAGCGAAATTCTCCTGGGCAGAACACAGCATAAAAGCCTCACAAGCAACCATTGTCAGCAGCAAATTCGGTGAAGGTTATAAGGTTCTCAGCAACTGCTTAGCAACTTACTACATTAGCGCTTTACCATCCTATCCTCTTTCTCATGACAAAAAGAAATGTGAAAACATGGGTAAGGCAAAAAAAATTGATAGCGCAAAAAAACAGCATCAAAAAGACCAACAGAACTAATATAATTCCTTCTTTGAGAGCAATTAACAGAATGACCTGTGCTGCTCGAACATGGTTTAAATGAATTTATACATTGAATGAATAAAATTTATAAATCGTTTCGTAAATCTGCCTTAGACATGCCTGCTTGACCAAAAAGTGGCTATTAATGCAAGCAAAAGGCAGACCAAGGATCAAACTGTAAAGATTAAGAACAGCACTTCGCACGAAACTGTCTCTTCAAAACAGTTTTGGAAAACTCTAAGAGACTGGTAAGGCCCTAAGAGAACTTAATGCCCTCCGGGCGTTGCCTGTTTATCCTTGTTTTTGGGGAAGAAAAGTCAAATGGGTCAGACGAGAAATCGGTCAAGCGAAAAATCACATATGACCACAGGACTGATATAATTGCTACAAACTTCGTTTGAGAGCAATTAATAATTGTCGTAAATCGAAGATCAAAACACTGGAAGAGCAAAAACAAGAAAAATTGATCATTAAAAAAATATATGAAATCACTGAGAGCCAAACAAAAACTAACAAAAAAACAATTTGTGGGGGGGGGGGGGGGAATAAAACTTAGTCGGCAAATCGTCGGAAAAAAACTGTCGCGTACACGCTTGACGCAAATCTGGATTGAAACAGGAAAAGAAAACATAGCTGGCAGATTGCCAGAAAATAGCCGCAATAGATTCGTAGATCGGCAGTCTAAAAAAACAGTAAAAAAGACAGACCAAAAAAATTCGTCTTTTCATTGAAGGCTGATATGTTATATTTTGATTAAAAATCTGTATAAGTTTTTGCTGTCTCTAATAGCTGCTCTCAAATAACCTTCATTTAGAGTGACACCCACCCATTTGACCTTATCTCTTTGAATTAAAGTAAAAAAAAGTCAATTTCAAAGTGAGGAAGTCATTTTTGAGAGTGAGGTAAGTCGTGTGACCAAAAACTTAATCGCGCGCATGAACAAAAAAACTCGCTCCACTAAGAGCGAAAAATGACGTCACACATGCAATTCAGTTGAAATTGCATGAACGAATGAACAAAAAGTGGCTGTGACGTCATATGGTCGTAACAAAAATCATGACGACGAAATAAAAAAAAACCAAGAGAAGGCCAATAATAGCCCCAGCTATCGCTGTGCGGCTATTAAAAAGAGCGATTGACAGAATTTTTTTCCAAGAAACTTTTTTCAAAAAGTTCGAATTCGGCGTGCAGTTTCAGTTATATTCCAAAACTATACTTAATTCAGCTTCTAAACTGAACACTATTAAGCTTAATACTAATGTCAGCAGGTGATCGCTCTAATGGACTTTGATAACTTAAAGCATTGATTTAATGACTGGTCCTTATCAGTTTATCCTCTTTCTTTTGATTTTGCTCTTTTTGACATTGACCGCATTCCCTACATTGCAATTTTTGGGTGTTCAAGAATTCAAAATTAAAAAAATCCAGAGAAACCTACAGATACGCAAACATGCCCTGCTAACATAAGGATACATTGACCCTTGAAAACCAAACAATCACAAAGTGAAATCATTTTGTTGAAAATATGTATATCGATTTGTTGAGATTATGTTATTAAATTTCCTCATAATGAAAAATTTTTGCTGATCAAAATAAAATTTTAATCGAAATTGTACATTTAAAAGATTGGACCCAAAAGGGTTGCTTTGGATGTTTTTAATTAACAAATTGTTTGAGGTTCATTGCATGGTAATTCGTGAACTCTCCATCCGACTGTAGAAAATTTGCAACAACACTTCCTCTATAAATCTTCGAAAATCAAAAAAAATCAAATTCTTGTGAAAAAAAACGATCAGTCGAAATTGACAGAACAAACCTAATGGACTAACGTCAACCCTTAAATTTAAGTTAACACCCTCTAGTTTTACCAAGTAAAAACTCCTTTTCACGTAATTTTAAACAAAATTTTACTTCAATTTTGGAGACAATGTTTACACCATTAATCCCCATACACTAGTGCCCTGGCCTATCTTTGAAATTTACCAGTGTCAAATTGATGACCTCCATCCAAGTTTCACAAGAACACGAAAGTTATCTCAAAATGTGACATAATTTCACATTTGTTCAACTATGATAGAACAATAGAAAAAGAAAATATGAGAATCAATGGTGGTAATCTTGTGACAGCTTTCTTTTTGTTGTGAAACTTTGATGGCGCACATCAACAATACATTGGCGTATCTGAGACGTTTCCATTGCGTATTATCATGATTTCATTGATAGGCCAACACTAGAGTAGGGGACCAATGGTGTAAAGACTGTTTGCGAGAATTGAGCACAAGTTGCGTCCTATTGCATCAAAAATTGCATTTTCACTTACTAAAACTAGGAAGCGCTAACTTACTTTTGACGTTAAGTATATAATTGTTACAAACTTCGTTTGCGAGCAATTTAAAAAATATCTTGCATATTTCGACTCTTCTACAAGTTGCACAAGAGACAGCAGAAAAAAAATTTGAAAGCTAACTACTCTGTTGTTCACCTTGAATATGACCAAATTAGTGGTGGCTGTAGCAGTGAAGTCTGGCACAAAATAGGCTTCTCTCGCAGCCGCGGCCGCAGCAGAAGAGTCCTCATTGTTCACACCCACGCCATTTACTCCACCAGATGAACCTTGACCTGAGTTTGCTGAAACAATACGCAAAGCTACATCTAGTTACAGATTTCATTGTACGATTCTTGAAGTCATACAGAAGTTATGGCATTATTTGTTGAGTGGACTTTGAGATAAAGCCAATTCAAATAGAAAATTGTTATCAAATCATATTTAACACAATGAAGCGTCCACAAAAAAAAACAATTAATGATACGGTTGCTAAATAAAATTCCTAAAACCCGTTCAGGTGTTTCTGGAAACCCTTCTCTTTACCCACCGCGTAATACTTCCTGATTTTCATTTATGAAATGATAATGATGGTCTTAAATTTACGAATTTGAGGCAACTCGCTAGTAATTAAGATCTAAATTGTACCAGTTTTTATATTCATTTAATTCTGAGGGTTATGCATTTAGGTGCTGGCCTGCTATATTTCTAAATAGAGAAAGAAAACTCTACATACAACTATTCAACGAAGGTGATATTTTTCAAATCGAAAGATAATTTAAGGGTAAATTAAAACAAAACAGTTAACGTAATTAGTTGATGAAATAAAATTTTTAGCAAGTGAAATGAAAAAGGTTAGAATTTGTCATTAGTTTGATTCAAATTCTGACGATATCAAATATTTGTTGTTTACGGAATGGTTGATCGCAAACCTATTATTGTTGCATTTCTCTATTGCCCTACTAATTATTTGATTTGAAATGAAAATTTAAATGAAAAGGGGTCTCAGACGTTCAAACCCGTGAAACAGTTCTTTTGAACAGGAGTCATTTCCAATTTCTATAGAATAAGGTCTGAAGATATCAAAATCATACAATGTCAAACCCACGTTCTGATGTGAAACGTATGAGGTGAAAAAAACTCATGCACAATTTCTTCAATCACCCCTAAGTGCAGAGTGAAATAGAAAACAGAGAACTGAAAAATTTACCCAAAAAAGGATGTGAAACGGAATGGATGACACGAGATTGTTTTAAAAGCCGAGGATCGTACAGATAGAATGGTTGTAGTGGTTTCAATCAACAAAACATAGCCGTCAGAATGTAAAAAAGGCTGCAAAATAGTCTTACGTGCTGTGGAATATAGATAGCAACAGATACAGAATTGAAGTTGACGGAGTATAATAAGATATAAATACTTTTTCAAAACATTTTTGTTCAACAAATGCAAATTGGTTATTTTTTTCGCCTGCCATGCTATATCTCAAACACCCTCTCTAAATAGAATCGTTAATTTACCTTGAAAGGGTTCAGACTAACCTTAAACGAGTTTAAGATGTGTAAATAGTCACTTAGAAAGTGCGGTAAGTGATTTATGGTACAAAAGTTATCACACAATTCATCATAAATCTCACTGACATTAAGTTTAGGAAATCGCCTCACGCATAAAAACTTGCAAACGATCAGTAAGGAGCGACATGAAAAGATCAACACAATTGCTCTTTAATGTTTCAATGTGAAAAATTGAAAAACGAAATAGAGTCAGGAAAACGATGAAACAGAAAACAAAAGACGAATCCTGAACTAGAAATCCATAGAATTGAGAAATCGCCATCGAAATTATTACAAGAACACTTGAAACTCTACAGTGGACAGCCAATTTGAGAGAGATCATGAGCAACCAAAAAACTTGAAGAAACCCTCTCTGATAAGCGTCAACACACACAATACTGTCGAAGAATTGCATGGGATGAACGAAAAGACTGATTTAAACAGCGCATGACGTCACAGGTCTTGACAAAAAAAGCTGACAGCAGACAAAAAACCAAGATAATGCCAGTTATTGCGCCTAGGGTTTTTAGAAATTGTTCAAAAACTTTAAGACGAAATAAGTAGGACAATGCACAAAAAATTGCCAAACAAAATATCCGACAAATATTTTCCCAAATACGTGGTCTCAAAGACAAACATAGGAAAAAATCACCAATATTTCATTAAAGCGAAAAATGTCAAAATTATAAATGAAGATCGGTATTTTTAACAAAATATCTTTATAGATTGAATTACACCTCATTATTAAGCCAGATATCTGTCATTAATGAGACTATTTGAAAAGTCCACAAAATTAACAGCTCAAAAACTAGACACAGCCGACAAATATCGGGCGAACTGCTCTCAAACGAATGGCCAGTGGTTGGCTTTGTCAATATCTATCTGCAGCTTAGGAAGGCTAGCTTAATTGAGTAGTGAGGTTGGTGGTGAGTATGTGGGAGTGGAAGGGAGCGGTTGTAATGGGGGGTGTGATTAAGTGGTAGGGGTTCAAGCTCCAAGAATCGCCCTTCGCATCATAAATGTTTATCTCTTAAACAGTCTAGCTGAATCGCATACTTAGAGACTAGTGACCCGTACTGCACTGAGAGAAGACAATGCCATTCAGGCTTTACCTGTACATCCCATTTTTGAGCACGCAAACTCAAATGGTTAGACGAAAAAAAATGATCAGACCAAAGCCTGTAGAACTAAAAAAATTATTTGTTCGAGAGCAATTAAATAACTTCTTGAACTGGTAACAAAGTCACTGAAACCTTTAGCTGTTAAAGATATTCATTGAAATGAACGATGCTACACCAGGGAACTAAGACTAGGAGGCAAGACAACAAAATCTTGAATTAAGTTCACAGATGTTTTTTTAATATTAGTGTCAAAGTAAAAAAAACCCACTAACTATCACAAGAAAGGATTATTAGAATTATTCAATCATAAGACAGCAAAATATTCCAGTAAATATTGAGACTAACTAAAAATATTTCAGAATAACAATTACGCAAACTGAAAACTTCATTAAAATTCTGATAAAACAAGTAGTGTCAAAGTAATAGCAAACATTGGCCGCCCGTAGAAGAAAATTTTCCAAACAACAATTTTGCCCTCAAATTGAAAGTGAAAACTATTAGGCTTCATACAAAGGTCGGCTAGCAATCAATAATTGACTTTGAAAACCTAAAGTACTATAACTTAATAACTGGGGTTTTGTCCCGTTTCTTTTGATTTTGCTCTTTTGACATTGACCGCATTCACTACATTGCGTAATTCGATACGTGAAAGAATTTAAAATCCATTCAGTTGAAACAGTGAGGTAAGTCGCGAGTCAAACAAGAAAATCGTGACTTATGTGAAACGAAAAACGTGATGAAAAGGTAAAGCAAAATAAAAAACAAAGCAGGACAGGTCTTGACATACAATTCGAAGAATTTTTATGACTTAACACAAATCCAGACCTATAAAGGATTATGAATGGGTAAGGAAAACCATTTAGAAAAAAAATCCGCCCCAAAAAACCGACTACTCACTTTGTCGCTCCATTTCCTGTTTCGGCGTGACCAAAATCAGTACTCCAATCTGACTTCAAAAATTATGAAAATGTGTGAACAGAACTTGAAGACAGCGCTCCACTACATTTCAAAATCTTTTAATTGTAAAAAAAGGTGAGCCCCTCAAAAATATCCATTGAGAGACTGAGGGCGGCTATCAATAAGTACATTAACACAAAACCGGGTACCGAAATTGCTAACACAGTCTAAAAATCTGCAACATAACAGTTGAAAAACAGTCCAATTAGCATAAAACTCCTTTCATTTATCAGCTCAGTTCAGATTGCTATAAAAAACCTTATTATTGCTAACATAAATATGCATACTTTTTCAACAAAAAACATAGCCGGCTGACTGCCGGAAAATAGCTGCCGTTGACGCTTTTGAAACACGTCGGAATTGAAACAGAAGAGATAAATTGACAGAATTTTTTTCTTTTTCAGTGTCAAAAAGTTTTCAAAATGTGTCAAAAATTGAAGTGCAGTTTCAGTTTGATTCTAAAACTATACTTCATTCAGCTTCTAAACTGAAAGCTAATAAGTTTAATACCAATGTCAGCCAGCAAACACTAATGAACTTTGACAACGTAATTCTCAATGACCTAAAGACCGGGCATTATCGGTTTATCCTGTCTCTTTTGATTTTGATCTTTTGAATTTGACAGTATTCACCACATTGCGTAATTGAATGTACACGATCAGAAAAATTCAAGACATGCAAGGCTCCCAAAACTTTATTTTGGAAGAAAAATTAAAATGCCGCAAGAAACGGCCAAAAGTAGACACAAAGTTTATCAATTTCCATAAATTCGCTCAATCCAAACACCATTTTACATAAAAACAGTAATCAAATGATAACTTAAAAAAATGCCGCTTTATTTTTAACCACCCATTGTCGCTTGAAAGCGATAATACTAAACCATGACCGAAAAACTAATCAGTCAAAATTTATCACGAAACAGACTAAAGAGACAGAACAATATTCAAACGCAAAAAAATCGTGCATTACCAAACCCTGCTCGAAAAAATTGCAGAAAAAGTGTTGCTCAAAATTTGTAAAATTTCAATTACCAAAAGCTCACATGTCAATTGCAAACAAAAAACTGAAAAATTCAAAGGAAGAAGACAAAAATCATTAGTTAAAATTGATAATTTTCAATTCAATAAAGGCAGTGCGTCAATTAAATAATTTCAATTTTCAATTAAATAAAACTATAGGTCTTAGGAGAATGTTAGAAAGAAACATGCTAGAATGTGGAAAATACTTACATTGTGAAAAAGATTTTTAAAACTAATTAGCAATTTCTGAAAAATAAAAAAAACTAAATTGGAAACTCTAATTAGAAATCAAAGAGATAAAAACATGAGTTTTTGTCATTAATCAATTGAGGTTTAAGAACATTACATAGCCATTTTCCTGTCTAAGAAGTGAAAACAGCTCAATTGCGAAAAAACAATTTGAAGAAAAAATGTTCAATTTAGTTAAAAATGTTAAGCGAATTTTGAGGAGTCAAGGCCAAAAAAAATTCAATTGGCAACAAAACGAAACCAAAAACACCGATGTTGCACCAAAACATTTTTTATGGTAAATATACTCAAAGTACAAAAAAACTTCTAAAAACTCACAAAAACCGCTAAAATCGGATTAGTATGTGTGCAATTTTATAAAAACAAAAACGCCTCACGTCAATTCAGGAATAATCAAAAAGATGTTGACTTACTTATTAATTTGGTTATTACAAGAAGACTTACCTATTAGAAGACTTGGTTAGACTTACTTATTACAAGAAATATTAAGCTCTCAGAAACATTGTGGTATCGATTAGAGATGGTTGTAAAATCATACGGCATCAAAATTTACTTCTACAAGAAGCCAACATACAATACAAAAATTTGTGCCAAATGGACGAAAACGCGGCTTAAAACTCTCATCTGTATGCGCCAATCTCTCAAAAACTTCAAAGTCAAAAAGTCATTCACTGAAAGTAGCGCATGAACGGAAAACTTCTCTCGCTCAGAAAAAGTTAGTTCACATGGCAATTTTACTCACTTTTACTATTAGGTTAAACCACCCGAACAAATAGTATCTCCGGTAGAAAAAACTAAGAAAACCTATACTCCTCTTCGAGTCGTAAAAAAGATAGCGCCCCAATACAATTCAAATTCTTTGAATTGTAAAAAAGAGCGCCTAAATAATAGCCGTTGAGGCCGACGGCGGCTATTAAAAAGTTAAAATCAACTGCAACAGATACCCGCACTTGAACAATAAAGAATTGCCCGCTGAGAAAAGCGGTGCGAAGAAAAGTCACTCTTTACTCTGCCTTCTTTAAGAATGTTTGACCAGAAGTAAAAGTGTTTCAAATCCTGCATTAATTTTATACCAGGAAATTGTTGATAGAAAGACAATACTCCTTATCGAATCGCAAAAAGATAGCGCACCAATAGAATCAAAATTCCATTGAGCTGTAAAAAAAAACAAGAGCATCGCAACATAGTTACGCTAAATTTATACTTTTGCAGCAATCCAAATAGAGAAAAATAGCTACAGATTACTGACTAATTGATTGAAATAATTGATCTATTCTGTTCCCCCCCTCTGTTTTTTACGCCCCCCAGTTACAAATTATATGTTGTTATATAGCACGTTACTATGTAAAAAATAGCACGTGCGCCTGGGGGGAGGGGCAGCTTAGTGGGCTCATATTTTTTAAGCCCCCAGGCAACGTGCTATTTTTTACATAGTAACGTGCTATATAACAACATATAATTTGTAACTGGGGGGCGTAAATGGTGGGGGGACAAAATGGACCCGAAATATCTCTTTGTTCAATAATTCGCCAGTTCTTTGGACAATCATATTCGGTGCCCCCCCCCCCCCCCCCCCCCCCCCCCCCAAAAAAAAAAAAAAATTAGCTGTATAACTCAAAAATGTACGTTGAAAGTCGAAAATCACAGCTGCTATTAATATTTGGTACTTGAGGAACTTATCTACTTTAAATAGATGCATACTTAAATGTGTAAATGTCATGTCAAACATTAAGTAAACAACAACGGGATACTTTTGAAGTTTGATACTTTTACTATAATTCATTTCATTACAAATCACAACTTCTTGGCCAACCTAGTTCTCGTCAAAGCTCCCTTAAAGATCCAATCCATCAAAACGCAAAACCAGTCCCTAGACAAAAGAATTTCTCTAAATTTGCATTAGACTTTCAATCACAGCATGCAAAATTTACTTTGAATGAGGAAAAACGCTCCGAGGTAAAAGTACTATAGCGAAACGGTTAGCATTCAATCCGTTAGCTGTATAAACGGAACTAAAGGGCTCCAAGCAGTTACCAGAGAATTCAACGCTCAATGACCATGCAAGCTGCATCAGAGTGTAATTGTTCCGACCCCACTTGTGGGGGAAGGAACTATATACTCAAATGGGTTTTTTTTTTTTTGTTCAGTGAATTTTGGCCGATCGATATATTCGTCGTAGAGAAATGTGAGTGGTATCATTAAAAAGCTGGTCCAGCGTAGAATTCAAAAGTAAAAAGATTTTTTTGAATTTCGTTTTTTTCGAGGAGTTATCGAGGATTGAAGTTTTGTGTGAACAATGGGATCTTTAGCATGATTGTTCACTTTTAGTACAATTTTCTTCAAACTAAGATCTTTTTTACGAAAACATTAATTCAAATTTCTATAAAAAGAATAAATTTTGAGTTCGTAAAAGTTGAATGCAAGGCGATAGAAAGACTAGTTCTGGTCTCATAGGGAAGTTCACTATCAAAAAAAAATCGAACTCTAATTGAGAGCCCTTTTTTTAATAAAACTTTTCTCTTTTTTGCTTTTTTAAGTCACCTAGAGACAAGTCACATTTTATATCGACGTTCTATTAATGACAAAACTCCTTTATAGTCGAATGAAGCGCAATGAACAAAAAACGTCGTTTTCAAGGAATTGCTCATGTTTTTTTTGGCTTCGATTCTGAGTTTTCGTAATTTTGAATGAAATTTTGAATTTCTTTTTGAAGTTTTACTATTTTTTTTGGAGTCCTATGGTAGGGATTCATTGACTAACAGTGCAATATGTTCCATAATGAGCACTAAGTGAACATGTCTATTTCATTGAGGGGGCGGCTAATGGCTGTTAAGACTTAAAAAATAATTTTTCGAATTTTTTTTTGAATATTAAAGAATCATAATCTTATTATAGTGAATTGTAAGTCAGTCCAGGGGTGAGAGCACCCTCTTCCTTCCTACTGCAACCAAAATTAAACTGGTTAGCGGTTTTATCTTCTATCTATTGGTTATATGACTTCAATGACAAAAAATTTCAATTTTTTAAATTTTTTTTTGGATTTTTACGTATTATTGGTTACTTTTGAAATCTTATCACATTATCCAAATATTGACAGTTCCCATTAGCTTAAAAACGATGTTCTGTGGATGACCAATAAAAACTTTAAACAAAAATTTATGGTTTAAATGGCTTCGACACGTTCTTCTTGCACTTTTCTACTGATTTTTTGGTTTTCTCCTGTTTTTTTTTTGTTGTTTTAATAGTCATTATACTTACTGTGATCTCATAATGAATACCTATGCATGACAAACATAAATGTACTGCCACCGGGGCATCTTTGAGCGTTTTTATTGACTTCCGTTGAAAGCTATTGAATTTAATGTCTGTTAAAATAAAAATCATTTTTCGAAAATTTTATTTGAACAATAACAATTCCTAAATTTTTCTTGAACTGTTAGTGAGTTTCAGTATTGACTGGACCCACTTGCTTTTTACTGCGACTAAAAATATTCTGTTTAGCTGTTTTATCTTCTAGCTATTGGTTATATGACTTCAATGACAAAGATTTCAATTTTTTTAAATTTTTTTTTTGGATTTTTTGAATTATTGGTCACTTTTGAACTCTTTATCACATTATCCAAAGATTATTGTAATCCAATTGGCTTAGAGAGGACGTTCAGTGGATCACAAAGAAAGTTTTCAGAGAATAGCTAATGGTTTAATTGTCTTCGACACTTTCTTCTCGCATTTTTCTACTGAATTTTAGTTTTTGCTGTTTTTGTTATTGTTTTCTGTCATAAGACTTATTGTGATGTCTTTTTAACTATCTATGCATGACAGACATCATTTTCCTCCCTATGGGTTATATCTGAGCATCGTCATTGAGCTCCGATGAAAGATTGAGTTTACTGGCTGTTAAGGGTTTAAAAATAATTTTTCGAAACTTTTTTGAAATTCAACCATTCCTAATTTTTTTTCGTGAATACTCTTGGTCATTGTTGGTTCTAACAGAATCCATTTCCGTTCTACTATAGCCAAAATTAATCTGGTTAGCGGTTTTATCTTCTACCTATTAGTTTTAAAACATCAATGCCACGAGAATTCATATTTTTTTTGGGTACTTTATTTTGTTTTTCGATCCTTTTGAAATCTTATCACATCATCTTACTGCTGAGAGTCCCTATTGGTTTAGGGAAGAAGTTCAACGGATCATAAATAAAGTTTTCAGGGAAGAGCTTATGATTTGAGTTGCTTCGACATTTTCTTCAGGCACTTTTCTACTGAATTTGTGGTTTTTGCCTCTCTCTGTTGTTGTTTTCATAGTCATTAACTTGTTGTAAGGTCTTATTGATGAAATACGATTGGCAAAAAAACTTATTGTCCCCTCGAGGCATCATTTATTGTATATACTGGCTTCCGTTGAAGGCTAATGAATTTAATGGCGTTGATAATACGTGTTTTCCCGCAATTTTCGTGCGTCTAATGTATTTGTTTATATTTGTTGATTTTTTGAAATTATATTGATAAAAAAGGTTTTCCCATTGCTCCTGAAAAATTAATTTAAAATTGAAGAGTGTTTAGTGAAAAGTTCATTTTTTTAATGCCTTCGACCCTTTTGTCGCTCAATTTTTTTTCCTGAATTCGCTGTTTTTGTTCTTTAGGTAGCCGTAAATTGCTCACAGATCTCATAGGCTTGTAATTGAGGACTGAATGAATGATGTTGCTCGAAACATTCAGTATATAGCGAATAGGTTCCTTTCGTCAAATTTAACTTCTATTCATCAATCAGATGTCCCATCGAATTTCGTGTATTTCAAGAAATAACATATATATTGATATTATGTGCCACTGTTGTTTCGTTTTTCTGAACGTTTATTGAATGGCCATTTTTTGCGTTTCTTTTTCTCTTCCTTCAGAACAATCGCGTAATAACAGATCCCAATGGTTTTTAAATGTGGCCCAAGTAAACTTATTTAATCTTTCAGTATAAATCCTTCAACTGAAATAGCAGAAATAACAACTGAATTAAAAATACATATTCAGATGATAGCTATTGATTTTAATGGTAGCAAAGGTTTGTGTTTTCGCAAATCGTTTGTAATTTTTTGAGTTTCTCTTTAGTTTGTTTCTATGGCATAGTCTGACCACAGACGGGTGCTTTTGGTTTTGTAATGACTTTTTAGTAATTTATCAAGGATTTTTTTATTAAAAACCAATGTTTTTTAAGATTTTTGAATTTTCTTGGTGCAAAAAATGTTGATTAATTTTTAAGTTTCGCCTCACTGTTCGTTCTTTTTGTCGGCTTGTTACCTAGTCTCGTTAAGAAAACTTTTCATCTGCTGTATAGTTAGTAAAAGGTAAACTTGTGTAGTTAAGGTTTTATCTGACTGCATTTTGACGTTGTTACCAGGTGCTTTTAAATTTAGATATTCATTTTTTGCCGCCAAAATTTTGTTGGTGCTATTTTTTTTCTAGTCTCTTCAATGTCAGGTCACGTTGGTGCTGTAATGAAGCATGGCATTAGTAATTCAATTAGTAGATAGAATGTGTAACGATTGTTTTAAACTCAAACATCTATTTTTGTTATCTCTTGATTTGGTTGACATTTTAGTCAAAAATGTAGATGAGCTCGGGTCGGAACATCATGTGCGAACGCACATTAACGAGCCGCCTTGTTGAAGTCAAATCTGACAATGGAAAGCCGTGGGATCAACTTTTTAATCCATCAATCAATGTCAATGGATAAACTATGCACCCTATGTAACAATTTTGCGCTCAATTATGCAGCCGCAATAACGAATCACTAAAAACCGGAACAGATTGTCATTGGGAAAATGGATAAGAACACACTACATAGGAGAAAAAATGCAAATAAAGGCTTTGAGGAAAATAACAAGGATAAAAACAAACAAACATGTAGATGTCCATACAAATATACTCAAAAATCTAAAGTATATTTTCAATTTATATCCAAATTTTCTCTTTCTTCTATAGAACAGAAAAAGATAGTCGACGGGAAATGCTGACATTACTCTTGAGAAAAACTGAAGTCATTTACAGAAAATACCAACACAGATTAACTAAAAACGAATGCTTTTCCAATTTTCAGTTAATGCAAAAACCATGTTTCAGTTATTTCAAACATGGAAATCGAAATGCAAACAGATCTCGGAGAAGATCAATTAACTTTTTCAAGAACAACTGTTAGCATTGTCCCAAAGTTTATTTCAGTCAGCTTTTAACACCTAAAGGTTATCAAGCTGGAGTTTGTGCGCATGGTTTCGCTTGCTTAGCAAGCAGATTTCGGGTCAATCGCGTTTACATAATTTTTTTTTGTCTAGTAAACATAACCGACTAACGTAGGGCGAATTGATCTCAAACGACCGGCTGGCTCCGTGGGATTGGGTCTTTGGCTGCACGGGGCCCTTACGGCTTGAACGATGGGCTTGAACGGGGTGGGGATTGAGGGTGGCTCGCGGGTGGGGGCTGATGCGCGCGTGTGTGTGTGTGTGTGTGCGGGGGGGGGGGGGGGGGTAAGTATAAGTCTCAAAAACAGTTTCTATGAATCGCATACATGGAGACTAATGAGCTGAAAGGTTCTAAAGAGAACATAACGCCCGCTGGCCGCTACCTGTTTATCCTGTTTTCGAGGACGAAAAGTTAAATGGGTCAGACGAAAAATCCGTCCAGGGAAAAATTGCATTTAAAAAAAGACCAACAGGATTACTATGTTTGCTACAAACATCCTTTGGGATCAATTAATTACAGAGTTCTACATTGTTGGCCATTCATTTCCCGAGAGCAACCACAAAACAAATGATTTAGGCTCACTGACAACAAAAAGCTAATGAGGAAAATATTAGAATGTGTGAGCGCAAAGAGTTGAGCACACTTTCATCTTTGATATTGAGAGAACCGAAATTATTGAGTTCTACAATAATAGTTCTCGTCGATTTTTAGAGCTCTGATTTGATAATTAACTTAAATTATTCAGTCTTTCCTCAGTAAGAAAATTATGGTGGATACACCAATCACACAAAAGATCTGAAGAAAATGATGTCATGCACTTTTAAAACCGCATCTCTAACGTCCAGCCGTGGGAAAACTTCGCTAGACCATTTTTCAGCAAAACATCCTCTAAAAGTATGGGACAAAGTCGCCACTATTTCCCATCGCACAGAAACAAAAGGATGATTTTAATTTGTGACAAAAAACATATCCGGTAAAATGCCGGAAAATAGCCGCCGTTGACTCGCCTGACGCATATTGGGACTGAAACAAAATAGAAAAATAACAGATAGAAACTGATATAATTTTTCTGTGTCAAAATTTTTTTTATTTGGTGTGCAAAATCTGCATATTCGGTTTGATTCCAATATTACACTGAATTCAGCTTCTAAAATGAGCGCTATTAAACATATTACTTATACCAGCTAGCAATCGCTTTGGTAACTTAATGCACCAGGACTTAATGACCGGTCTTTATTTGCTTATCCTGTTTTGATTTCGCTTTTTTGACTTCGACCTTAATCACTACATAACGCAATTCAATGCGTGAACGAATTTAAAACCCATTTAATTGGAGCAGTGACGTAAGTCAGAAGTCAAAAGTGAAACAGTGAGGCAAGTCAGAAATCAAACGCGAAAATCGTGACTTAAGTAAAACGCAGAATGATCAAAAGCTAAAGCGAATTTTTAAAAAGGAGAGCCCTTAAATAATAGCCTTTGAGAGGCTGATGGCGGCTATTAATAAAAACAATCTAAACAAGGAAATACGATTAAATAAAAAAAATAGCCTAATTGTTGTGATAAACTTAATAATTAAAAATATTTGATAGTTTATTATTGCAGATGAGATGAAAGTACCAATCGACAAAAACGATTTATCAATTGCACATCGTCTACCATCTCGACTAGATGATAAACCAATAAAAGCCAGGTTTACCAGTCGAACAGTTAAAATAGAGATGCTCCGTAACAAGCGTAGCTTAGTAAGATCCAATCAGTTTCAGAATGAGAAAATTTATGAAGATTTAAGCAAAGTTAGACTGAACTTCGTGAGGCTTCTGAAGAGAGACGTTAGGGTAAATACTACGTACATCAGAGAAGGTACAATCTATTATAGCGTCAATGGGTTGTACGAAGGGGGTGTAGATTTGGGTTACAAACTCGAGGACGTGTACTATTGCTTCGAAACGAACAATCAAACAAGGATCACTCAGAATGTCTCCCATTTTGATACAAACAGAGAACAGCTCAACTTCTCGGCAGGCGACCGTAATAATCAGTGGCGTCCAATAATTTTTTTTTGGAGATTATAAATCTCGCAAAAAGCGACAACGAAAACACAAATAATGGAAACGGAAGCATCAGCAATTAAGCACCTTTGATAGATATTGAAACATCAGTTCAGTTGAATATAGACTCTGCAATGATGGAAACAACCAAGCAGCCATGTAGTATAAAAGTCATAAACCCTCCTTTTCTGTATATTTTGACAAGTGCATTTATTCCAAAGATGATAAAAGTATACGCCTCTCCATTCTACATTTAAATTCCCGTTCTCTTGTCGCTTATATTGATGATGTAGAAGCCTTAATATATAGTCCTGAACATTCCCCCGATAAATGACGTCTTTCTGAAACTTGGTTAAACAATGAAAATGAAGCCAGAAATTTCTTAGTCGATGGAGATGATCATTTTCTAATTAAAAACAGAAAAGATACTAGAGGAGGAGGAGTAATGATTCAAACCAAACCTCATATCAATGTAATGACAGAACTACAATTCCTCTTGATGAATGAATTTTTGTTGAAGTACAAGCACGCAGCTGTGTTTTCAGGTTAGCCACGTGCTACAATACTCCGAGAAAAAACAAACTCGATTTTGTCGACACTTTAGATAAGCTTCTCGAACATGCATCGACGCCCAATGTTGCTACTGTAATTTGTGGTGATTTTAACATAAATACCTTTGAAAAAAAACTAATCAGTAAAAACTACCTAAAAACAAAAAAATCAAATGGATTTCAAATACAAACAATGGTAGCTACAAGAAAAACAAGCACTTCAACTTGCAATGATCACTTTATTCATCAAAATTTAAATCGCGAAGTAATAAATGTTCTTACTCAGCAGTTTTTCAGACCATTACCCTACTCAAATTACTTGGTCCCCAACAGGAGTTGAAAAGTGCGATTTCACAAAATCTTAGACATTAAGTTTGTACAAAAACCCCACACAAGTGCAAAATTATCTATATTATCTTTCAAGTCATCTCACTCGCATAATGTATTTCTCATCTACATCATGAATATAAGCGACAAGTCATCTCAACCCGCATAATGTATTTAATTAGGAAGACTCTTCCAGATCTTTTGATCAGTTTCATAAATATTTCCTCGAAGTTACCGACATTTTTGCCCCGATAAGACTAACAAAAACAAAAACTCCAAAATGGTTATCTAATCGTCTAAAGAACCTAAGAAACAAACGAAATCTTGCATATAGAAGGTGGAAACAGGATAAGTCGAACTCAAAAACCCTTGATTCATTCAAAAATCTCAGGCAAAAACTCGAAAAAGGTATCAAAGGAGCGAAACGTAATTTCTACTACGAAAATTTTAATTCTTGCCTAGGTAACTCAAGACAGACTTATAAATTACTCAATAACAAACAAGGAAAAAAGTAGTAAATCAAACATTCCCATTCTTGATTGATGTCGCCAAAAATACGATGAACAATCGCATTATGAAAATGCACAAGCCTTCAATGAGTACTTTTCTACAATAGATGCTAAGTTAAGTAAATATCTGATTACAACAAATCATCTAACCTTCCCTAGAGTTGAACAAACGATGTGGCTTTTTGAAACGAATGAAAATGATTTAAAAAGAAACAACTGATAATATACAACAATTTTTCTTCTGGTGACAATCAAGTGTGTAATAATTTGATTAAAATTTCTGCAAGTGTAAATCTACCTTATTTGTGTCGCCTTATCAATCATTCCTTTCAACTTGGTGCTTTCCCCCAATCACTATCGCAAGCAAATGTTAATTCAATCTACAAAGAAAGGATCAAAACGGAAGAAAGTAACTACCGCCCCATATCCCTTCTAAATCTGTTCAGTAAGATCTATGAGCGAATAATGTACAATAGGATCTATTTTTAATTTGAGAAAATCAATCCGATTTCAAACAAACATTTCGGATTTCGAAGTAAACATAGTACAATTGACGCTCTTGTAGAATTGACAGAAAAAATAAAAATGCACACCCATTATTATAGCTTCAATTTTTTCTTGGATCTCAAAAAAGCCTTCCATACAATTAAACACCCTTTCTTACTGGAAAAGCTTGAGAGATATGGCTAAGACGAAACACTCTTAATTGGATCAAATCAAATTTAAGAGACAGATTTCAATGAATAATTGTAAATGGAATATCCTCAGGCTGGAACGATATTGATTGTGGAGTTCCACAGGGATCAATTTTAGGACCTCTACTTTTCATTATCTATATAAATGATCTTCCTTCATGCTGCGAAAGTGTTAATGTTTTATTGTTTGCTGATGATACAAATATTAGTGCTACGACTTCACAGCTTTGCACGGATGGCTAAATGCAAAAAAACTGGTCCTAAATCACAAAAAAATTAAGTTAAATTTCAGCGAGAAAAAAGCAAGATCAAATTGTTTTCAAATAAGCCAAGAAATAATAATAACAAACTTGTGTGTAAATACCAAGGGATATTAATTGTTAACAAGTTGTCGCTCAAGTACCATACTGAATTTGTGAGGGCTAAACTAGGAAAGCAATGTGGAATAATATTGAAGCTGTGACACTTTGCGCCCAGGAAACAAACTGCTTTTTTACTACATATCAAACATTGAACCAATTATTCAATAAGGTATCCTTGTATATGGTTGTTGCAAAGATGCCTCTTTGCTTCCGATTCTCATGATGCAGAAGAAAATGATCTATTTATTCAAAATGGGATCCCCACTATATTAGAACACTAAAATCAGTTAATTTACACAGCGAAAAGTACTGCAATGAAGAATCAAAAGTGGTAACTAGACGCCAGAGAAAACGGTTTTTAAGTCTTAGCTCTGGCAAAAAGAAAACACAAGGTTCTCTGTAAGGTATAATTCTGCAATTCTGTTTAACAAACTGAAATACTTGGAAATTATTACACCTTTTGAAGAAAATGGTTCTAATAAAATTATATCTGACTTTTTTCACAAATTGAAAAGCTCGTATTTAGTCAGTAATAATGAGTTAGTGAAATTTCTTTTTGCTTTCTGAGTTTGAATACCGTTGTGTGTATATGGGCATTTTGAAACAGAAGGTCTCAGGACCTCGTAATTTGTCCTCGCATTAGCGAAATAAATTCTTTCTTTCTTTCTTTAAAATATGCACATTTAAAGTGTGCCTCCATAAGAAAAAAGATAGGACAAGCCCTGAAACAAAGTTTGAGAAAATGAAAACCTAGAGACACACAAAACAGAAAACATGTGAAATTATATTAAAAATGAGACTCTAATAGAGCAAAAGAAAATAAACAGCTAGCAAAAAAGCAAATTTGGGGGTTTTAAATATGATTAGCTAATCACAAATATTTTCAAATACGAAATCTATGAAATAAGAGAAACTTTCTTTGATCACTGCAAATTAAAACATACCCAACAGATTGCCGGAAAACTACCGCGACTGCTTATCATGACCCCGATTGCGATTCGTAAAGCCAACAAAGAAATAAAATTACCAAAGTACGTGTAAGTTTGATTACTTTTGGATTTGCTATTTACAATTACTCGTGCTTCCTAATGATATGATAAAGGATCTACTGTGAAAACCAACTAACACTCCACCTGGTAACGAAGGCTAATTAAAATTAAAATGAAGCTTAAGTAACCTGCATCCACAACTCTCAATTCAAGTCATTTCACAGAGCAACTGCTCTTTAAATGTAGATTAAGCGAACAAAGAAACAAATTTTGTCTGATGAAGTTAAAAAAGAGCTTAGTAATAGCCAGTTGGCATGGGAATGTGACGCGGCTATTAAAAAACAACTAAAAGTTTGAATGAAAATTAAAAACACCTCATTTGTCAAAAAATGGTTATTTGAAACCGAAAACTTCAGAATAAACCTGAAAGAAGCAGACATTTTATATACATCTCTTGTGCCATTAAAGCAAAAAAAGACAAATTGACAAAACTTGTCAACAAATAAAAACTAAATTGCCACCAAGATCCAAGTTTTCAACTAATTAGCCTAAAGTTTGCTCAAAACCTACTAAAATGTTGACAAAAATCAATTCCGTTTCTTTTCGAAAACATAGCCGCCAGATTGCCGGAAAATAGCCGCTGTTGACGCGCTTGATGAACATCAGGATTGAAACAGAAACAGAAAAAAAAGTAGAGATAAATTGACCGAATTTTTTTTTCAATGTCAAAAAGTTCTAATTTGGCGTGCAAATTCAGTTGGATTCTCAAACTGAACTTAATTCAGCCTCTAAACTGAAATGTTATAAGTTTAATAACAATTTCAGCTAGCAAACACTCTAATGAACTTTGAAAACCTAATGTACTATGACCCACTGACCGGGGTTATGTCCCGTTTCTATGGATTTTGCTCCTTTGACATTGACCGCATTCACCACATTACGTAATTCAATATGCGAGTGAGTTGAGTCACGAGTCAAACGTGAAAATCGTGCCTTATGTGAAAAGAAAAAATGCGATCAAAAGGTAAAGCGAATTACCTCGATTCTTTTTACTCTTTTGACAATGATCGCTATCACTACATTGCATAATTCATTGAGTCAAAAAATTTGAAAATCATTCAGTTGAAACATTCAGTGAGGTGTCCAACTTGAAAGTCTGGAGTCAAACGTGAAAGTCGTTACTTCAGTAAATTATACTTCTTTCACTCTTCATGGAGTTGTGGTAGCTATCTCTACTATCAATGTATTTCGGTATTATCAACAACAATAACCGACTCATGAAAGTCGGATGAATTGTTTTAAGGGCATGGGGTGGGTACAAATGGCTCTCAAATATCTGATGAGGAGTTTCAATCTCCAAGAAGCACTTCACACCATGAACATAAGTCTCCACATCAGTTTGGGCGAATCGCATACTTAATGCTCTGCAACTTTGTTTTCGGGCTCTAACAGTTTATTACGTTCTTCAAGACAAAAGCCACGCAAATTTGATGACCAGAGGAAAATCGGTAAAACGAAATCCTACATACATTCGACCACTAAAATTAGTATAGGAACCGCAAAAAATGAGACTTCATGAGTTAATATTCTTTCAAAACAGCTTAAAAATGGAAGATTCTCAAAACGAGAACCTTTTTTATAGAGAATCAAAGTTAAAACATAGCCAGCAAATTGCAGCAAAAAAGCCGCCGTTAATTTGCTTGACGCAAATCGGCATTGAAAGAGGACAAAAGATGAAATTGATTGCTTTTTCCCTAAGTTTTAAAAAAGTGCTTGTACGGTGTGGTGTGCATTCTAGAACTGTACTTAATTCAGCTTCTTAACTGACAGCTATAAAGATTTATAATAAAATCAGCTAGCAATTGCTCTAAAGAACATTAGATAATCCAATGCAATATGACTTCATGACTGGGATTTACCGGTTTTTCCCGTTTGGTTTCGCACTTTTGACATTGACCGTATTCACTATTCTGTGAAATTCAATGAGTGAAAGAATTTAAAATACCCTCAGTTAGAACAGTGAGTAAAGTATGTCACGAGTCAAAGGTGAAAATCGTGAAAAAGTACAGCGAAAAACCTCGTTTCTGTTTGCTCTTTTGACAATGATCGCAATCAATACATTGCGATACTCATTGAGTCAAAGAAACATTGAGTGAGGATTCAAATTTGAAAGTCTGGAGTCAAATGTGGAAGTCGTAAATTCAATGAAATAGATTTCCTTCACTCTCCAAAGAGTTATTACAGCTAGCTCCGCAATCAATGTAGTTCGATAATAGCAACCAAAAATTAACCGACTCATGAAGGTCAGATGAATTGTTTTCAAGCGCTTGGGGTGCGAACGAAATGCTCTCAAATGACTGGCGAGGAGTTTAAATCTCCAAGAAGCACTTCACACTATGAATATAGGTCTCATCAGTTTCGGCGAATCGCATACTTAGTGCTCAGCAACTTAATGTCCTCGGGCTCTATCAATTTAGTACGTTCTTCAAGACAAAAGCCACGCAAATTTGATGTCCAGAGGAAAAACTTCGTTTGGGATCAATTAATGAATACAACTGCAGATTGCCAAAATATAGCCGCCATTGATTCCCATAACACCAATTGAAGGATCAGAAAAAGAGCGAAAAAAATTAATTGTTGTACAAAAACAATAAAGTGTGAACTATTTTGATTAAATTTAGTAGTTATCCATACACCTGCTTCATAATGAGATGATACAGGGGCTAGTGTCAATGTCTTAGAGATATCCACTAAGACTTAAAGGAACGAAGTTCAAGTAGGGCGCATCTAAAACTGGGCTTCAGGGGTTTATCCCGTCTCTATTTTGATTTCGTTTTTCGATACTAAATCTGTTCTTCTAGATAGCTTTTCTGATCAACTGCTGTTTAAAAGCACTTTGAGCAAAATCAGCGAGCAACAAAACTATCCTAGAGAAGTCAAGAAGATTTCCAGCAAAATGTCGAACGATCTGTGAACTACGGTAAAGCGAGACAAATAATTATTCGACGAAGAAAAAAACATAGCAGGACAAGTCCTGACACAATCACAAAAAAATTTTGTAAACTAAACAAAAAATGGTCCAGACAGGAGTATGAATGGATTGGGAAAACTATTTAGAAAACAATCAGATCAAAATCAAAATAGTAAAAAATCAATGTCAAATTTCCGCGTGTGAACGATAAACTGGTGAGAAAGCGAATTTTTCGTCAGACACTCTTCTCACTCGAATTTAAAATTTCGCGACTCAAAACCACTCGCTTTTTCGCCCCGCTTCCTGTTTCGACGTGGCCAAAATCATTTTTTCCAAAAATCATTTGGCTTCGAAAATCATTAAATTGTGTGAACAGATCTTAAAGACAGCCCGCGCAAAATAAACATAAACCGGCTGATGTCGGAATTTCTCTCAAACAGCAGCCAGGGCAACTTAATTCGGATGAAGGTGTAGCCTGAATAAAAATGTATAAGTGCAAAAAATTCCGCCTATGGAGGGATCCGAAACTACTACTTCTGCCGTAATATACTGAAGCATTAACCAATCGTCTCGCAGGTCCTTGTTATAGCTCACCTTATAGATCATTTTGCTTTAGCAAAAGATCCAATTTAATGTTAATTGAATTCCAAACTGAATAAGAGCAATAAAGGTCACGCAAAAATCAAGAAGTCAAGCGTGAAAAAGTCTCTCGGGAAGTGCAATCAAAAGAATGTTTTAGAACTTCAAGGTTTAACGAAAACTTTGCATTAAAAAGACCCCACGTTTCTAATTGTTTCATGCTTCGTTCAGGAGCAAGTTAACTGAGGATGTCTGCCTTATGTTTTTGGTCAGCAAAAATAGCTTTCAAATTCATCCTTTATTTTCAATTTTTTCCCTATTTACTGAAATTTGATTTCAATATTTTAAAAAATTATAAAATCTGATGTCTTCAATTGACCATAGGTCTTCAATCGTTAATGTTAGTGTTGCCAATCATTGTTAAAACTTGTAATGTACACTTATAAGACCTATAACAACCTTAGTAAAGATTACTTTCGCCCTCACTCACTAAACAGAGTTAAATTTAATAGATTTCACTTGACATATACGACAATTTATTAAACTTGAACAACTCCGAAAGATGCTAAGTCATAATTGTAACAATTAAGTGCAACATTTATTAATGCAAACGATGCTGATAAATGCATCCGATAATAATATTCAAATAGTACTTCGGATTATGCGAATTCATTCGTTTGCAGCAAATTTTAGCGTTACTAAAATTTGATTAGTTGTAACTCAAATTAGAGATCTAAGTTTGATATGAGCGGGATATTCGGCAAAAACCGCTATTCAAATTGCATACTTTAAAACCCCTCCGTGTTTAATTAAATCTGCCGAATTGTCATCAAATAATACCATTCACATCTTAAGCTTTATTTTCAAATCGAAAATTTCATAAATTGAAATTAGGACCAGAACACTAATGAAGCAGTTTGAATAGCGTTGCTTTTGCAATGCCTAATTACCATAGTACTTTATTATACAACTTGCCTCTGGAGCGTGTATTGCTACTATTTACTCTCGCGGGCGACCGCGAGGAAGGGGTAAGCAAGGGCAAAGCATCTGCCCAGGGTATGCTAGCCCTACCCCTTCGAGCGGGGGTTTTAGGGTTGTTAGAATGCTCTTGGTCAAACGTTGCCAACAGCGTCGCCTTCCGCAGATCACCCGCAGAAGCGCGTGACGGGAGGTTTACAGGCGATGGTGGAGGTTTGTTAGCTGCTGAAATTGACAATGAACACAACATAGCTAGCTTGCTTGCAACGCAGTGTTAGATAACTATATGATGCATTCGAGGAACTGTTCCATCACTTGCAGGAGATTAGTTCAAGCAACCGCTTCAATACAACGTTGTCCTCAAATTTATTTACATTTTTGCCTAAAAGCGCCTTAAATTGTCACGTGGGCTGCTTTACGTAAACTATTTTGTCAGAGCACATTTCTGCCTCGCTAGTTTTAGAAACGCTCATAAAGAAAGGCTCTCGATGAGTGCCAGTGAAAGGCTACCAGAAAAAAAGGTTCCGACAAAAAAAAGGACATAGCGTAAAAAAAGTTAAACGCCATTTAAATCTACACCCAGATAGTATCAATTAAAAGCAGCTCCAGTCAAGTTTTATTTAGCACTTACGTTCAGACCGATATTATAGCCGAGGAAAATCAGAACAATTTTTAATTACTCACAATCGCCCGAGCAATCTTTTCATTTCTAAAGAGTTTCAAAGAATTCAGCTATTTGTCTATTTCTCGATTTTTTGTGAACACTTGATTATTTTTCCGGATTAAGTTCTTTTTTGAATAGGATATTATCATATTTTACATTGATTATCACGAAAACACATTTATGTATTAAAAGATTTAAAATTTTGCCACTGTTTTCAGCTTGAAAAAGTGCATTTAGCCTACAACTTTCTGCGAAATTCGGTATCAAATACTTGAGATAACTTTGAGATGCTAGGTGTTCTCACGATTTCAGATATGAGTAAGTTTCAACCAGCAATTAGTCCTGGGACGTTTATACAATTACATATCAATTAGGTTTCCTTTCAATTCAGTCTAATTAACCCGGTGTTAACACGTATCGCGGAAAACAGTGACAAGTGAGAGTATATATAATCACCTATGAAAACTTACATTATCAATGTTACTTAAACTAATATTAAGAACTTAACAACATTAGAAGACTCCCTAGTTTTCAGAAAAAATTATCATTTACGGCCACTATCCTATAATCAAGGTTACGATCTGCAGGAAACGTTAATAAAAAAGAATTTTTTATTCAATTTTCTCTGTTTGTTTGAAACTTATTTAGCGTGGTATATACAACAGAATTTGAGATCAAGTTGAAAAAAAACTGCAAGATGTGAACACAACAGTAAAATTTCATTTGATCGTTTCACTCGCAAAGCCCCATGAGTATTAGATTTCATTAACTGAAATCTTTTAGAGAGCGAGGTCATTTATCAAAATTCAACTAAAAACTAATTCAACTGGTATTTGATGATTTTCAAAATAATAATTGGATTTTGTAGTCAGACAAAATCTCTTTTCTTAGTGAGAGCATACAGGGATCGGTATATACACCAATAAATAATAGACCTGTCAACTGACTAAATAGAACAAAGTTCAAACTCGAGGCCTCTAAAATTCTTCATCCCGTTTCTACTTTTAATTTCATTTTTTGTTCCTTTTAGATTGCTCTGCAGTTTAAAAGCACTTTCAGCAGAATGGGGGAAAGTGAAATTAGCCTAGAGAAGGTAAAAAGATTTCACACAAAAGGTCAAAAGAGGCAGAATGAGGAACACCAAAAAAAGTGTCTTGCGAAGTAAAAAAAAACATAGCAGGACAAGTCCTGACGTACAATTAAAAAAATTTCCATTGACTCAACAGAAAACTAGAACTAGAACGGACTACGAATGGATTGGTAAAACCATTTAGAAAAAATCCAATCCAAAAAATCGAAAAACAGCGAAAATCAAAGTCAAATTGCCGCATGTGGAGATAAAAACCACTAGCTAGAAAGCGAATATTTGTTCAAAAAACGCTTTCTCACTACTTCAAAACTAGACTAAAAAAATTTCACACTGCAAAATCACTCGCTTTTTCGCTCCCCTTCCTGTATCGGCGTGACCAAAATCACTACTCCAATTTGACTTCAAAAATCATAAAAATGTGCGAACAGATCTTAAAAAAAGACAGCGCCCCAATACAATTCAAACTCGTTGAATTGTAAAAAGGAGCTCTATAATAGTCGGCTGGGAAAAGAGGGCGGCTATTAATTACAAATTATTTGCTGTTAACCATAGCCCATCATTTCAAAATATGTGGAGCAAATTTAGCGCTAAAAACTCTGTACCCAGTAAACGTCAATTCTTGAAGAAAAACTAATTTTCATTAAAGTCTTTGATATAAAAAACAAATTCTAGACAGTAATGCATACAAAACATCTCATCTTAAAGCATTGGTATTCTCAATCTTTCATATTACGATTAATATTTCCAGCCTTTTAGCTGTGACGTCATTCATAGAGTAAGGAAAAAGTACTTTAAACATAGCCGTCAGATTGCCTGAATAACTGCGAACGAAATTTGCGTGGTCGTATAATAGATATAAACATATACAGATACAAGTTGAAAAAGTTATCGACGCCGCTCAAACATCTATTGAGCAAAAAATAATAAAGCTGTAAAATTCATCCGCAGAAGGCTTTTTATTAGGGACCTTTATTACACATATGAGTTTCTTTGACGTTGGACTATTCAAACTTTAAAGTGTGAAAGTCATTTTATTGAGTGAGGTAAGTCACCTATGATCAAAATCCGATCAGGCAAATTACCTAATTTTCTTTGCTAGAGTGAGTGATAAATGACGCCACGCGCGCGATTGCCGCTAGTGAGAGGAAGAAGTCATTCAGAAAATTTGACTTTTTCAGCTTTGCTGTGTGAACAAATGTAAAACCAAAAAAAGAGCGTCAGACGACGAAACAAAAAAAAACAAGATCACCACAATATAGCTCCGCTCAGCTCGCAGCTATAATGAGAACACTTCGGCGAACAGCGCATAGGGAACAAAATCATAACATCGTAAGAACTTCGTAAAAAACTCAAAAAAAGCTGAGCGTCAAAATAAATAATTGTTTTCTGTAGTTAAGAAAATTCACAAGTAAGCAGCACTCAATTTAAAATATATGCCAATTACTACAGAGATATATATTGATCCCTGGACCCGTTCAGAACTGTCTGAGAAGAAAAAACAATCCAATTTCTTAAAGCAATATTAAAAGGAGGCATAGAAAAACTCTCAATTAAATACTTCTTTTATGATTCATTGATTTCCTAAAATATAACTGCCTAAGAAGTTGCGGCATGCGAAAACCAGCTAATAATCCCAAATTGAGAGGCAAAAATTGTAAAATATGAACTTGCTAATATTAGTTATCGCCTAAATTCTACAGCTTCGGAAAACCATGTCAGCATTGAATTACCAATTTTGCCTACACCCCAGTTAAACCCTGCGAGGTTCTTCACACAGTGGGACAAAAACACAAAAGTCATTAAATGTATATTTAGCAACTAATATCAAGACTGCTTGCTATTACCAAAAGCCGGCCAGTTTAAACACACTGATTAAGTAACACACACAAGCATGCAATCAACCGCATATACACCTAGGCGACAACACCACTAATAAATGTACCATCAATCAACTTTAGCTGAGGAGGCAAATTTACTTAAACTTAACTATGGCCCATTCAAACAAGGCATACTTCCTTCTTAAGGCACAGAGTACAAAATTAGTGGTTTCAGTTTTGCAAACTCAAGGACTCATATAATCATTTAAGAGTTTGATCTGATAAAATCTTTTAACATTTCCTTGCGAACTGTGCCACTAAATCAAAGTTTATTGTAAATGACTGCTTTCTATCTTGTTCACCTCAAAGCGAAATAAACTCAACTCGAATATATTCAAACCATTCAAATTTTTTATGCACAAAGGTAAAGGCCTGTACTTCACACATTAATTTTGTCAGTAAAATTTTTAAAATAAATATTTTCCTAGTCTAAAATCATGGCAGTTTCTCTCAAATAGGTCTTGATAGGTAACTTTTACATGGAACAATAGAAGGCTCAGAAAAAAGGACTTCGAAGTTAATTGCTTTAGCAGCATGTACACAACCTTTCAGGTTAAAAACAACAGCCATAGAGGAATTGTAGTAAACAACTTAACCCTTTTTAGAATCAATGCAAAGCAAAATGTCAGACCAACGCCCCAATTTTCAAAGACAACAGCCCATCATTTATAATAGATGAAATGAAACTTGTTAACCCCATTGATTTAATCACAATGTCGAGCTAAATCTACGGTATGGGAATGATCAACTATGCTGAACAGAAACATTTCCTTGCTTTCTCCGTTTTTAGGCCAAAATACTTACAAAAGTTTGAAAGTTGAACTTACAATTGAGAAGACACGTGCCGAAATAGTGGAAAGGTCCAGCCTCAAACTTGAGGTTATCTTTGCCGACACTAATCATGGCCCTGCCTTCTAGAATCATTGTGAAGTATTCCGAGGGAACATTCTTCTTGTACAACACGTGTTCGCCGTCAGGGGCCGCTAAGTTGTCCGCTTTCACTTCAAATAGTACGTTGCATTCCATCAGCTTCTTAAGGACGCTTGAGTGCATGGTGGCTGGTCGGAAACCTTCTATTTCTGAAAAAAAACACGAGGTCTCGAAGAGGTATAGAATATTCCAGCTTAATTTTCAAGTTCATCAAAAAGCATTCTCTTCCGCGAGAATATATTTTGCGGAAATTTTTGTCTAACCTTTCTTTTCAATTCATAAACACTTGATGCATTCTTTTCAAAGATATGTTCACAAGTAAGTTCTCCTGCAGGAGGAGTGTTTATAATAAAATTTGGAATTTAACAGATAAATATCTAGTCGATAGAAGCCGACTGTTGAATAATACAAAAACTACTTGTAAGGAAAGTTCAAAACTTTTACATACGAAAACAGACACCGATTACTTAAAAAACAATTTGGTTCATCATTTTACTCCCTCAAACACTCAAGTTAACTTTCTAAGGCCATGTGAAATACATGATCGTAAATCGGAGGAACTGCAGAAATTTTAATCAGTAGAAAACTAAAGAGTAAGGTTTAAAAAGCCAACTCGCATGATTCTGCGCGTTGCACAGAAAGTTCCAACATTTGTATTCGACATCAGATATTGCATCTTATTACTGCAATTGGTAGAATGTCAGACACGATAGTATTCGTGGAGAAATTATTCCAGTATGTTCCAGGGATCAATATTTTTCAAGAACAATATCCTCTTTGGATCATGAGAAAAAAAAACAAATCCATTTTTATGTTGTCTGAAAAAAAGCTGAGGACAACTATGACAGCTCTCTGGCCTCTTTTGAAAAAGGCATTTTTAACTCTTTGGTAAAGCAATTAGAATTCTATTCACAACCAAAAATTACAAAAATGCACAATACAAAGAAACTTTTTATACGGTTTTTGACATTCAAAAGAGTTTAGCAAAGAGTTTTCAAAACAAGGCGTACTCGGGAGTAATTTCGTTAAATAACAAAAAATATTGCAAAGAAAGGATGCAACATGAGTGCAGCCATGATAATGGGGCATTGTTTTGCTTATATTTTTGCAGTTTTGAGGTGAAATAGTAAAAGCCAGACAGATGAGATCACAAAATTTTCCGAATTTCAAAAGAGTTTTAAGTGTCTGTTGAATTTGTTTTCAATTGGTACTATAAAAATCTGGGAGCAAACTTTGAAACTTCAACAAAAGCATCCAAAAAATTTGTTCGCAAAGGCACGCCGCGACAATAATTGCGAAAATTGCAGCTATTGCCGAGAAAAAAGACAAGAATTTGGGAGAATTTTAGCGAATATAATTGAGAAGAAGCGAAAGTGCTTGACCAGATTCTCATAGGAAACCCGTACGAAAAGCAATTTTTGCGGTAAATTTGTCCACATTTTCTTAGAAGTTGTTCCTCCTGTTTTTATGCCAGATAAAAAGTTCACAAGGCTTCTTGGTTCTATTGCATTAAACAGCAAAAAAGGAAAACTCCACAGAAACATCAAAGAGGGACAAAATTTGGCTAAAACTGCCTTGAACTTCCTCTAAAACTGCTTAAAAAATACTTTACCCCGTAGGACGAAAAATCAAATGGTCAGACTAAAATAATAATCAGACAAAAAGTTGGAAGTACAAAAAATGGCATAGACCAGGACTACTAAAATTGCTTCGAGAACGATTAATCAGACGGAAAATCGCATCAAAAGAGACCAGTAGGACCAAGATAATTACCAAAAAAGTGTTAGAGCGCAATTAATATAAACATGTTTGCCTCCACAAAATTTGCGTTTCACAGGCTTGATTTCCTTAGCGAAGTCAAATCATTTAGTAAGGTAACACCAAATAAAAGATTTCATTTCTTCAAATCTTTGCCTTGAAAAATATGTTCCAAAAACTTTCATTTCTCTATTTTCATTGTTGAATCTGTACTTCAAAAAAAATCAAAACGGAAGAAATTTATGAAAACAAATATATCATTATAAAGGTGTAAGAATAAATTACTGATTCTCATAATCTGGAAACCAATTCCTACTTCTGTTTAGCACATCACATTAAATGCACGTTTGGATAAAAAATTGTCTTGTCAATTTTTTGCGTCAAATTTTTTATTGACAATTTCTTGTCAAAACTAAAATCTTTCACCTTTTTAACCATGAATAGATATTAAATGACATAAATTACAGTTTCTTTGAAAATGCAGACTGATATCATATATTATCGAGAAATTACAAAAGCCTAAACTTCAAACTGGCACTGAATTTGAACAAAAAAGAACATGAAGAAATTATCCAGTAAAAAAATTTCAAGCCTTAAAAAGCTCCACTGGCCCATAAAGACCGATAAACTTAGAATATAAAAATTTTCAGAAAATTTGAAATTTCAATTTTATCAAAAAACTAAAATAATTTTTGATATTAGAATGTTGAAAACATAACCGACTAAACGTCGGAAGAATTGCTCTCGAACAAACAGTGGGAGCTGTAATCAATTACAGCCTGCTGCATTTCGGGGGGGGTGTTCAAATTGGACTAAGTTCAACAGTGAGCTTCAAATAACCACATTAGAGGTTAACGTATACCACTGTTAAGATTTAAAGTGAAAAATTGCACAAGTTTCGGCGCACTTTTCATTTGACTTTTAGTATTAAATTGCCACCAATTGAGTTCAACAGTTGAAATTGGGATTGAGAGAGATTTTCAGATCACACGAAACGCAACAATTCAAGGTCGTAAAAGTCAATCGAAAAGTCAAAATTGTCAAGCGAAAATTTTGCATAAGAAACACAACACGTTTACAATAATTGCTAAGAACTTCGTTCAAGAGCAATTAAACAATTCCATTGTAACTAAGCACCAGCCTACTATCAAAACCAAGAGGAGGTTCATTTGCCCCTGGGCCTGGCAAACCGGAGAAAAAAAATTGCCAGTTTTAATTAAAAAAATTGATAAAATTCGGCATATCAAAAATGTTTAAGTGCATTGTCATTATAAGCTATGCGTTCATCTCCTATTAAATCCTCGATAAGTTCCACTGGCCCCTGAGGGTGGGAAAACCCATAAAATGACAAAAAATTTTAGAAAACTTTTCAGAGAAAATTTCAAAAATAGGAATTATTTCTATGTCTATACTTACACTACAAAAACTTATAGTTCACAAAATGCGCATGAAATTACAATTCTCAACAGACGTTTATCAACTTGACCAAAAGTCAATTTGAGACCTCAAAACCTCCTAAAAATGACCATTTAACCTTCAATTAGGCCTTCCCAACAGCACTCCTAAGAAAATGAGGGACTACCAAAGCCAGCTGAGGTGCTCCATTGCAACTCAATGCACACTGAGCTTTACCTGTTTATCACGTTTCAAAAACTCGAAGTCATGGAAAAAGGCGTGAAAACATCTTACAAAAAAATATAGCAGTACAAGTCCTCAAATTTAATCCAGAGAATTGAATGAAAGTTTTAAACTACTGTATCTGACTAGCAGATCAATTGAACAAAGCCAGCCAAAAAAACATAACATCAAAAGTGTAGAGAAGCCGAAATAATCAAACAAAGTAAACACAAATATAATCATTGCTATGCCTCACCTGAAGGCAAAAATCAATCCATATAAATAAACACATTGAACCACGAACAAGCTCTGAAATGGGTTTATTGGCCACTGCAGATAAACTTTTAAAATTGAAAATTATTGCAATATTCTAAATTTTGTGATATTGCCATATACAAAACCATTTCATTGTCTGTTGAATCTGTCCAGTAACCCATCTGCAAGACCTAAAATTTCTATTGGCACTTAAACATCCATAAATTCTGAAAATAACAAAACCTTTCAAAAAATTTGAAAACAATCGCAAATTTAGCCGAAATGTTGCAAAAAATTTGTTATACAAATATTTTCAGAACCATTTCCTTGCCTCCAGAAACTATCCAGTAACCCAATTTCAAGCCCAAAAAAATCGCTAACCCATAAAGATTGATAAACTCGTAAAATGAAAAAAATAATTCTTTGAAAATTTTTATAAGGAATTTCTAAAAGTCTTAAAATAATGAAAACAATTCCATTGCCACTGGAAATTATGCGGCAACCTATTAATAAACCCTAGAGGAGGTTACCTGGCCACTGATTCTGGAAGAATTTGAAAAAGAAAAAAATTTCAAAAATCCTTTAAAAATTGCAAATTTTATCAAATAATTTATCCATTAACACATTTTTAAGCCATAAAAACGGTTCATTGGCTCACAAAAAAAAAATCACAAACAACTTTAAAAAACTCAAAACTGCAAACATTACTACAGCTTTTTGTAATTAAGTTTGCACTGCCCAAACATACAACTCAAAAAACAGTTAGGAAGAGCATTTTTAGCTTGCACAAAACCATTAGAAGCTTAAGCAAATGTCAATTGAATTCCTGTTTAAGAATAATCTCAAAAAACGGACAAAACCAAGAAAATCAGTACAATTTTGAGGTACAAACTTCAAAATTAACCTTTTAACCTTGAATTTAGACGTTCCCAGCAACTTTAGTACGTTAAGCACCTTAAAGACCACTTAAGCCAGCTGAGCGCCTTGATAGCAACTTAATGATCACCGAGAGTTACCTGGTTATCCCGTTTTGAAAGCTAAAAGTTGTCAAAAAATATGTCAAAAAATCTTAAAAACAGCCCACCAATACAATCCAAATCTACTGGATTGCAAAAAGACAGAGCACCAATACAATCCAAGCTCTTTGAATTGTAAGAGAGAGCACCAATACAATCCAAGTTCTTTGGATTGTAAAAAACCAGAGCACCTAAATAATAGCCGTTGAAAGGATGACGGCCGCTATTAAATAATTATTTTCACTGCAGCATTTTCAATGGTGTTTCATTCACACTTCGTCAATTAAAACTAAAAATCCTCCTAACTCCTTTTCCTCTTCAGGAACGTAAAGAAACGATAAGAAATTAGAAGTTGGCAAAAACAAAAAACAGCTGGCAGATTGAATATATTTATTGGTAGAAAAATATTTTGGGGTGTAAAATGTATAAATCAAGCTGATAATAAAACACGGCAACCAAAACGAAGTAAGCTTTTTGAATTTTGAAAATTCAAAACATCATAGTTTCTTAAATGGGTATTTTATGCTGCATCAACAACTCCGTCAACACCCTTCTTCATATCTCTCTATAGATCTCTAATTTCAATATATAAAATAGTTTACAGGGGTTTAAAGAAACCCAAGTAACTGTAATATTTGTATTTATGATTTAACAGAACTTAGACAATAATGATTTTAAAACTCAATTCTAATTAGTTTTGAGATATGAAGTCATGCACTTAAAAGCAGTGTAAGAGCAAAGTCACTGAATACTAGATCTTGAGGTTCCCGGAATGAAACATACCCGGCAGATTGCCGGAAAATAGCCGCCGTTGATTCCCATAACTCTATTGGGATTGAAAGAAAAGAAAATATCAATAAAAACTGATTTTTGTATAAAAACGTTTTTAAGTGCGATTTATTTTGATGTCATTTCGCAATTGAACATACTCCTGTCTCTCGGCGAGAGGCTACAGGGTCTAGTATCAATAACAATAAGCATTATAGATAGTAACTAAAACTTATGAGAACAAAGTTCAAGGACCGGGCATCTAAAAATGGGCTTTATGGGTTTATCCCGTTTCTATTTCTGACTATGATTTTTTTTATACTGACTCTCTTCATTTTGAATTGCTTTGCTGAGCAGCTGCTGTTTGAAAGGACTTTGAGCAGAATGACAGAAGAGTGAAACTAGCCCAGAGAAGTCAAAAAGAATTCACGCAAAATGTCGAAAAAGCGGCAAAATGGGTAAAGCGAAAAAAAGTTCGACGAAGTAAAAAACATAGCCGGAAGAATTCCGGAAACGAATCGAAGTGGAAATCCACTTAAATGCCATCCAACTCATCATCAGAAAAAAACGTGCCTCCAATAATTTACGATTCTCTTGAAATAAAACCATAAAACAAGTAAAAAAAATCAAATCTATTAAAATATGATTTAAAAAATCTGATCAAATTCTGCCACAAATTGATACCCCAAAAAACTATCTCTGCCACTATTACATCATCAATACAACTAGTAACTACTAAAACCACTTATGAGAATTTTAAAAAATACTTGAAGCCAAATCATGAAAAATTAAGCTCTTACAAACAACTTTGACTAAAAAACTGGAAAAAGTTTATATTTTTAATATTACAAAAGCACATAAATCTAAACTAAAATTCCTTTCAACCCATAGAGTACCCAGATGCTCGCAATACAATAGGCAAATCAAAATAGGTTAAGAAACTTGTCTAAAGAACAGAAAAAACCGAAAAACTGCAAAAAAAAATTAAGAAAATTAGTTCCAATTTTCGACATTTTTCATCATAATTCTCAACAAAAAAAATCCTTCATATCCACAAAACTGTAACCACGCTTTAATTAAAAATTGCTCAAGTAATATGGGTATCTTCAATGCCCATTTGAGGCAGTAAAACAAAACAGTAGTAAAAAAAATCGTTAAAAATTAGCCCAAAAATCAGCTAAATACATGAAAAACATCCGAATTAGCATAAAATTCATATAAATTTTCAGAAACCTTTAAACCACTACCAAACCCAGCCTAAAATTAAAAGCAAATCACAACCAAACCTCTTAACCAAAAAAACATACCCGGCAGATTGCCGGAAAATAGCCGCCGTTGATTCCAATAAGCATGACTGGGATTGAAATAACAGAAGATATTGAAAAAAAAAGATTTTCGTACAAAAACATTTTTTTAAGTCCGATTTATTTTGATGGCATTTCGTAGTTGAACATACTTCTGTTTCTTAGAGAGAGGCTACAGGGGCTACTATCAATAACAATCAGCATTAGAGAGAGGTAACTAATACTTATAGGACCGACGTTCAAATAGCGGGCATCTAAAATTGGGCTTTATGGGTTTATCCCGTTTCTATTTCTGACTTCAATTTTTTATACTGACTGTTAATTTTGAATTGCTTTGCTGAGCAACTGATGTTCAAAATCACTTTTAGCAGAATGAGAGAAGAGAGAAACTAGCCTAGAGAAGTCAAAAAGATTTCACGCAAAATGTTGAAAAGGCGGCAAAATGAGGTAAAGCGAAACATTTTTTTATTCGACGAAGTAAAAAAAAAATAGGAGCGCTATAATAGCCGGCTGAGAAGATGAGGGCGGCTATTAAAAACGAAAAAACTGCTTTAAAATGCCGCACGTGAACAAAAAAATTTCGCTCGCTTACAGAATTTTTTTCACACCTCAAATTCTTGCTCTCTAGAAAACGGCTATATGAACAAAAAACCACTCTCTTTTCGCTCCACTCTTCATTTTGTTCAGCAACAAAATCACTTTCAAATTTTTTCACGTGTTTCATTTCCTCAAAATTCACTCCAATAAAATTGATTAAAAAAAGGACTTCTCCAATACTCCTCTTCGAGTCGTAAAAATAGGAGCGCTATAATAGCCGGTTGAAAAGATGAGCGCGGCTATTAAAAATAGAATGAGAAATGCGTCAGACGTTGAGCAAAACACATCGCAAGAGGAGTCCTGAATAAAAATTCAAAAGATGTCCCAGAGAACCAAAAACCTGACCAAAAAAACTTTGAAAAAACTATTTGAAACTGGAAAAAGTGAAACTCAGAGTCCAATTTCCGCAAGTGAACAAAAACTACCATCGAAACAGCGAAGTTTTGTTTAAGCACTGTTTCTTCACTCTGCTTTAAAGTTAGAGCAGAAAGTCTCGGTTTTCCAACCTATTAAAGATTTTTGATTTGCAGAGACCAAAAGTACCACAATAGAGCTTCGTTGAGCTTACCAATTTGTAGCTATTATAAACAAACTGGCTAACGTCGGACAAATTGATCTCGAACGACAGGCGCGGTAAGTTAATACAGAGGTTGTAGCACAGATAAATTTTTCATGGGTGCAAAAAAAACTACTACCGAAAGATTCGAATCCGCGATCTCCAGAGTTCTCGCAACAATTATTTACCACTCGCCTGCCATGCCCTTATGATTCCCTATCTTAGTATCGCTTTACCTTAGCAATAAAATTTATTTCGAATGAGATCGATTGCGAAGAGCAACAACTTTAAGCAAAAAATGCATAAAAAAAGACACACATGGTTACAATAATTGCTTCAAACTTCGTTCGAGAGCAATTAAAAAGTATGGAGAATCAATGCTCACTTCTGCTTTGTAATCCGCAACATTGAATTGATGGAAGAGAGGGATGCACTTTCCAAATATTTTTGACAATATTGCTTTGATTTCAAAACTGATCATTTTTACTTCCTCATTTTGACATGAGGGAACAGAGCTCCTGCATGAAGTCCTATTCAAAGAAGCTGAAGTAAAGATTTGCTTTTATACTGAAAAGAACACTGCCTCAATCTACAGGAACGTTTAATTGCATTCTGACAGTGATATCTCAGCTGCATTTTATATCCTTGCGGATCAATGAATATCATTACTCTCTTTCATTGTAGAAATGTCATATTAGACCCACGAAACAAAGGAACTGTCTGTTGACAAAAAAGATCAGATTTATCCGTTTATAGAACAAGAATGCGACATTTTCAGCATCAAATGAAACAATCAAAATCCATCTAGCTTCCTCCGCAGGAGTCAAGCCATGACTTTTTTTAGCAGCCATCAAAAATAGAACCAAATGAGCAATTATTAGCCAAAGCTACAATTAAGCTAACAGAATTCAATCCGTCAAGATAAAAGACAAGAAACATCAAACAACGCATTTTCATTTCCCGCTGTACGACATTTACGACAGTATTGAACGGTGTTTTTGAAGTACGTTTTGTCAACACATGCTGCACTTTTGCAGAACAAGGAAGAGAATTATTGAATGGAAAATAACGAAAAAGTACGTTTAAAAAACAGGAAATGAAGAAACGCATCAAAGGGCCCTTTTATCTGCTGTAGAGAAAGACCACCAACATCACTTCAGAAACGTTTAAGCCCCCTTGAGCAAAACCCCCTTTCTGACGGTCTCCGTATAAAGTAGAAACAAATCTATTTGCAAAAAGCATTTGCAATTATTGCCATGCCATTAAAGGTAATTATATTAACTTTCAAAGTCCGAATTAGCCTTTTTACTATTCAAAATGCACTATGTAATTTGAATCACTAAGCTGCGTTCATTTTGAAAAATAAAACTTCCATTAAAAACGCTCAAAATTGTTAAAAAGAGGATTCATTAATAAAAATGAGGAAACTTAATTTTAGATCACCATAACAAATGAGAAGCTCTATTTTTCTTCCCCCAAACGTTTCTAACCCAAACGACTGATTATACTAATGAGCACTAATACATTGTGTTTTAAATTACAGACTCGGAATAAACGCATACAAAACGCAATTTCAACTATCTCGCTTCTGCAAATGAATAGTTAAATTAATTACATTTGAAAAGAAAAGAAACAATTTGGAAAAAGAAAAGTTTTCTATAAAAAAAAAATTATTCAAAATTCCTACTTTTAGTTTCGAAAAGTTTCCAAAATCATCTAAAACGTAGACAAAACTAAGATGATTCCCAGACAAATTTAAACTTAACAAGCACAATTCCAGTTCATTGGGAGAAGCATAACGAATAACAGGCGACTAATATTATGCCGGCATGATTGTTTTTCAATTCTGTCAACTCTTTTAATTGCCAGCTAGCAACGTTGTGCGTGCAGATTGTTAGTCCAAAACAAAAATTAATTGTTTTCAGCTATTAAAATTTGGTTGCGACAAATTCTGGTGGGGTCGAAAAACAAAATGAACACCCTTCAAAAAATTTGAGAGAAAAACAAGGCGGCTCGGTAATGTGCGATGGCACATAAGGTTCCGACCCCGCCCATCCAGAATTTTGGCATAATTGTCTACCAAATGACGAACAGATAGAAAAACCCAAAAATTATTTTTTGGGAATTCCAAAAATGCCCAAGTATTTTTCAAAAAAATTGTGTATGAACGATAAGATAGCCTCCAAAGTAAACAACTCAGTGGAGTAAAAATTGAAGCATTAGATTGCTGTGACAAGCCAATATTAAAAAAGCGAGTCGAGACGAACAGGAAAATCAAACAGCAACAACAACAAACATTAATTACATCAAAAACTTTATGTCGGTTTTAAAAAACAAAATTTAATAACAAAGTCAGCATACCGTCAGATAAACCTAAAACTAAACAAAATAACTTATAAATCACCACAAAAGATATGGACCAGTCCATAAAAAGGTTGGGTAACAATTAGACAAAAAAAGAACAAAAACAGTAAAGTTAAAAGATTCGCTTATTTTTTTAAAACAATTAACTTAAAAGTAATGAAAACCATTAGAAATCAATTAAATTATCCCAAAGGTTTAAGATTACCAATGCTTCTATAGAAGGGCATTAGGACCTGTCCTCATTCAATTTATTAAGCGGCTAAAAAGAACAACAAAAAAACAACAAATAAAAATTCAATTGAAATTTGCCAGAAAACGCTGTCAAATCCGTCAAGCTATATTTTGGCCTCAAAAATATATTCGATTGCTCATTTAAATAAGGTCGTTTATTCATCCAAAGGAAGCCTTTGAGACCTGCAATTATCCAGAATAAGTCTTGCGTCTACAAAAAGAACGTCAAATCTGACAAAAATCAAATTACTTTACTTTTTTTGTGAAAAACCGGTGTCGAAGTCAGTAATGGCATAACGCTTTCTTTTAAAAAAAAAATTTTGGGACATCGGTCCTTTTTGACCTCTTCCCTTGACAACCATAATGTCATACTTGACGTGTGATTAAAGGAGATTAGGTAACAAAAAGAAATAACAAACAAAAATTCAATTGAATCTTGCCAGAAAACGCTGTCAAAACCGTCAAGCCATATTTTGGCCCTCAAAATATATTCGATTGCACCTTCTTCAAACACCGATAATATAGTATGTGGCCATTTATTAGTGAGACTAGGTAACAGGTAGACAAAAAGAGAAAAGGGCAAAAAGTATGTAATAATTTTGATTTTTTTCGAAGGAAAATTATATCCAAAGTCATAAAAGGCATAAATTACAAAATGAAATTTTTGAATAGGGTCGTTTATTTATCCAAAGGAAACTTTGGGACCTGCAATTATCCAGAATATGTCTTGCGTCAACAAAAAGAACGTAAAATAAGACAAAAATCAAATTTACTTTTTTTGTGAAAAAGCGGTGTGGAAGTCAGTAATGGCATAACGCTTTCTTTTAAAAAAATAGATTTTGGGACACCGATCCTTTTGACCCCTTCCCTTGACACCCATAATGTCATACTTGACGTGTGATTAAAGGAGATTAGGTAACAAAAAGAAAAATAAAAACAAACAAAAATTCAATTGAAACTTGCCAGAAAACGCTGTCAAAACAGTCAAGCCATATTTTGGCCCTCAAAATATATTCGATTGCACCTTCTTTAAACACCGATAATATAGTATGTGGTCATTTATTAGTGAGACTAGGTAACAGGTAGACAAAAAGAGAAAAGGGCAAAAGTATGTAATAATTTTGATTTTTTTCGAAAGAAAATTATATCCAAAGTCATAAAAGACATAAATTACAAAACGAAATATTTGAATAGGGTCGTTTACTTATCCAAAGGAAACTTTTGAGACCTGCAATTATCCATAATATGTCTTGCGTCAACAAAAAGAACGTAAAATAAGACAAAAATCAAATTAATTTACTTTTTTTGTGAAAAGCCGGTGTCGAAGTCAGTAAGGTCATAACGCATTCTTTAAAAAAACAGATTTTGGGAAATCAACCCCTTTTGACATCTTCCCCTGACACACAAAATGTCATATTTGACCTGTAATTGAAAGTCAGCATACCGTCAGATAAACCTAAAACTAAACAAAATAACTTATAAATCACCACAAAAGATATGGACCAGTCCATAAAAAGGTTGGGTAACAATTAGACAAAAAAAGAACAAAAACAGTAAAGTTAAAAGATTCGCTTATTTTTTTAAAACAATTAACTTAAAAGTAATGAAAACCATTAGAAATCAATTAAATTATCCCAAAGGTTTAAGATTACCAATGCTTCTATAGAAGGGCATTAGGACCTGTCCTCATTCAATTTATTAAGCGGCTAAAAAGAACAACAAAAAAACAACAAATAAAAATTCAATTGAAATTTGCCAGAAAACGCTGTCAAAACCGTCAAGCTATATTTTGGCCCCAAAAATATATTCGATTGCTCATTTAAATAAGGTCGTTTATTCATCCAAAGGAAGCCTTTGAGACCTGCAATTATCCAGAATAAGTCTTGCGTCTACAAAAAGAACGTCAAATCTGACAAAAATCAAATTTACTTTTTTTGTGAAAAACCGGTGTCGAAGTCAGTTATGGCATAACGCTTTCATTTAAAAAATAGATTTTGGGACATCGATCCTTTTTGACCCCTTCCCTTGACACCCATAATGTCATACTTGACGTGTGATTAAAGGAGATTAGGTAACAAAAAGAAATAAACAAAAATTCAATTGATTCTTGCCAGAAAACGCTGTCAAAACCGTCAAGCCATATTTTGGCCCTCAAAATATATTCGATTGCACCTTCTTCAAACACCGATAATATAGTATGTGGCCATTTATTAGTAGACAAAAAGAGAAAAGGGCAAAAGTATGTAATAATTTTGATTTTTTTCGAAAGAAAATAATATCCAAAGTCATAAAAGACATAAATTACAAAATGAAATTTTTGAATAGGGTCGTTTATTTATCCAAAGGAAACTTTGAGACCTGCAATTATCCAGAATATGTCTTGCGTCAACAAAAAGAACGTAAAATAAGACAAAAATCAAATTAATTTACTTTTTTTGTGAAAAAGCGGTGTCGAGGTCAGTAATGGCATAACGCTTTCTTTTAAAAAATAGATTTTGGGACATCGATCTTGTTGACCCCTTCCCTTGACACCCACAATGTCATACTTGACGTGTGATTAAAGGAGATTAGGTAACAAAAAGAAAAAAACAAAAATTCAATTGAAACTTGCCAGAAAACGCTGTCAAAACAGTCAAGCCATATTTTGGCCCTCAAAATATATTCGATTGCACCTTCTTCAAACACCGATAATATAGTATGTGGCCATTTATTAGTGAGACTAGGTAACAGGTAGATAAAAAGAGAAAAGGGCAAAAGTATGTAATAATTTTGATTTTTTTCGAAAGAAAATTATATCCAAAGTCATAAAAGGCATATATTACAAAAAGAAATTTTTGAATAGGGTCGTTTATTTATCCAAAGGAAACTTTGAGACCTGCAATTATCCAGAATATGTCTTGCGTCAATAAAAAGAACGTAAAATAAGACAAAAATCAAATTAATTTACTTTTTTTGTGAAAAAGCGGTGTCGAGGTCAGTAATGGCATAACGCTTTCTTTTAAAAAATAGATTTTGGGACATCGATCCTGTTGACCCCTTCCCTTGACACCCACAATGTCATACTTGACGTGTGATTAAAGGAGATTAGGTAACAAAAAGAAAAATAAAAACAAAAAATCAATTGAAACTTGCCAGAAAACGCTGTCAAAACAGTCAAGCCATATTTTGGCCCTCAAAGTATATTCGATTGCACCTTCTTCAAACACCGATAATATAGTATGTGGCCATTTATTAGTGAGACTAGGCAACAGGTAGACAAAAAGAGAAAAGGGCAAAAGTATGTAATAACTTTGATTTTTTTCGAAAGAAAATTATATCCAAAGTCATAAAAGGCATATATTACAAAATGAAATTTTTGAATAGGGTCGTTTATTCATCCAAAGGAAACTTTGAGACCTGCAATTATCCAGAATATGTCTTGCGTCAACAAAAAGAACGTAAAATAAGACAAAAATCAAATTAATTTACTTTTTTTGTGAAAAAGCGGTGTCGAGGTCAGTAATGGCATAACGCTTTCTTTTAAAAAATAGATTTTGGGACATCGATCCTGTTGACCCCTTCCCTTGACACCCACAATGTCATACTTGACGTGTGATTAAAGGAGATTAGGTAACAAAAAGAAAAATAAAAACAAAAATTGAAACTTGCCAGAAAACGCTGTCAAAACAGTCAAGCCATATTTTGGCCCTCAAAATATATTCGATTGCACCTTCTTCAAACACCGATAATATAGTATGTGGCCATTTATTAGTGAGACTAGGTAACAGGTAGACAAAAAGAGAAAAGGGCAAAAGTATGTAATAATTTTGATTTTTTTCGAAAGAAAATTATATCCAAAGTCAAAAAAGACATAAATTACAAAACGAAATATTTGAATAGGGTCGTTTACTTATCCAAAGGAAACTTTTGAGACCTGCAATTATCCAGAATATGTCTTGCGTCAACAAAAAGAACGTAAAATAAGACAAAAATCAAATTAATTTACTTTTTTTGTGAAAAAGCGGTGTCGAGGTCAGTAATGGCATAACGCTTTCTTTTAAAAAATAGATTTTGGGACATCGATCCTGTTGACCCCTTCCCTTGACACCCACAATGTCATACTTGACGTGTGATTAAAGGAGATTAGGTAACAAAAAGAAAAATAAAAACAAAAATTCAATTGAAACTTGCCAGAAAACGCTGTCAAAACAGTCAAGCCATATTTTGGCCCTCAAAATATAGTCGATTGCACCTTCTTCAAACACCGATAATATAGTATGTGGCCATTTATTAGTAGACAAAAAGAGAAAAGGGCAAAAGTATGTAATAATTTTGATTTTTTTCGAAAGAAAATAATATCCAAAGTCATAAAAGACATAAATTACAAAATGAAATTTTTGAATAGGGTCGTTTATTTATCCAAAGGAAACTTTGAGACCTGCAATTATCCAGAATATGTCTTGCGTCAACAAAAAGAACGTAAAATAAGACAAAAATCAAATTAATTTACTTTTTTTGTGAAAAAGCGGTGTCGAGGTCAGTAATGGCATAACGCTTTCTTTTAAAAAATAGCATTTGGGACATCGATCCTGTTGACCCCTTCCCTTGACACCCACAATGTCATACTTGACGTGTGATTAAAGGAGATTAGGTAACAAAAAGAAAAATAAAAACAAAAATTCAATTGAAACTTGCCAGAAAACGCTGTCAAAACAGTCAAGCCATATTTTGGCCCTCAAAATATATTCGATTGCACCTTCTTCAAACACCGATAATATAGTATGTGGCCATTTATTAGTGAGACTAGGCAACAGGTAGACAAAAAGAGAAAAGGGCAAAAGTATGTAATAACTTTGATTTTTTTCGAAAGAAAATTATATCCAAAGTCATAAAAGGCATATATTACAAAATGAAATTTTTGAATAGGGTCGTTTATTCATCCAAAGGAAACTTTGAGACCTGCAATTATCCAGAATATGTCTTGCGTCAACAAAAAGAACGTAAAATAAGACAAAAATCAAATTAATTTACTTTTTTTGTGAAAAAGCGGTGTCGAGGTCAGTAATGGCATAACGCTTTCTTTTAAAAAATAGATTTTGGGACATCGATCCTGTTGACCCCTTCCCTTGACACCCACAATGTCATACTTGACGTGTGATTAAAGGAGATTAGGTAACAAAAAGAAAAATAAAAACAAAAATTGAAACTTGCCAGAAAACGCTGTCAAAACAGTCAAGCCATATTTTGGCCCTCAAAATAGATTCGATTGCACCTTCTTCAAACACCGATAATATAGTATGTGGCCATTTATTAGTGAGACTAGGTAACAGGTAGACAAAAAGAGAAAAGGGCAAAAGTATGTAATAATTTTGATTTTTTTCGAAAGAAAATTATATCCAAAGTCAAAAAAGACATAAATTACAAAACGAAATATTTGAATAGGGTCGTTTACTTATCCAAAGGAAACTTTTGAGACCTGCAATTATCCAGAATATGTCTTGCGTCAACAAAAAGAACGTAAAATAAGACAAAAATCAAATTAATTTACTTTTTTTGTGAAAAAGCGGTGTCGAGGTCAGTAATGGCATAACGCTTTCTTTTAAAAAATAGATTTTGGGACATCGATCCTGTTGACCCCTTCCCTTGACACCCACAATGTCATACTTGACGTGTGATTAAAGGAGATTAGGTAACAAAAAGAAAAATAAAAACAAAAATTCAATTGAAACTTGCCAGAAAACGCTGTCAAAACAGTCAAGCCATATTTTGGCCCTCAAAATATATTCAATTGCACCTTCTTCAAACACCGATAATATAGTATGTGGCCATTTATTAGTAGACAAAAAGAGAAAAGGGCAAAAGTATGTAATAATTTTGATTTTTTTCGAAAGAAAATAATATCCAAAGTCATAAAAGACATAAATTACAAAATGAAATTTTTGAATAGGGTCGTTTATTTATCCAAAGGAAACTTTGAGACCTGCAATTATCCAGAATATGTCTTGCGTCAACAAAAAGAACGTAAAATAAGACAAAAATCAAATTAATTTACTTTTTTTGTGAAAAAGCGGTGTCGAGGTCAGTAATGGCATAACGCTTTCTTTTAAAAAATAGCATTTGGGACATCGATCCTGTTGACCCCTTCCCTTGACACCCACAATGTCATACTTGACGTGTGATTAAAGGAGATTAGGTAACAAAAAGAAAAAAACAAAAATTCAATTGAAACTTGCCAGAAAACGCTGTCAAAACAGTCAAGCCATATTTTGGCCCTCAAAATATATTCGATTGCACCTTCTTCAAACACCGATAATATAGTATGTGGCCATTTATTAGTGAGACTAGGCAACAGGTAGACAAAAAGAGAAAAGGGCAAAAGTATGTAATAACTTTGATTTTTTTCGAAAGAAAATTATATCCAAAGTCATAAAAGGCATATATTACAAAATGAAATTTTTGAATAGGGTCGTTTATTCATCCAAAGGAAACTTTGAGACCTGCAATTATCCAGAATATGTCTTGCGTCAACAAAAAGAACGTAAAATAAGACAAAAATCAAATTAATTTACTTTTTTTGTGAAAAAGCGGTGTCGAGGTCAGTAATGGCATAACGCTTTCTTTTAAAAAATAGATTTTGGGACATCGATCCTGTTGACCCCTTCCCTTGACACCCACAATGTCATACTTGACGTGTGATTAAAGGAGATTAGGTAACAAAAAGAAAAATAAAAACAAAAATTCAATTGAAACTTGCCAGAAAACGCTGTCAAAACAGTCAAGCCATATTTTGGCCCTCAAAATATATTCAATTGCACCTTCTTCAAACACCGATAATATAGTATGTGGCCATTTATTAGTGAGACTAGGTAACAGGTAGACAAAAAGAGAAAAGGGCAAAAGTATGTAATAATTTTGATTTTTTTCGAAAGAAAATTATATCCAAAGTCAAAAAAGACATAAATTACAAAACGAAATATTTGAATATGGTCGTTTACTTATCCAAAGGAAACTTTTGAGACCTGCAATTATCCATTATATGTCTTGCGTCAACAAAAAGAACGTAAAATAAGACAAAAATCAAATTAATTTACTTTTTTTGTGAAAAACCGGTGTCGAAGTCAGTAAGGTCATAACGCATTCTTTAAAAAAACAGATTTTGGGAAATCAACCCCTTTTGTCATCTTCCCCTGACACACATAATGTCATATTTGACCTGTAATTGAAGGATATTAGGTAAAAAAAAAAAGAAAAATAAAAAGAACATACTTGCAAAGTTAAAGTTTTTTTTCAGTTTTGGAAAACGATTGTTTTCAACGTCATGAAAGCCATCAGCTATCTATTATTATCAGAATTTTGGCTCATCTATTGTTTCATGAAAAGCCAGTGAAACCTGTCTCTATACAGTAAGTTTCATACGGCTGAAACGACAAAGTAAAAATGACAGTTAAGGACAAAATTAAAAAATTCAATTAATTTCTTCAAGAAAGAAGTGTCGAGGCCGTTAAAACGATAACCTATATCTTTCAGGATTTTAATATACTCAATTGTGTTTTATTTTGAACGCTAATAATGTGATATGAGAACTGTCAATAATGTGAAAATGTGACTAGAAAACGTGAAAAAATGTGACTATAAAAAGCAAATATCTAAAAACAAAAAAATCTGAAATCTAGTAGTATCACAGCCAGAAAAAAAAACTTCAGGCTTAAAACCCCAATCGATAAAAAATTTTAATTCAGTAGAATGAAGAAGCATTCTTTATTTGCTGACACTAAGCTACAAGTTGACCAAATTAAGAAAAAATAGAGGGAAAGTTCATTAAGCCATCATTTCTTTAAAAATCAATTATTTTTAAAAGTCGAAACGATCATAAACTTTCAAGTAAAAAACTAAATGCATTAGCTTGTAGCTGCTTAGGAAGCCAATCGGACTTATCACTCCTGAGCTTTAATTTGATATGTTCTGTTCTTTATTATTAAATAAAGCTCTTTTTTCAAAAAAAAGACCGACTGGTTACAATCCGAATTCTTTTTGGATTGTAACAGTCCAAGCTTGGCCCAAAACTAACCCTGCTAATGCTTACTGTACGTTAGGAACAGTTGATTTTCGAATGTTGTGGATATAGATAATTTGTTAGTTGAAAACCCAAAAAAAAATTCTGCATTTTTGATAATCAACGAGTAAAGTTAGCAGAAAACGGCAAGTTTTAATTACAGAGCACTCTCAGCGAAAGTTGAAGTAGTAATAGCCCCCTTCTAAGTCTACAAAGATTATATCAGTGTTGTTTGGGGGTATACTATCGGCAAATTTATTCAAAATGGACTAAAGTAGCTTATTTCGTGCTGTTTTTGATGAAAAAGGCTGAATTTTGAGTTTTTGACCAAAATTAAATCAGAATATTCAACAAAGCTTGTTTGTCTTTAAAAAGGAAATCAACGACACTATTCTTAAAAATTGTAACAAATTTTAGCAAAATTGACGAAAAATTAGGCAAAAATTTTGGAAAATGTGAATAAAAACATCGTGAATTCACTCTACTTTTCTCAGAAGTTTAAACCTCGATAACTCCCTGTAGAAAACGAAAATTAAAAAAATCTTTTTAATTCCATATTCTACGCTGGACGAGCTTTCTAATGATACCAGTCTCAAAGTCTCAACTCTCTACGATGAATATATCGATCGGCGAAAATTGACTGAACAAAAAAACCCATTTGAGTATATAGTTCCTCCCCCCTCAAGAGGGGTCGGAACAACAACTATGCTATAAGGTATGAAGATCGGGTCTTATAACCCTCACAAAAATATAGCCCTTATTATGCTTCAATTACGTAAGGGGGGCTATATGTTATGTGACCGCTTAGCTGGACTGGGGGGGGGGGGTGTATATATCAGGCTTGTGTACGCAGTACAAAATTCTCAACTTCATTAGATATTTACCAACCGGAATGTAAATACTGATAACAAGCCAGTTTGAGTTGTGGTGGAAACACAGTCGATGTCGGCTGATTTATGAACACTTTGAAGTCCATCTTTCGGTGTCTATTAGCTCGATGTCTTCCAGTGTTGTCCACGAACTTGTCTGTCTCGTCAATAATTTCGGATCCGATCATTTCCTCAAAGACGTCTTCTAAGGTTACAACTCCGGTGATTTCGTAGTAGGGATCCATTCCGGGGACGCTGACTGGCTTCTGGACAATAGCCATGTGCGAGGATCCTGTCAAAAAATTGTCCACTTTCCAAGTTAATAGAAAAATACTTCTCGATATTGAAGATGATATGACCTCGCATCTTTTATGTTTTAAGTCATATTAAGGATCTTTGCATCACTGGAGAAGATTAGATATAATTTTATAAAACAGGATGCATTTGATATATTCAACCAATCGTCTAATTGAAGTCCAGACTCTCTACCCCCTTTCCCTCCTCTCCCCCTTCCCCACCATCCTTTCCCAGCAGTAAAAACTGTTAAAACTTCTCCTATAATTTATCGTAGATTAGTTTATTCCACAGAATAGTGAATGATTTCTGGATACGTATCAAACTCGACCTGTCAAATAATTAACACCATTGTTTTGATTTCCCTTAAAAGTCATATACCAGTAAAAAACAAAAATTTCATCAAAATCAATCGACTAACCAGTTTTGAACTCAGCCAACATTTGGTCCAATGTAATTTCTTCGTAGGTAAACATCAACTGATGATTAAAGTGATCACAAATAGCTTTGATTGGCATATTGTCCGCAGGGTCGATGAATATCAAATCCTTCACGAACAAAATGCTAACAATGTTCCGTGTATTTTCCTCCTTTTTATACACAGGAATTCTAGTGTAGCCATTTTCTGATATTTTACTGCGAAGCTCAAATGTAAGTTTCTCGTTGTAATCTATCATGAACACTTTTTCGATCGGGGTCATAACATCACGAACAACCTTTTCCTTCAGTTGAAAAGCACCATCTATGATAGCAACCGTGTTCGGGTCGAAATGCTCGTCTCCCTTTTGTTGACTAAGTTTGGCCATCTCAACAAACTTGTCCCTATTGTTTCTCTGGCCGATTTCCTCTCCGAACAAACAGTCCAGAAGCTACATCAAAAATAACATCTTTTAAAACGAACTTGTATATCGGAAGTTTCTCAATTAACATTATTCATGGCAAGGATAAAATAAACAAAGCACCAATTAATACTTAGTTATCCTTAATTAAAGATGTTAAAAGTTTGAAGGAAAACATTCCACATTTACTGACTTGTGAAAAACTCATGAAAAGTTTATAAGATTCTTAAAAATACTGTAGTAACTAATCATCAATATAGCAGCCCGGAAATTTGACCTCATATTGTTCTCAAAATAGCAGAACCTTATACATGATCGTGCAAAGCTTCAGATTCAATCAAATAAAATACCTTGCTTAGAGGCCACGAAATTACAGCCGTCAAAACCATGAATGTTTTCGTCAACCATATCGTTCTAGCTCCAACTGCCAAACCATGTCTTGTACACACAGACTGCGGCACTATCTCACCGAACACAACAATTCCAGCAGCTGACCCAAAAACAGCCGAAATCCCACTTCCAGTCAGACCATCCAGCAAAATTGTGGCTGTCGTGTTAACTATAACGTTTCCCAAAAGCAGAGTACACAAAAGGAAATTTCCATGCTTCCTCAGAGGTAAAATTTGGGAAGCATATTTCTTTTCCTGTTCACTGCCGACATTTTTTACGACCAGAAGCTCGTCCGGGTTCAATGCCATAAGACCTAGATTCAAACCACTGAACAATCCAGATAGAACCAGAAGAACAGCCACAGCGCTAATTTGCAACCCCAGCAGCCAGCCAGGTGTTCCAGTAGATTCAGCTTTTAGCTTGACAAAGTCGGATTGAATTGGCTTCAATTTAATAGTTGCCGAGTCAATGTACTCCAGGCACAGGAACCATTCGCCGGGATTCTCGAAAAACTCCTCGATTTCAAAACTGTTGCTGGTTATTGAATTTGTTGTCTTCGGCAAGCTTTCCCGTTTCCTAGAAGTAAAATCCAATTCATACAACATTACAGACTAACCTCGGCCGAATTGCTAGCGACTGGCGAGCGGTTAGCTTTTTCAGTAGCATGCTGGGGCTTAAGGATAAATCCTGACATTTCCTGATGTGGGCCTTGCAAAATAACTAATTTATTAAAACATATGAACATATATTAAAGTCTTCACGTATCATGACGATTACCAATAATCTTATCTAGATATTTCACGTACTCATTTAACTTCATTATTAAAGGCTGAAGAATTATGGGTGATTCTGTTCTGTTCAATCTTGAATTCCTGTTTCTAATTTTGGATAAAAAATCTGTTCAAAGGAGAAAATAATATTTTATGAATTTAAGCCAACGTCAAAAAACCGGTACCACTATGCATGTTGGCGCAGCACACTTTCGCTGTTCGATTGTCACAATTTTGCTGTTAGATCGTAATTAGTTAGACTGAACAATTTCATCTATGAATTCTGCTTGAGAGATTTCTTTAAAACCTATAGAAAACAAATTACGCGTTCAAACTAGAGAACCTCAATGATAAATTGATCTCAAACATTCTTACATTTTTCAAAAACAGTCCTTCTCCGACAATTTTTGACAAGTCTTGTCGCTAATTTTTTTAAACCCGACAAAATGCCGGAAGATAGCCGCCGTTGATTTGCTTGAAGTATATGAAACAGAAAGAGAAAAGAAGAGACTAAAATTGCCAGAGTTTGTTTCAAAGTGTCTATAAGTTTTCTAATCTTGCGTGCTCTTTCAGCGCAATTCTAAAAGTGTATACAATTCAGCTTCTAAACTCAAGGCTATTAGGTGATACTGATGTCAGCTAGCAATGTGAACCTAAGGCACTATGACCTAATGACATGGCTTTATCGTTTTATTACGCTTTTTTACTATGCTCTTTTGACCTTGACTGTATTTACTCATTGCGTAATTCAATTAGTGAAATAATTAAAAATCCCTTCATTCTATTTAGCTGAAACAGGGAGTGAGGTGAGTCGCGGGTCGAACGTAAAGTGGGAATTTTCAACGACTAAACCAAGCACTAGACCTAAAATTTTTGCAAACAAATCCGATTAAAAAATAGCGAGAAGTTGAAAACCCTCTCGCATTTTTTTTCCCTCGCGTGTATTGACATAGCCAAAACCATCATTTCAATGTGAATAACGAAGAAAATGTCTGAACAGATTTTTCAAAAACAGGGCCAGAAGAACTCCGGAAACGACCAGAAGAAAAGAATGTATAGAAAAGGCATTCTTACGACACAGAACAAAAGAAAAAAGTCAAACTAAATTTCCAAAAACTAAAACAAATTAATTAATTTTTTTACTTTACAAATATTGAACAAACAAAATTTTGAGTTAAAAACTGAACGAACTATACTCTGGAAGCCTTATTACGTTCCAAAGCTTCTCTAGTACCGAAGAAATTAAGAGGAAACGCAAAAAAAAAGAATATGAAAGAGCAATTACATATTTCTCAATTTTGTTTCACTTTTTAACAAAACTGCTTTATACCTGAAAAGTTGAAATGGTAATTAAAAAAAACTGTGAGCCGTCCAATAGATTTACACTAAAAATTAAGAAAAATACTTGCATACAAATTCTTCAAACATCAAAATGTAAATTATCAAAATTAACTCGAACTGATCAAAACCAAGGGAATACCTTTATACGCTTTCAAAACAACCTGATTACGACAACCAAAAGCTATTAAAACTTTTTAGGCAAAAGACCTAAATTAAAACAAAACGGCGAAAAAAATTCTCTCGCTTACAGAAAACTTATTAACACCGCAATTTCGCTCGCTCGAAAACAGCAGAATGAAAAAAAAACACTCTTTTCGCTTCTCTTCTATTTTGCTCAAAACTTAAATCACTCAAATTTTTTCATGCTTTTCATTTACTGCTTCAAAACTGTATGGAAAAACTTAGCCAGAATTCCGCCAACTACCCTAAGAGTTGCCTCTGCCAAAAATTCCACCGTAGTCAAGAGCACTAATCAAAACCCACACTACAAAAAACATTCAATAAAAAACGTTTAATTAAATAATAAAACAACTGAGCCTCCAAAATCAACTGAAATAAAACATAACGTTGGACGAAATCCTCTCAAACGACCGGCAAGCGGTTGGCATTGGTAGTAGCCGGCTGGAGCTTAGGGATGCTATGATTAGGGGGGTTGAACCGAGTGTGTGTGTGTGTGTGTTTGAAGGAGGAGTGGGGGGGCAAGCGATGGGAGTAGGGTTGAAGAGGCTAGATGAGAAGGGGGTTCAAATTGAGGTGTTGAGGAGGGTGGACAATGAGCGTGTTAGGTGGGGGGGGGGGGTTTAATGGTCGGCTGATGGCGGGGGCTGAGCGAGGGGGTCCAACTTTTATAAGAACCACCCTTCACCATGAAATTGTCTCCTCAAAACAGTTTTGGTGAATCGTATTCCTAGAGTATAGGAAGGCTTATGGCTCTGAGATAACTTATTAACCAACGGGGGCTAACTGTTTATTCCGTTTTTGAGGACGAAAAGTCAAATGGGTCACACGAAAAATCGATTAAGCAAGAAATTGCATTAAGAAGACTACGACTAATATAATTGCTACAAATTTCGTTTGAGAGCAATTAATAATTACAAACTAAATTATTTCCTTGCAATACAATGGCACAAAAAATCCTTTCTTTAATTCAATTGAAGCATAGAAATACCAATACCAAAACAATTAGGGCAAATTAGGCTGACAAACTTGTCTTTCTTGATTTTCAAACTCTTCGATTATTCATAATTCTCACCGAAAACGCTGTTTTGTACCATCAAAACTGTATAAGATTAACATTTAAAAAGTCATTACAGCAATCGGTCTCTAATCAATGGTCAATTTAACAAAAAATGGGCAAGGAAATAACCTAAGAATCCTTGGAAAAATCAGTACTAGGGAAAATCACATAAAGCAACTGAATTAAACCAACTGTACGTCATTCGAGCGACTTTTCTGGAACCAAGCCGATCTGTAAGTTGGAAAATAGTTGTGACCATGTGAAATGCATAAAAAACGATACACATATATCAATGTTTTATACATCATTTCAATTCAAGATTGTCGGTTTGGAATATGTGCGAACAAACATTACCAATCATTACTGTTTTCACAACACTAACAAAAAATCAGCGAAACTCTAAAAGTATACTCAATTCAGCTTCTAAACTCAAGGCTATTAGGTGATACTGATGTCAGCTAGCAATGTGAACCTAAGGCACTATGACCTAATGACCTGGCTTTATCGTTTTATTACGCTTTTTACTATGCTCTTTTGACCTTGACTGTATTTACTCATTGCGTTATTCAATTAGTGAAATATTTAAAAATCCCTTTATTCTATTTAGTTGAAACAGGGAGTGAGGTGAGTCGGCGGTCGAATGTAAAGTGGAATTTTAAAAAAATAATTGCAGGACAAGTCCTGACCTACAACTCCAAGAATTTTCAACGACTAAACCAAGCACTAGACCTAAAATTTTTGCAATCAAATCCGACAAAAAAAGCGAGACGTTGAAAAACCTCTCGCATTTTTATTCCCTTGCGTGTATTTACGTAACCAAAACCATCATTTCAATGTGAATAATGAAGAAAATGTCTGAACAGAATTTTCAAAAACAGGGCCAGAATAACTCCGGAAACGACCAGAAAAGAATGTATAGAAAAGGCATTATTACGTCACAGAACAAAAGAAAAAAGTCAAACTAAATTTCTAAAAACTAGAACAATTTAATTAATTTTTTTACTATACAAGTATTGAACAAACAAAAATCTGAGTTAAAAATTGAACGAACTATACTCTGGAAGCCTTATTACGTTCTAAAGCTTCTCTAGTTCCGAAGAAATTAAGAGGAAACGCAAAAAGATAGAATATGAAAGAGCAATTACATATTTCTCAATTTTGTTTCACTTTTTAACAAAACTGCTTTATACCTGAAAAATTGAAATCGTATGGTAATTAAAAAAACTGTGAGCCGTCTAATAGATTTACACTAAAAATTAAGAAAAATACTTGCATACAAATTCTTCAAACATCAAAATGTAAATTATCAAAATTAACTCGAACTGATCCAAACCAAGGGAATACCTTTATACGCTTTCAAAACAACCTGATTACGACAACCAAAAGCTATTAAAACTTTTTAGGCAAAAGACCTAAATTAAAACAAAACGGCGAAAAAAAATTCTCTCGCTTACAGAAAACTTATTAACACCGCAATTTCGCTCGCTCGAAAACAGCAGAATGAAAAAAAAACACTCTTTTCGCTTCTCTTCTATTTTGCTCAAAACTTAAATCACTCAAATTTTTTCATGCTTTTCATTTACTGCTTCAAAACTGTATGGAAAAACTTAGCAAGAATTCCGCCAACTACCCTAAGAGTTGCCTCTGCCAAAAATTCCACCGTAGTCAAGAGCACTAATCAAAACCCACACTACTAAAAACATTCAATAAAATACGTTTAATTAAATAATAAAAAACTGAGCCTCCAAAATCAACTGAAATAAAACATAACGTTGGACGAAATGCTCTCAAACGAACGGCAAGCGGTTGGCATTGGTAGTAGCCGGCTGGAGCTTAGGGATGCTATGATTAGGGGGGTTGAACCGGTGTGTGTGTGTGTGTGTTTGAAGGGGGAGTGGGTGGGCAAGCGATGGGAGTAGGGTTGAAGAGGCTAGATGAGAAGGGCGTTCAAATTGAGGTGTGGAGGAGGGTGGACAATGAGCGTGTTAGGTGGGGGGTTTAATGGTCGGCTGATGGCGGGGGCTGAGCGAGGGGGTCCAACTTTTATAAGAACCGCCCTTCACACCATGAAATTGTCTCCTCAAAACAGTTTTGGTGAATCGTATTCTTAGAGTATAGGAAGGCTTATGGCTCTGAGATAACTTATTAACCCACGGGGGCTAACTGTTTATTCCGTTTTTGAGGACGAAAAGTCAATGAGTCACACGAAAAATCGATTAAGCAAAAAAATTGCATTAAGAAGACTACGACTAATATAATTGCTACAAACTTCGTTTGAGAGCAATTAATAATTACAAACTAAATTATTTCCTCTCAATACAATGGCACAAAAAAATCCTTTCTTTAATTCAATTGAAGCATAGAAATACCAATACCAAAATAATTAGGGCAAATTAGGCTGACAAACTTGTCTTTCTTGATTTTCAAACTCTTCGATTATTCATAATTCTCACCGAAAACGCTGTTTTGTACCATCAAAACTGTATAAGATTAACATTTAAAAAGTCATTACAGCAATCGGTCTCTAATCAATGGTCAATTTAACAAAAAATGGGCAAGGAAATAACCTAAGAATCCTTGGAAAAATCAGTACTAGGGAAAATCACATAAAGCAACTGAATTAAACCAACTGTACGTCATTCGAGCGACTTTTCTGGAACCAAGCCGATCTGTAAGTTGGAAAATAGTTGTGACCATGTGAAATGCATAAAAAACGATACACATATATCAATGTTTTATACATCATTTCAATTCAAGATTGTCGGTTTGGAATATGTGCGAACAAACATTACCAATCATTACTGTTTTCACAACACTAACAAAAAATCAGCGAAACTCTAAAAGTATACTCAATTCAGCTTCTAAACTCAAGGCTATTAGGTGATACTGATGTCAGCTAGCAATGTGAACCTAAGGCACTATGACCTAATGACCTGGCTTTATCGTTTTATTACGCTTTTTACTATGCTCTTTTGACCTTGACTGTATTTACTCATTGCGTTATTCAATTAGTGAAATATTTAAAAATCCCTTTATTCTATTTAGTTGAAACAGGGAGTGAGGTGAGTCGGCGGTCGAATGTAAAGTGGAATTTTAAAAAAATAATTGCAGGACAAGTCCTGACCTACAACTCCAAGAATTTTCAACGACTAAACCAAGCACTAGACCTAAAATTTTTGCAATCAAATCCGACAAAAAAAGCGAGACGTTGAAAAACCTCTCGCATTTTTATTCCCTTGCGTGTATTTACGTAACCAAAACCATCATTTCAATGTGAATAATGAAGAAAATGTCTGAACAGAATTTTCAAAAACAGGGCCAGAATAACCCCGGAAACGACCAGAAAAGAATGTATAGAAAAGGCATTATTACGTCACAGAACAAAAGAAAAAAGTCAAACTAAATTTCTAAAAACTAGAACAATTTAATTAATTTTTTTACTATACAAGTATTGAACAAACAAAAATCTGAGTTAAAAATTGAACGAACTATACTCTGGAAGCCTTATTACGTTCTAAAGCTTCTCTAGTTCCGAAGAAATTAAGAGGAAACGCAAAAAGATAGAATATGAAAGAGCAATTACATATTTCTCAATTTTGTTTCACTTTTTAACAAAACTGCTTTATACCTGAAAAATTGAAATCGTATGGTAATTAAAAAAACTGTGAGCCGTCTAATAGATTTACACTAAAAATTAAGAAAAATACTTGCATACAAATTCTTCAAACATCAAAATGTACATTATCAAAATTAACTCGAACTGATCCAAACCAAGGGAATACCTTTATACGCTTTCAAAACAACCTGATTACGACAACCAAAAGCTATTAAAACTTTTTAGGCAAAAGACCTAAATTAAAACAAAACGGCGAAAAAAAATTCTCTCGCTTACAGAAAACTTATTAACACCGCAATTTCGCTCGCTCGAAAACAGCAGAATGAAAAAAAAAACACTCTTTTCGCTTCTCTTCTATTTTGCTCAAAACTTAAATCACTCAAATTTTTTCATGCTTTTCATTTACTGCTTCAAAACTGTATGGAAAAACTTAGCAAGAATTCCGCCAACTACCCTAAGAGTTGCCTCTGCCAAAAATTCCACCGTAGTCAAGAGCACTAATCAAAACCCACACTACTAAAGACATTCAATAAAATACGTTTAATTAAATAATAAAAAACTGAGCCTCCAAAATCAACTGAAATAAAACATAACGTTGGACGAAATGCTCTCAAACGAACGGCAAGCGGTTGGCATTGGTAGTAGCCGGCTGGAGCTTAGGGATGCTATGATTAGGGGGGTTGAACCGGTGTGTGTGTGTGTGTGTTTGAAGGGGGAGTGGGTGGGCAAGCGATGGGAGTAGGGTTGAAGAGGCTAGATGAGAAGGGGGTTCAAATTGAGGTGTGGAGGAGGGTGGACAATGAGCGTGTTAGGTGGGGGGTTTAATGGTCGGCTGATGGCGGGGGCTGAGCGAGGGGGTCCAACTTTTATAAGAACCGCCCTTCACACCATGAAATTGTCTCCTCAAAACAGTTTTGGTGAATCGTATTCTTAGAGTATAGGAAGGCTTATGGCTCTGAGATAACTTATTAACCCACGGGGGCTAACTGTTTATTCCGTTTTTGAGGACGAAAAGTCAATGAGTCACACGAAAAATCGATTAAGCAAAAAAATTGCATTAAGAAGACTACGACTAATATAATTGCTACAAACTTCGTTTGAGAGCAATTAATAATTACAAACTAAATTATTTCCTTGCAATACAATGGCACAAAAAAATCCTTTCTTTAATTCAATTGAAGCATAGAAATACCAATACCAAAATAATTAGGGCAAATTAGGCTGACAAACTTGTCTTTCTTGATTTTCAAACTCTTCGATTATTCATAATTCTCACCGAAAACGCTGTTTTGTACCATCAAAACTGTATAAGATTAACATTTAAAAAGTCATTACAGCAATCGGTCTCTAATCAATGGTCAATTTAACAAAAAATGGGCAAGGAAATAACCTAAGAATCCTTGGAAAAATCAGTACTAGGGAAAATCACATAAAGCAACTGAATTAAACCAACTGTACGTCATTCGAGCGACTTTTCTGGAACCAAGCCGATCTGTAAGTTGGAAAATAGTTGTGACCATGTGAAATGCATAAAAAACGATACACATATATCAATGTTTTATACATCATTTCAATTCAAGATTGTCGGTTTGGAATATGTGCGAACAAACATTACCAATCATTACTGTTTTCACAACACTAACAAAAAATCAGCGAAACTCTAAAAGTATACTCAATTCAGCTTCTAAACTCAAGGCTATTAGGTGATACTGATGTCAGCTAGCAATGTGAACCTAAGGCACTATGACCTAATGACCTGGCTTTATCGTTTTATTACGCTTTTTACTATGCTCTTTTGACCTTGACTGTATTTACTCATTGCGTTATTCAATTAGTGAAATATTTAAAAATCCCTTTATTCTATTTAGTTGAAACAGGGAGTGAGGTGAGTCGGCGGTCGAATGTAAAGTGGAATTTTAAAAAAATAATTGCAGGACAAGTCCTGACCTACAACTCCAAGAATTTTCAACGACTAAACCAAGCACTAGACCTAAAATTTTTGCAATCAAATCCGACAAAAAAAGCGAGACGTTGAAAAACCTCTCGCATTTTTATTCCCTTGCGTGTATTTACGTAACCAAAACCATCATTTCAATGTGAATAATGAAGAAAATGTCTGAACAGAATTTTCAAAAACAGGGCCAGAATAACCCCGGAAACGACCAGAAAAGAATGTATAGAAAAGGCATTATTACGTCACAGAACAAAAGAAAAAAGTCAAACTAAATTTCTAAAAACTAGAACAATTTAATTAATTTTTTTACTATACAAGTATTGAACAAACAAAAATCTGAGTTAAAAATTGAACGAACTATACTCTGGAAGCCTTATTACGTTCTAAAGCTTCTCTAGTTCCGAAGAAATTAAGAGGAAACGCAAAAAGATAGAATATGAAAGAGCAATTACATATTTCTCAATTTTGTTTCACTTTTTAACAAAACTGCTTTATACCTGAAAAATTGAAATCGTATGGTAATTAAAAAAACTGTGAGCCGTCTAATAGATTTACACTAAAAATTAAGAAAAATACTTGCATACAAATTCTTCAAACATCAAAATGTAAATTATCAAAATTAACTCGAACTGATCCAAACCAAGGGAATACCTTTATACGCTTTCAAAACAACCTGATTACGACAACCAAAAGCTATTAAAACTTTTTAGGCAAAAGACCTAAATTAAAACAAAACGGCGAAAAAAAATTCTCTCGCTTACAGAAAACTTATTAACACCGCAATTTCGCTCGCTCGAAAACAGCAGAATGAAAAAAAAAACACTCTTTTCGCTTCTCTTCTATTTTGCTCAAAACTTAAATCACTCAAATTTTTTCATGCTTTTCATTTACTGCTTCAAAACTGTATGGAAAAACTTAGCAAGAATTCCGCCGACTACCCTAAGAGTTGCCTCTGCCAAAAATTCCACCGTAGTCAAGAGCACTAATCAAAACCCACACTACTAAAAACATTCAATAAAATACGTTTAATTAAATAATAAAAAACTGAGCCTCCAAAATCAACTGAAATAAAACATAACGTTGGACGAAATGCTCTCAAACGAACGGCAAGCGGTTGGCATTGGTAGTAGCCGGCTGGAGCTTAGGGATGCTATGATTAGGGGGGTTGAACCGGTGTGTGTGTGTGTGTGTTTGAAGGGGGAGTGGGTGGGCAAGCGATGGGAGTAGGGTTGAAGAGGCTAGATGAGAAGGGGGTTCAAATTGAGGTGTGGAGGAGGGTGGACAATGAGCGTGTTAGGTGGGGGGTTTAATGGTCGGCTGATGGCGGGGGCTGAGCGAGGGGGTCCAACTTTTATAAGAACCGCCCTTCACACCATGAAATTGTCTCCTCAAAACAGTTTTGGTGAATCGTATTCTTAGAGTATAGGAAGGCTTATGGCTCTGAGATAACTTATTAACCCACGGGGGCTAACTGTTTATTCCGTTTTTGAGGACGAAAAGTCAATGAGTCACACGAAAAATCGATTAAGCAAAAAAATTGCATTAAGAAGACTACGACTAATATAATTGCTACAAACTTCGTTTGAGAGCAATTAATAATTACAAACTAAATTATTTCCTTGCAATACAATGGCACAAAAAAATCCTTTCTTTAATTCAATTGAAGCATAGAAATACCAATACCAAAATAATTAGGGCAAATTAGGCTGACAAACTTGTCTTTCTTGATTTTCAAACTCTTCGATTATTCATAACTCTCACCGAAAACGCTGTTTTGTACCATCAAAACTGTAATAGATTAACATTTAAAAATTCATTACAGCAATCGGTCTCTAATCAATGGTCAATTTAACAAAACTGGGCAAGGAAATAACCTAAAACCTAAAAATCCTTGGAAAAATCAGTACTATGGAAAATCGCATAAAGCGACTGAATTAAAACCAACTGTACGTCGTTCGAGCGACTTTTCTGGAACCAAGCCGATCTGTAAGTTGGAAAATAGTTGTGACCATGTGAAATGCATAATAAACGATACACATATATCAATGTTTTATACATCATTTCAATTCAAGATTGTCGGTTTGGAATATGTGCGAACAAACATTACCAATCATTACTGTTTTCACAACACTAACAAAAAATCAGCGCAATTCTAAAAGTGTACTCAATTCAGCTTCTAAACTCAAGGCTATTAGGTGATACTGATGTCAGCTAGCAATGTGAACCTAAGGCACTATGACCTGGCTTTATCGTTTTATTACGCTTTTTTACTATGCTCTTTTGACCTTGACTGTATTTACTCATTCAAAAAACAGTTGGAATTTGAAGCTCCGAGGATTATACTGCCCTCTCTAACATTGGGTGAATATTGACTCGTCGCATGGATCAGTTGATAACTAAAAATCTATGCAACTAACCTGACACAGTTTCCATCAGCAACCTTTTGACTGAACGCTACCTTTGTTTTATTGTGGAAATTGGTTCCAAAGACAACCATTCTGAGTTTACGTCCCGTTTCACCGACAAGAAACTGGTCACTTGACACCTGGACAGTGTCATCCAGCGGTCGGATTCCGAAAACAGCCACATTACTATCAGCGTGACAGATCCCAGTTATGCTAACAAGGACCAGCCAAATAGCTGCAAGCATTGATAACAGGGATGTCGGTCAATTGTAGTCGTCCATGATGTGGAACAATTACAACTGAAACGACAGCTAGTTATCAAGAAAACGTTGGGCACAGGTTGCTCTAACTCCTAAAATTACCAGGATCTATCTCTTAAAAAATAAAAAAAAAAAGGCCGTGTACACCATCTATTGCACCCCCCCCCCCCAAGTGTCTTCCACTTAATTACAATTTATATATTGTTATACATCACGTTACTATGCAAAAATATCACGTGTGCCTTGAGGGTCGTAATCGTGCGCCAGATCCAATTGCCCTCCACGCCACCAATTTATGCCTCCGGAGGAGTTTCGGTTGGTCTTCCCCATTATAGCCCCCCCCCCCCTGTGGCACGTTCAAAAACGATGGAGGCTATACATTATCTGGCCACTAAGCTGGAGGGAAGAGGAGCTATAATGGGAAAGACACATTTCGGTGAACAGTACATTATATTATTCTTATTACGACTTCGTGGATATGCCACTGGGGAATCACACCCCGCGTTTACAATCTAGGATTGGCACGACAGTTTGTATATAAACAAATAAATATCCAAGTACAGGGATTGTTTTCAGTCCAATGTATTCAATAACTCCACATGTATTCAATAAGTTTGTTCTTCAGATTCTCCGGGTTAAAGAAATCAAGAGCTCTTCACACAACGTTTATTCTGAATCCAGTCCTATACCAAAAGTTTTGCCTCTGTATTTCATATCTAGTGTCTGGAAGCACAACACGTAAGACTAGTAAATCTCTAACAGCAGAGCGGCTTAATACCCTTAGGCCTCAAAAGATCATACCTTTCTTGACGAATTAATAACAGGTCAGATAAAAAGATTGGGGTCATTCCCAATATAGCCACCCCCTCCCCCTAAACTTACTGGTCAGATAACTTATAGCCCCCTTCCAATCATGTTAATTACACACTAGTAATAGGCTAAAATTATTGTTGTTGTACAGAAGTATCAGCCACAGCTATGGGGACACTGTCCCTGTCGTCATGGATAAAACAATGTCGTTATTTCTGCAGCTAATGCAATCACAAAAGATTTGCCACGAGCAGCTATTAAATTCGGAAAACCTTTCATTGAGAAATTTCTACATTACGTGCAAAATGCGATTCTTTAAATCAATTTTCTTGCTTGTGTCTGGGTATTTCCGATTAATAACTCTGCATGTCCGATGAACAAATTTGTTTCACGCTTTCTCTTCTTCATCTTGGAGGTCGCTGGTAGTCGTCCTTGGTATTCATGGAAATCAGGCAGTAATAGCTCCCACTAATTGCTTTAAGCTAACTTTATGATCAAATGTTTAGAAACACTAGCAGGCCTGCAAAATCAAAACCAGAAAATCATTAACACGATAGGTTTAAAAGAAATAAAGGTTTCTGTTTCGCACCAACTCGGGCTCGAACCCATGCCCCTCGTGTAACAGCTATAGGTCTCACAACTTAAGCTATCTATGTGCATTGCACTTGTCTTTTGCTCTTTCTACCGCAAATTTCTGGACAATGGCGTTTCTGACTTGCTTGTTTTTGCTATGCCGCAAGCTTAATCAGCGCAATATCTGCATATTGGGAGCCTAAAAAGGATGATAAAGCGCGTCTCAAAACGCATCTATTACGCTTGGATGCATGATTAAGGACCCCTAAAACATGTTATGTTGACCATGTTGCTCAATTGCGACTGATATTTACTATAAAAAAGGAAGATAAAACAAAACAACTAAAACTGCTCAAAACTTAGTTTCATAGCAATTTTATGGATTATGGGAAAAGAAAAACACTTCAAACTTCAGATAAGCAGTCTTTTATCTAAGGAACTCCGCTATAACCAATAAACACCACAGTTTCTCATGTTTATTTGTCAGATAAAAGCGATTGTGAGAAATTGTGGTTAAGCTATCTATGTGCATTGCACTTGTCTTTTGCTCTTTCTACCGCAAATTTCTGGACAATGGCGTTTCTGACTTGCTTGTTTTTGCTATGCCGCAAGCTTAATCAGCGCAATATCTGCATATTGGGAGCCTAAAAAGGATGATAAAGCGCGTCTCAAAACGCATCTATTACGCTTGGATGCATGATTAAGGACCCCTAAAACATGTTATGTTGACCATGTTGCTCAATTGCGACTGATATTTACTATAAAAAAGGAAGATAAAACAAAACAACTAAAACTGCTCAAAACTTAGTTTCATAGCAATTTTATGGATTATGGGAAAAGAAAAACACTTCAAACTTCAGATAAGCAGTCTTTTATCTAAGGAACTCCGCTATAACCAATAAACACCACAGTTTCTCATGTTTATTTGTCAGATAAAAGCGATTGTGAGAAATTGTGGTTTGTAGTGGCTATAGCGCAGTTCGTAAGATAAAAGGGATCTATTCTGTTTTGCCCCCCCCCCCCCACCAGCTCAGTGAGCATAAATTTTTTATGACCCCGAGGCGCACGTGCTATTTTCTTACATTTCTAGTAGCCGCCTGTGCGCAATACTCTATGTCTTTGGCTAATTGAGCGTGGTACTTGGTTAAAATGCAAAGTTAGAAGTTAAATTGTTAAGTAGATTATGGTGAAGAAAAGTTGGTTTAAATAGACCAAGGTTTAATATAGTGGTTAGCTCTGATGGCAAGTTTGGTGTTCAATGAATGAACTTAATCCTCGCTTTGGTCGGCACCAATATCGGTCCTATCATCGTGATAAATTAACCAAGTCAACAAAGATATGTCAGTTTCGTTGATTTCGGTCGAAGCCCGCACGTTGTCTAATCACAGGTCTATTTTCTTTTGGACAGTATAATTATCAGTTTTGGTTGTTCATAACTTTTTCTGCCTCGTCAAGTCAAAATTTGTTGTACGCCTCCCATGCCGCATCATTTGTCAGAATTTGATATGCCCGGTTGATGGACTTGAAGAAATCTTCGTCTCCGCCGGCATCAGGGTGCGTCAACAGGCTCATTCTGTGGTTTTTTTCTTGATCTGATCTTTTGAAGCAGATTTTTTTACCAACAAAATCTCGTGTAGCGTTGCAGGCCGGTTAATAATGTTTTTTTCCGAATCTCGGATAAACTTTTTCTCCGTGGCCTTTGTTTTATATTTTTTGTTTCTATGAGCACTCTTTTGTCGATCAGTGAGAGAAATTATTTTAGGCATTCTTTGGCCAAATACTGATTGTAGAGTTCCAGCTGCTCAGCCGCTGACCTCATTCAGTCATTCATATTCTCCATATTTTCGATGGCTTTGCCCTTCTTAGCAGCTTTGACTTTTAAATCGGCCAACTCTTGCTTCAAAACCTCAATAGATTGCTCCTTTCAGCATTTCTGGCTGCTGCTGCCTTTACACCTCACAGCACTCCATTTGCCCAAAACTTCATTTGTTACCTCTTTGGTCTTGTATCAATAGCTATTTAGTTCCTGTCGAAACTCGACGAGGTCTTTTTGAAGTGAAGAGTTAGTACTCTTCAACTTCTCTAATTGTAAGCACTAGTTTTGCAGTTCCACGTCAGTCTGCAGGGCACGCGACCGAATATTGGCTGGTGCCAGATCTTCTAGCGTAGATACTTTCCGAGTCCACGACAGAGAAGATTTCATACGATACACTCCCGGATTTTCAATTCCACAATTCTGGCATGTAGTACATATATTCACCAATCTGTGGCATATCGTTAACCAGTATATATTGGATAAAAAACCCTTTTTCCTTCTAAAAATTCTCAATATTTTCAATCTTGAACTCCAATTTTTTTCTTTTTTCTTTCTTTTTTTGGTTTCGAACTCGAAGCGTTCCTTCCTTTTTTGGTCTTGAACTCAAGACAACTCAATTTTCTTTTTCTTTCTTTATTTTCTTTTTTTTATAACGACTGACTCTTTTAAGGACTCTTTTTCTTCAATCATTTTCTTTTGATCTCGGCGTTCATTTATTAATTTGAGTCATTGATTATACATACTTATTCCCGTTATGGGGTCAAAATTCCGCGATTGTTGTCGCCAGGACGCTCCATTAATAACATATCCTAAATAGATGAACAATTTAGGAAAATTTTCCACAAATTGAAAAACGAGGTAGACTGTTAAGACTGACACAGCAATGTCCTTCACTTTTCACCAAATGTATAAGCTTTCGGTTTCTAAATTCCGAAAAATTGTTATTTCATTTGTTAAAAAAAACTGTTGTTGGAACTCGTCATTCCAATGAATAAAATTTTCATGACTGTATTTTCCATCCGAATCTTGGAATGCTTCCCGACTGATAATTCCTTTACTATTATGGCGAATTTTTCAAGCAGATTGAATCTGTTTTACGTCTGATGTGGAGAAAAGCAGGTTTTCATCACTTACATTTGAGTTACTATTCATTGACCACTGATATATCCCACGATTGAATCTCTTCAGCATTTCTCCTAATTGTTGAAAACTGCCGTCTTCTAATTTTACAGCATTCAGTTACAGCAGGTTGCATGCAGCGATTGTAAAATTATTATGCAAAATTTTTGTAGTAGGGTCCACATATCTCATAGAAGAAAAATTCAGAGACTCTACTAACACAGGAACTTCTTCTGTGCAAAAAGGAAGTTTAGTTATTGTTGCTACCAACTTGGCACATTTCTGAACATATAACACAGATCCTGCTCTTTCGATTGAGTTCCTTTCTCGAAGAGCGTCACTGATGGCCTAACAATTTTTTTTAATATCTCAATCATTATCTGAAGTTTTAGTCTTTGAGTCTTGCATTGGAGCGTTCTAATTTTCATCAAAAAAATTTCTCTCTCTTTGAGAAGTTCGAAAACAAAGGTAAAGGTGTCAACAACGCTTGAAAGAAACATTTCCATGGTTATTTTAAGGTTACCCATTCTGAACTTTCCTCGGAGTAAAAAACACCTCAAACTCCGGTTGTTTTCAACTGCTTTCCACACAAACTAATTGCTTGTTCTTCTCAGAATTTTAATGCAAAATCGTCATATTTGTTTTTGGGTAAAATTTTTCCGCTGATGAAAATGGTCTTGCTGTTACCAAAAATTTTTAGTTTTAAAGTGTTTGATCGTTTGACACGTTTGCTCACCTTGATTTTCCATAAAAAAGTTTACTACGTTGTCTTCAAAATATGTGGTTTTGATGAAAACAGTTTTCGAGAAACTTAGGGGATCCTTAAAATTTAATAGGTTTCTTTGTAGCAAGTTCCCCCAAATCGTTCCGATGTAGATTTTTGCATTGATTACCAAATTTCCAAATTTTTTCCAGATGGTGAAAACCACTCTACAGGCTCTGCATACATAGGGCCTTCGGGCCCATTTTTTGCCATGAAGCTTTGACTATGCTCTTCGACATAATTGGTTTCATTGGCCTGTCGTAAAATTGTTTCAGTTATCGACCTGTTGACTTTAAAGGTCCTATCTCCAAAACCTCCAAAACCTGGTATGGCAACATTTGTTCTGCCAAATGTTCCTACAAACTCCCTATTTTAAAGGGTATATTGGTTTTAGTAGTCTTGAATTTTCTGTGAGAAAAACGACATCGTCATATACGTTCTTTTTTCAAGTGCCGACCCTGTATATACCGCTTCATACATGAAAAGTTTTAGTTTTATCTCAGGTTCAAACTCAGCATATATCAAACTACCTTCATTTTGTTTTCGATACCCGAATTTTGTTTTTACAGTTTGTACTGTGATCTACTGAATAGATCTTTGTTGATACGGTAATGTCAAAATCATAACAGTATGACTTGATACTAGGTGATGGAGAAGCAAAAATGGCTAGCAATGCCAGATACAGATATAGTGATACTCCATCACACGATGCTCCGGACGAACTCGCCTATTTTGATCCCATTATTTCTTTCTGGATTTTCTTGAAACAAAAACATCATCAAATTCCTGACTGCTAAAGTACTCTTCATCATGCTCAGTAAAGTAATTTCTCAATTTCTCAGGCACAAATTTTAATCCGCTGCTAGAGCTTTTAGCCATTTTTGGTGCCTTGGGATCACTATTAATCTTCTTTTCAGTACTTTTTGTTTTACTACTAGATTCCTGTGGCTTTTCTTCAGGGTTTGGAATTTTTGTTTCTGCTGTTTTTTTTCCAGTGTACTCTGTAGTTTTTGATGAAGTTGCACCTCCTCACTTGGCAACATTTTTTGCCTTTTCCTGCCCTTTAGGGGTATCTTGCTCTGATTCCTTAGCTTCATTCTCAGACGTCTCATTTGTAACATTTAGTGAATGGTTAGCATCCTCAGCTTCGGACCGATCTTCTGTGTTTAGACTGCTTTCACTGCCCGTTGATGATTGTATTTCAATTATATCACCATCTTATGAGCTGTTCAACTCGTTATTCTTCTGTTCTTTGACGGTTGTTTTTCTTTTCGCCTGAGGCTATGGCGTGAATGGCTTTTCTCTCGGTTTATATTTTTTCAGTCGATCATAATGGACCTTAATAGCTTTCCTCGTCTTTTTATCTTCTACCTTGAAATTCAAATCGTTTATAGTTTCAACTATTTTGTATGGTCTTCTATAGAAAGAAGAAAGTTTTCTTATTTCTTCTTTTTTAACCGTTCGGTTGAGGACTAACACTTCTTCGCCAACTTTATAGCTGGGTTCATACTTACTGCTATCAGAATAGGTCTTCTGGCGTTCTTGTTCGACATCCATATTTTCTTGCATCAACTGATGCGTTTTCTGTAGTTTCTGTTTCACGGTGAAAACATAGTCAATTGGTGTTGCATATATTGCGGTCTGTGGTGTGCTATAAATGCAGTCTATAGGGAGCAACAATGTAAAACCAAGTACCACATACGCTGGGCTGTATTTTGTTACACTCTGGACTGACGATCGATAGGCCATCATTGCTAAGGTTAGAAATTTGGTTCAGTCATGTTGATATTGGCCTATGTATTTGGAGACATTCTTCTATTGTCCGATTTGTTCTTTCAATCATCTCGTTCCCTTGTTGGTGGTAGGACGTTGTTGACTTCCTCTGAAATCCTAGTTCTCTGTAAAGACTACGAAATAATTTTTACATAAAGTTCGACACCTGGTCATTATGTAGGTTGACTAGACAGCCGAATCTCACTATCCAGTGTTCAACAAACGCTCTTTACACGGTTTTTGCCTTTTGATTGCGTAAAGCTACGGTTTCGCACCACTCATTGAATTGATCACCGATAAGCAAATTGTACTTGTTTCCCTGAGACGCTGGCAATGGACCCATGATATTGAGAGATACTTGACAAAATGGATGACTGCGTTTCCATTTTGTGAGCAAATGCCGATGTTTCTGCTTACTGCATTCCCTTCATAGGCACACGTAACAGCTTTCTATTCAGTTTCTTACATCCTTTTTCATGCACGACCAATAAAACCTTTCACAAGCCCTTTGGTATGTTTTCTCAATCCCAAATTGACCTGCGCTAGGAGGGTCACGCAGCAGCTCAAGCACGTTGGACACTCTCTCCAATGGTACAAGCATTTGGTAAAAAGTCTCAAAGTTTGGTTCTGTTTGGTGTTCACGATACAAAATCCCGTCTATGAAACAAAGATTTGTATACTGAACAACAGTATTTCCATAACTCCTTGGATGCTCAATTTTTCATTTGCCGTGGTTCCGGTCTAATTTTGTTTAGTTTACTTCTTTGAAAAGTTTGTCATTTTGCTGCGAATCTCACAGTTTTCCTCTCTGGAGTTTGTCTAACTGCCAACCTTACTACTATAATCTGTATTATCTTGCTCTGCGTCAATCGCAATAGCGTTAACAAAAACTGTTTGTTCATCGTCTTTTGTGTTTATGCGCAAGACAGACAATCAGCGTGTCGTATTTGTTTGCTTGCTCTATGCTTGATGTCAAAGTTAAATTGCCCAAGTTTCTCTATCCATGTTTCAACCATACAACTTGGTTCTTTAAAACTATAGATCCAGACAAGAGCCCGGTGGTCCGTTATAATTAAAGAGTGCTGACCAGGTAAAAAGTTTTTAAAATGATGGTTAAAATGAACGATTGCAAACAATTCCCGTTTAGTGGCTGAATAATTTCGCTGACTTTTACTCAGATTTCTGCTAGCATATGCAATAAATCGATCCTCCGTTCCTTGCTTTTGGGTAAGAATTGCTCCAATTCCTGTCAACGAAGCATCTGTAGTTAATGTATACGGATCCCTATCGTTTGGATATCCTAAAACTGGCGCGCCCAAAAGCTTCGTTTTTAACGGTTATCGCATCGCATGTTTGCTCTCTGTACTGCATTCAAATTTATTTGACTTCTTCAGTAAACTGTAAAGAGGTTCTGCTGTTTTTCCGAAACCCGGAAAAAATTTCCCATAATAGCCCACAAGGCCTAGAAAGGCCCTGACGTGCTTCAGGGATGATGGCTCTTTCATTCTTTCTATCGCTCTTAGTTTCTCTGGGTCGACGTCTACTCCAATCTCGGATTTAATTTGCCCCAAGAAGCTGACACGTTTTTGGAAAAAATTGCATTTTGATCCTTTAATCTTTAATCCATTCTCTGCTAAACGTTAGAAAACCAGTTCTAATCGTTTCAGATGTTTGTCGAAATTTCTTCTGAAAGCAATAACGTCATCTAGATACATTAGATCCATTTCGTAAGAGAGGCCAGAAACAATTAACACCATTAAGTTTTGAAAAGCACCAGGAGCAGACGCTAGTCCCATAGGGAGTTTTATCTACTTATAAAGGCCCAGAGGGGTTATAAAGCCGTTAAATTCTGACTCTCTTCCTCGATCGCTATCTGAAATTATCCCGACAAGAGATCTATGTTCGAGAAGTACATGTTTATCTGCAGTGAATCAATAACCTCATTAATTCGTAGTAAAGGCCAGCATGTTTTTTCTATTGGTTTGTTCAGACCACGATTGTCTACAACCAAGCGATAGGTCCATCCTTTTTTGGTATAGGTAATGATGGTGCTGCCCAGTCGGAATGTGTTGGTTCGACTGAGTCGTCTCGTTCCAAGTCTTGAAAAATTGTTTTAACGGCTTTTTTTTCTCAAAGCTAATGCTGCCGTATGTACGTCTGAGTGGCACATCATTTTTTTAAATATTATTTTACGATAAATTTGCAAAATCCCATATCATTTAGTTTCGCGAAGTTATTATATGATATTTTGTGCAAAGTGACCCCACACTTGTCATTTCCTCACAAGACAAGCTCATTGAACTTGAGTTCACATAGTTGAAATTGAGCTTCTCAAAATCAAATTCATCTCTATGTTTTGTATTATTGCCAGGGTTATTTTGTTGTTCTCCTCAAATTGTTTCAATGTTTTCAGCACATGCAATTCTCGCAACTTTGTAAAATCTTTGGTTCTAATTGAGGGTTCAGAACTCAAACCCATATGAGCTCATCAACCATGTCATTCAGAAATCTCGCTATTAATAACTTTGATTTGTCTTCAAGCTCTTTCATGGGTTCAACTATAATTTCAATTTGCTGTGTTATGTTACCTTCTTCAACGATAATTTTGCATTTAAGGAAACCTTCGCAGCGACGCGGTAATTCGTGATCCTCAGCAGCAATTAAAACAGATTCTTATTACTTCGTTGTGATGGGGACAATTGTAATGTTTTCCCAATTGTCCCGCAAAAAAGTTCGTTCTTTCTGAGGTTTAAAACACAGTCAAAGTTATATAAGAATTCCATGCACAATCAAAAATGCGTTATCTCATTTTTGGTTACTAGAGACTCAGTTCTCCCAGTTGCTGGTAGAGTTTGTTGCTTAGAAGATTAACACTACTTCCACTATCAATTAAGGCCATTATCAGTTTGTCTTTTATCCTTATTTGGCAAACAAGGCCTCCACTTGGTTGTTTCCACCACGCAAAATTTTTACGTAGCTAGCTGAAAATGGAGCCCTGCCGTCTTCTGCTAATTCTTGTTTAAATATGGGCAATTTCGTTTGAAATGATTTCGACTCCCACATTAAAATTAATTCTTGCATTCTTTATATGCATGATTTCGCTGACCACAAAGGTGACATTTTGCTCTCTCAAAACTCACCGCTGTCTTTGACTGCTCGGCACGACTTTCGTGCGACCAATATCGGCTTTTGTTCTCGCCTCCTGCTGTTGGCGGTCGCGCTCTACTGTCGCAATTGGTTCGTCTTTTATCATCGCTGCTTCTGTTGTTGTATTATAGTTTCTATGTCTATCTCCGGTTTCTCTTGAACTACGATCCCTTCCGCGCAGAAACTCTTTTGGCCTCGCTCCTTGCGATGAAAAGTTTTGATTATCTTGCCTTTTAATTTGGTTAGTCTGCAGTGTTCGCACTAAATCGTTAATCGAATTAGGTAATTGAGCATTATCATTCAACTGGATGACAGAAACCCGCAGCTCATTATCCTCCTACTCAATTCTCGCGACTGCTTCAATATGTAGTGCCCTTTCTAAAGCTTTAACTAAAGTCATATCGGCGTCACCCAACTTCTTTCTCAGGTCGAACCGCACCTGACTATCTTCTATGCCTTCGAGGTATCCCCTCAGAATGAGATGTTCTTTTATCCCATTAGACTCCTGAGGGTATGCATTCAAGGCTAATCTTTGCAAATCAACGAGCAAATCTGTTAATATTTCACCCGGCTGCTGGACTCTCCTAGCTAGCATCCCCCGGAAAACTACAAGTTTTTCATTATAATGTTGTCTGAAAGCTTTTACGGTCTCATCATAGCTCTTCCAACTGCCCTCTTCCTAGTGTCCTTTGTCTTTGGCTAATTGAGCGTGGTACTTGGTTAAAATGCAAAGCTAGAAGTTAATTTGTTAAGTAGATTATGGTAAAGAAAAGTTGGTTTAATTAGACTAAGATTTAATAGAGTGGTTAGCTCTGATGGTAAGTTTGGTGTTCAATGAATGAATTTAATCCTCGCTTTAGTCGGTACCAATATCGGTCCTATCATCGTGATAATTAAATCAAGTCAACAAAGATATGTCAGTTTCGTTGATTTCGCTCGAAGCCCGAGCCTTGTCTAATCACAGGTCTATTTTCCTTTTTGAAATTGTCAACCTTGTGTCAGCCATCAATCAGGTAATAAATCAAGTTTCAACCAAATACTTAACCTTGAAACCCAGGGTTTTTAGTACATCTCTTTATATACGTGTGACACCCACACATAGTAACGTGCTATATAACAAAATATAATTTGTACCTGGGGTTCAAAAAAACACTGGGGGCGAAACAGAATAGGTACGATAAAAGACTTCTAATCTGATGTTTGAAGGGTTTTTCTGTTACCATTATCCTTAAAATTGCTATTTCAGATAGAGAGCTTATGAGATTACGCAAACATTGAAAAGTAAAGCATGAAAAAATTAGTTGAAAGCGAAGAGTTTTCCAGAATAGCGCAGAATCTGTACGGCTAAAACTTTGCAGAAAAACAACGTTTAAAATAAGAAAATCGAATTTGGTTCGGGAGCAATTAAAAAACACGTAGTACCCAGGACAGTAAATCTTCCATCTTGGCGAGCATACTTTCAAGCTCTCTTAGCCTCGTGGTAACTGCATCTCGTGGGCCGAAACAGACTAGATCCGATATAAGACTGCTAATCTGAAGTTTGAAGTGTCACCCAACTTCTTTCTCAGGTCGAACCTCACCTGACTATCTTCTATGCCTTCGAGGAATCCCCTCAGAATGAGATGTTCTTCTATCCCATTAGACTCCTGAGGGTATGCATTCAAGGCTAATCTTTGCAAATCAACGAGCAAATCTGTTATTATTTCACCCGGCTGCTGGACTCTCCTAGCTAGCCTCCCCCGGAAAACTACAAGTTTTTCATTATAATGTTGTCTGAAAGCTTTTACGGTCTCATCATAGCTCTTCCAACTGCCCTCTTCCTAGTGTCCTTTGTCTTTGGCTAATTGAGCGTGGTACTTGGTTAAAATGCAAAGCTAGAAGTTAATTTGTTAAGTAGATTATGGTAAAGAAAAGTTGGTTTAATTAGACTAAAATTCAATAGAGTGGTTAGCTCTGATGGTAAGTTTGGTGTTCAATGAATGAATCTAATCCTCGCTTTGGTCGGTACCAATATCGGTCCTATCATCGTGATAAATTAACCAAGTCAACAAAGATATGTCAGTTTCGTTCATTTCGCTCGAAGCCCGAGCCTTGTCTAATCACAGGTCTATTTTCCTTTCTGAAATTGTCAACCTTGTGTCAGCCATCAATCAGGTAATAAATCAAGTTTCAAACCAAATACTTAACCTTGAAACCCAAGGTTTTTAGTACATCTCTTTATATACGTGTGACACCCACACATAGTAACGTGCTAAATAACAAAATATAATTTGTACCTGGGTTCAAAAAAACACTGGGGGGCGGAACAGAATAGGTACGATAAAAGACTTCTAATCTGATGTTTGAAGGGTTTTTCTGTTACCATTATCCTTAAAATTGCTATTTCAGATATAGAGCTTATGAGATTACGCAAACATTGAAAAATAAAGCATGAAAAAATTAGTTGAAAGCGAAGAGTGTTCTAGAATAGCGCAGAATCTGTACGGCTAAAACTTTGCAGAAAAACAACGTTTAAAATAAGAAAACCAAATTTGGTTCGGGAGCAATTAAAAAACACGTAGTACCCAGGACAGTAAATCTTCAATCTTGGCGAGCATATTTTCAAGCCCTCTTAGCCTCGTGGTAACTGCATCTCGTGGGCCGAAACAGAATAGATCCGATATAAGACTGCTAATCTGAAGTTTGAAGTGTCACCCAACCTCTTTCTCAGGTCGAGTCGCAACTGACTATTTTCTATGCTTTTTGGGAAATCCCCTCAAAATGAGATGTTCTTTTATCTCATTAGACTCCTGAGGGTATGCTTCCAAGGCTAAGGTAATGCAAATCACCGAGAAAATCTGTTAATTTCTCACCCGACTGCTGGACTCTCCTACCTAGCTTCCCCCGGAAAACTACAGGTTTCTCAAGATAACGTTGTATGGAAACTTTACGGTCTCATCATAGCTCTTCCTAGTGTCCTCCGAAAGTGTACTATAGAAATGAATAGCCGACCTTTGTAGCCTTAACCTAAAATATTGCGGCCGTTCATCAATTTCGGTTTCAGCGCCGTTTACTGTTTCCTTTATCTGCCACTTCTGAAGCTGGGACAAGAACTCAAAGTGTGTAACATAACTTTACCAATCATTCGAACACGTAAAAGGATCAAGTAACAACGTTTTTGAGGAGTACCACGCCATCAGCGTTTTATTTAAAAGCTGCCGTGTTTTAAATTATCTCAATAATTTTGTTCGAAACCCGAACTGATTACTGACACTCGAACTCGGCAGCCTTTGAATCTTATTGACATTTTACTTTTTTCTTGGAAAAATTCAAAAAACTTGAGGTTCAATGGTGTATTTTGAGTCAAATTATGTCAAATTCAAATTCTCTTGATTTGATTGCTATTTTATTATCGAAAAACATGTACGAACCGATTTACGATATTCGAAATTTTAGGGAGTGCTTACTTGAAAGTTCGATGATGGCAGTGTTCCTTGTCGAATCCTGACACCAATTCAATATTCCTCTTTCGGGTCGTGATTTTAAGACGTCAGATTCGTGTCGAAAGTTCATTTTCAAACAACAAAAATATATTTCTTTTAGAAATCAGTACAGCGCTCATTATTATAGGGTGGTGGTTTTCTATTTACTTTTAATCTCTGTTGCCACTATAGTAGCCGCCCATAAGCAATAATCTATGTCTTTGGCTAATTGAGCGTGGTACTTGGTTAAATAGCAAAGTTAGAAGTTAAATTGTTAAGTATATTACGGTGAAGAAAAGTTGGTTTAAATAGACTAAGCTTTAATAGAGTGGCTAGCTCTGATGGTAGGTTTGGTGTTCAATTGATGAATTTAATCCTCGCTTTGTTCGGTGCCCAATATCGGTTCTATCATCGTGGTAAGTTGATCAATTCAACAAAGATATGCCAGTTTTGTTGCTTTCTCTCGAAGCACGAGCTTTGTCTAATCACAGGTCTATTTTCCTTTCTGAAATTGTCAACCTTGTGTCAGTCATCAATAAGGTAATAAATCAAGTTTCAAACTAAATACTTAAGCTTGAAACCCAAGGTTTTTAGTACATCTTTTTATATACGTGTGACACCCACACATAGTAACGTGCTATATAACAAAATATAATTTGTAACTGGGGTTCAAAAAAACACTGGGGAGGAAACAGAATAGGTCCGATAAAAGACTTCTAATCTGATGTTTGAAGGGTTTTCCTTTTACCATTATCCTTAAAATTGCTATTTCAGATAGAGAGCTTATGAGATTACGCAAACATTGAAAAATAAAGCATGAAAAAATTAGTTGAAAGCAAAGAGTGTTCTAGAATAGCGCAGAATCTGTACGGCTAAAACTTTGCAGAAAAACAAAGTTTAAAATAAGAAAACCAAATTTGGTTCGTGAGCAATTAAAAAACACGTAGTACCCAGGACAGTAAATCTTCAATCTTGGCGAGCATATTTTCAAGCCCTCTTAGCCTCGTGGTAACTGCATCTCGTGGGCCGAAACAGAATAGATCCGATATAAGACTGCTAATCTGAAGTTTGATGTGTCACCCAACCTCTTTCTCAGGTCGAGTCGCAACTGACTATTTTCTATGCCTTTTGGGAAATCCCCTCAAAATGAGATGTTCTTTTATCTCATTAGACTCCTGAGAGTATGCTTCCAAGCCTAAGGTAATGCAAATCACCGAGGAAATCAGTTAATTTCTCACCCGGCTGCTGGACTCTCCTACCTACCTTCCCCCGGAAAACTGCAGATTTCTCAAGATAATGTTGTATGAAAACTTTTACGGTCTCATCCTAGCTCTTCCTAGTGTCCTACGAAAGTGTACTATAGAAATGAATAGCCGACCTTTGTAGCCTTAACGCAAAATATTGCGGCCGTTCATCAATTTCGGTTTCAGCGCCGTTTACTGTTTCCTTTATCTGCCACTTCTGAAGCTGCGACAAGAACTCAAAGTGTGTAACATAACTTTAAAAATCATTCGAACACGTAAAAGGATCCGGAAACAGCGGTTTTGAGGAGTGCCGCGCCATCAGCGTTTTATTTAAAAGCTGCCGCGTTTTAAATTATCTCAATAATTTTGTTCTAAACCTGAACTGACTATTGACACCCGAACTCGGCAGCCTTTGAATCTTATTGACATTTTATTTTTTTCTTGGAAAAATTCAAAAAACATGAGGATCAATGGTGTATTTTAAGTCAAATTATGTCAAATTCAATTTCTCTTGATTTGATTGCTATTTTATTATCGAAAAACATGTACGAACCGATTTACGATATTCGAAATTTTAGGGAGTGCTTACTTGAAAGTTCGATGATGGCAGTGTTCCTTGTCGAATCCCGACACCAGTTCAACATTCCTCTTTCGGGTCGTGATATTAAGACGTCAGATTCGTGTCGAAAGTTTATTTTCAAACAACAAAAATAAGTTTCTTTTAGAAATCAGTACAACGCTCATTATTATAGGGTGGTAGTTTTCTATTTACCTTTAATCTCTGTTGCCACTATAGTAGCCGCCCGTAAGCAATAATCTTTGTCTTTGGCTAATTGAGCGTGGTACTTGGTTAATTAGCAAAGTTAGAAGTTAAATTGTTAAGTATATTATGGTGAAGAAAAGTTGGTTTAAATAGACTAAGCGTTAATAGAGTGGCTAGCTCTGACGGTAGGTTTGGTATTCAATGAACGAATTTAATCCTCGCTTTGGTTGGTACCAATATCGGTCCTATCATCGTGGTATATTAACCAAGTCAACAACAATAAGTCAGTTTCGTTGAATTCGCTCGAAGCCTGAGCTTTGTCTAATCACAGGTCTAATTTCTTTTCTGACACCTATCAACCTTGTGTCAGCCATAAATCAGGTAATAAATCGTTTTAATCTAAATCTTTAAACTTGAAACCCAAAGTTTTCATTACATATTTTTTTATATACGTGTGACACCCACACAGAGTAACTTGCTATATAAAAAAATATAATTTGTAACTGGGGGTCATAAAAAACACTGGGGGGCAAAACAGAATAGGTCCGATAAAAGACTTCTAATCTAATGTTTGAAGGGTTTTTCTGTTACCACTATCCTAAAATTGCTATTTCAGATAGAGAGCTTATGAGATTACGCAAACATTGAAAAGTAAAGCATGAAAAAATTAGTTGAAAGCGAAGAGTGTTCTAGAATAGCGCAGAATCTGTACGGCTAAAACTTTGCAGAAAAACAACGTTTAAAATAAGAAAATCAAATTTGGTTCGGGAGCAATTAAAAAACACGTGGTACCAAGGACAGTAAATCTTCCATCTTGGCGAGCATACTTTCAAGCTCTCTTAGCCTCATGGTAACTGCATCTCGTGGGCCGAAACAGAATAGATCCGATATAAGACTGCTAATCTGAAGTTTGAAGTGTCACCCAACCTCTTTCTCAGGTCGAGTCGCAACTGACTATTTTCTATGCCTTTTGGGAAATCCCCTCAAAATGATATTCTCTTTTTATCTCATTAGACTCCTGAGGGTATGCTTCCAAGGCTAAGGTAATGCAAATCACCGAGAAAATCTGTTAATTTCTCACCCGGCTGCTGGACTCTCCTACCTAGCTTCCCCAGGAAAACTACAGGTTTCTCAAGATAATAATGTATGGAAACTTTTACGGTCTCATCATAGCTCTTCCTAGTATCCTCTGAAAGTGTACTATAGAAATGAATAGCCGACCTTTGTAGCTTTAACGCAAAATATTGCGGCCGTTCATCAATTTCGGTTTCAGCGCCGTTTACTGTTTCCTTTATCTGCCACTTCTGAAGCTGCGACAAGAACTCAAAGTGTGTAACATAACTTTAACAATCATTCAAATCCGTAAAATGATCCGGTAACAACGTTTTTGAGGAGTACCACGCCATCAGCGTTTTATTTAAAAGCTGCCATGTTTTAAATTATCTCAATAATTTTGTTCGAAACCCGAACTGATTATTGACACTCGAACTCGGCAGCCTTTGAATCTTATTGACATTTTCTTTTCTTGGAAAAATTCAAAAAACTTGAGGTTCAATGGTGTATTTTAAGTCAAATTATGTCAAATTCAAATTCTCTTGATTTGATTGCTATTTTATTATCGAAAAACATGTACGAACCGATTTACGATATTCGAAATTTTAGGGAGTGCTTACTTGAAAGTTCGATGATGGCAGTGTTCCTTGTCAAATCCCGACACCAGTTCAATATTCCTCTTTCGGGTCGTGATATTAAGACGTCAGATTCGTGTCGAAAGTTCATTTTCAAACAACAAAAATAAATTTCTTTTAGAAATCAGTACAACGCTCATTATTATAGGGTGGTGGTTTTCTATTTACTTTTAATCTCTGTTGCCACTATAGTAGCCGCCCGTAAGCAATAATCTATGTCTTTGGCTAATTGAGCGTGGTACTTGTTTAAATAGCAAAGTTAGAAGTTAAATTGTTAGGTAGATTATGGTGAAGAAAAGTTGGTTTAAATAGACTAAGCTTTAATAGAGTGGCTAGCTCTGATGGTAGGTTTGGTGATCAATGGATGAATTTAATCCTCGTTTTGTTCGGTACCCAATATCGGTTCTATCATCGTGGTAAGTTAATCAATTCATCAAAGATATGCCAGTTTTGTTGCTTTCTCTCGAAGCACGAGCTTTGTCTAATCACAGGTCTATTTTCCTTTCTGAAATTGTCAACCTTGTGTCAGCCATCAATCAGGTAATAAATCAAGTTTCAAACTAAAAACTTAACCTTGAAACCCAAGGTTTTTAGTACATCTTTTTATATATGTGTGACACCCACACATAGTAACGTGCTATATAACAAAATATAATTTGTAACTGGGGTTCAAAAAAACACTGGGGAGGAAACAGAATAGGTCCGATAAAAGACTTCTAATCTGATGTTTGAAGGGTTTTTCTTTTCCCATTATCCTTAAAAATGCTATTTCATATAGAGAGCTTATAAGATTACGCAAACAGTGAAAAGTAAAGCATGAAAAAATTAGTTGAAAGCGAAGAGGGTTCTAGAATAGCGCAGAATCTGTACGGCTAAAACTTTGCAGAAAAACAACGTTTAAAATAAGAAAATCAAATTTGGTTCGGGAGCAATTAAAAAACTCGTAGTACCCAGGACAGTAAATCTTCAATCTTGGCGAGCATATTTTCAAGCCCTCTTAGCGTCGTAGTAACTGCATCTCGTGGGCCGAAACAGAATAGATCCGATATCAGACTGCTATTCTGAAGTTTGAAGTGTCACCCAACTTTTTTCTCAGGTCGAGTCGCAACTGACTATTTTCTATGCCTTTTGGGAAATCCCCTCAAAATGAGATGTTCTTTTATCTCATTAGACTCCTAAGGGTATGCTTCCAAGGCAAAGGTAATGCAAATCACCGAGAAAATCAGTTAATTTCTCACCCGGCTGCTGGACTCTCCTACCTAGCTTCCCCCGGAAAACTACAGGTTTCTCAAGATAATGTTGTATGAAAACTTTTACGGTCTCATCATAGCTCTTCCTAGTGTCCTCCGAAAGTGTACTATAGAAATGAATAGCCGACCTTTGTAGCCTTAACGCAAAATATTGCGGCCGTTCATCAATTTCGGTTTCAGCGCCGTTTACTGTTTCCTTTATCTGCCACTTCTGAAGCTGCGACAAGAACTCAAAGTGTGCAACATAACTTTAAAAATCATTCGAACACGTAAAAGGATCCGGAAACAGCGTTTTTGAGGAGTGCCGCGCCATCAGCGTTTTATTTAAAAGCTGCCGTGTTTTAAATTATCTCAATAATTTTGTTCTAATCCCGAACTGATTATTGACACTCGAACTCAGCAGCCTTTGAATCTTATTGACATTTTATTTTTTTCTTGGAAAAATTCAATAAACTTGAGGTTCAATGGTGTATTTTAAGTCAAATTATGTCAAATTCAATTTCTCTTGATTTGATTGCTATTTTATTATCGAAAAACATGTGCGAACCGATTTACGATATTCGAAATTTTAGGGAGTGCTTACTTGAAAGTTCGATGATGGCAGTGTTCCTTGTCGAATCCCGACACCAGTTCAACATTCCTCTTTCGGGTCGTGATATTAAGACGTCAGATTCGTGTCGAAAGTTCATTTTCAAACAACAAAAATAAGTTTCTTTTAGAAATTTAGAAAGTACAACGCTCATTATTATAGGGTGGTAGTTTTCTATTTACTTTTAATCTCTGTTGCCACTATAGTAGCCGCCCGTAAGCAATAATCTTTGTCTTTGGCTAATTGAGCGTGGTACTTGGTTAATTAGCAAAGTTAGAAGTTAAATTGTTAAGTATATTATGGTGAAGAAAAGTTGGTTTAAATAGACTAAGCTTTAATAGAGTGGCTAGCTCTGACGGTAGGTTTGGTGTTCAGTGAATGAATTTAATCCTCGCTTTGGTTGGTACCAATATCGGTCCCATCATCGTGATAAATTAACCAAGTCAACAAAGATATGTCAGTTTCGTTGATTTTGCTTGAAGCCCGAGCTTTGTCTAATCACAGGTCTAATTTCTTTTCTAACACCTATCAACCTTGTGTCAGCCATAAATCAGGTAATAAATCGTTTTAATCTAAATCTTTAACCTTGAAACCCAAAGTTTTCATTACATATTTTTTATATACGTGTGACACCCACACAGAGTAACTTGCTATATAACAAAATATAATTTGTAACTGGGAGTCATAAAAAACACTGGGGGGCGAAACAGAATAGGTCCGATAAAAGACTTCTAATCTAATGTTTGAAGGGTTTTTCTGTTACCATTATCCTTAAAATTGCTATTTCAGATAGAGAGCTTATGAGATTACGCAAGTATTGAAAAGTAAAGCATGAAAAAATTAGTTGAAAGCGAAGAGTGTTCCAGAATAGCGCAGAATCTGTACGGCTAAAACTTTGCAGAAAAACAACGTTTAAAATAAGAAAATCAAATTTGGTTCGGGAGCAATTAAAAAACAAGTAGTACCCAGGACAGTAAATCTTCCATCTTGGCGAGCATACTTTCAAGCTCTCTTAGCCTCGTGAAAACTGCATCTCGTGGGCCGAAACAGAATAGATCCGATAAAAGACTGTTAATCTGAAGTTTGAAGTGTCACCCAACTTATTTGAAGTGTCACCCTGACTAACAGACTCTTATCCCAGGTTCGGCTCTTACCCATCTACTTGGAGTTTTTTAGTTCGTTGAACTCTCTCGATATATTCGCAAATCGATGCTACTCAATGCGCTTCTTAAACTTGCACTTCGAGAGGCGCGTTATACATGCAAAATTTTTGTCCAAATTTAGTGCTCTCGCATTTAATATAAAGGATTAGAGTTTTTGTTTCTAACATTCATAGGAACATAAAACGAATCAGCGTCGCAAGCAGAACTCTCAAACAACAGGCGGAATGATGCCGATTAGAAATTTTCATGTCTACAAAAAGAAGGTTACCCGACACGGGTTCCACCCTCGACCCTCAGATTTGCGCTAATTGAGCGTGGTACTTGGTTAAATTGCAAATTAGAAGTTAAATTGTTAAGTAGACTATGGTGAAGAAAAGTTGGTTTAAATAGACTAAGATTTAATAGAGTGGCTAGCTCTGATGGTAAGTTTGGTGTTCAATGAATGAATTTAATCCTCGCTTTGGTTGCTATATTTTCAAGCCCTCTTAGCGTCGTAGTAACTGCATCTCGTGGGCCGAAACAGAATAGATCCGATATCAGACTGCTATTCTGAAGTTTGAAGTGTCACCCAACTTCTTTCTCAGGTCGAGTCGCAACTGACTATTTTCTATGCCTTTTGGGATATCCCCTCAAAATGAGATGTTCTTTTATCTCATTAGACTCCTAAGGGTATGCTTCCAAGGCAAAGGTAATGCAAATCACCGAGAAAATCATTTAATTTCTCACCCGGCTGCTGGACTCTCCTACCTAGCTTCCCCCGGAAAACTACAGGTTTCTCAAGATAATGTTGTATGAAAACTTTTACGGTCTCATCATAGCTCTTCCTAGTGTCCTCCGAAAGTGTACTATAGAAAGGAATAGCCGACCTTTGTAGCCTTAACGCAAAATATTGCGGCCGTTCATCAATTTCGGTTTCAGCGCCGTTTACTGTTTCCTTTATCTGCCACTTCTGAAGCTGCGACAAGAACTCAAAGTGTGCAATATAACTTTAAAAATCATTCGAACACGTAAAAGGATCCGGAAACAGCGTTTTTGAGGAGTGCCGCGCCATCAGCGTTTTATTTAAAAGCTGCCGTGTTTTAAATTATCTCAATAATTTTGTTCTAATCCCGAACTGATTATTGACACTCAAACTCAGCAGCCTTTGAATCTTATTGACATTTTATTTTTTTCTTGGAAAAATTCAAAAAACTTGAGGTTCAATGGTGTATTTTAAGTCAAATTATGTCAAATTCAATTTCTCTTGATTTGATTGCTATTTTATTATCGAAAAACATGTGCGAACCGATTTACGATATTCGAAATTTTAGGGAGTGCTTACTTGAAAGTTCGATGATGGCAGTGTTCCTTGTCGAATCCCGACACCAGTTCAACATTCCTCTTTCGGGTCGTGATATTAAGACGTCAGATTCGTGTCGAAAGTTTATTTTCAAACAACAAAAATAAGTTTCTTTTAGAAATTTAGAAAGTACAACGCTCATTATTATAGGGTGGTAGTTTTCTATTTACTTTTAATCTCTGTTGCCACTATAGTAGCCGCCCGTAAGCAATAATCTTTGTCTTTGGCTAATTGAGCGTGGTACTTGGTTAATTAGCAAAGTTAAAAGTTAAATTGTTAAGTATATTATGGTGAAGAAAAGTTGGTTTAAATAGACTAAGCTTTAATGGAGTGGCTAGCTCTGACGGTAGGTTTGGTGTTCAGTGAATGAATTTAATCCTCGCTTTGGTTGGTACCAATATCGGTCCCATCATCGTGATAAATTAACCAAGTCAACAAAGATATGTCAGTTTCGTTGATTTTGCTTGAAGCCCGAGCTTTGTCTAATCACAGGTCTAATTTCTTTTCTAACACCTATCAACCTTGTGTCAGCCATAAATCAGGTAATAAATCGTTTTAATCTAAATCTTTAACCTTGAAACCCAAAGTTTTCATTACATATTTTTTATATACGTGTGACACCCACACAGAGTAACTTGCTATATAACAAAATATAATTTGTAACTGGGAGTCATAAAAAACACTGGGGGGCGAAACAGAATAGGTCCGATAAAAGACTTCTAATCTAATGTTTGAAGGGTTTTTCTGTTACCATTATCCTTAAAATTGCTATTTCAGATAGAGAGCTTATGAGATTACGCAAGTATTGAAAAGTAAAGCATGAAAAAATTAGTTGAAAGCGAAGAGTGTTCCAGAATAGCGCAGAATCTGTACGGCTAAAACTTTGCAGAAAAACAACGTTTAAAATAAGAAAATCAAATTTGGTTCGGGAGCAATTAAAAAACACGTAGTACCCAGGACAGTAAATCTTCCATCTTGGCGAGCATACTTTCAAGCTCTCTTAGCCTCGTGAAAACTGCATCTCGTGGGCCGAAACAGAATAGATCCGATAAAAGACTGTTAATCTGAAGTTTGAAGTGTCACCCAACTTATTTGAAGTGTCACCCTGACTAACAGACTCTTATCCCAGGTTCGGCTCTTACCCATCTACTTGGAGTTTTTTAGTTCGTTGAACTCTCTCGATATATTCGCAAATCGATGCTACTCAATGCGCTTCTTAAACTTGCACTTCGAGAGGCGCGTTATACATGCAAAATTTTTGTCCAAATTTAGTGCTCTCGCATTTAATATAAAGGATTAGAGTTTTTGTTTCTAACATTCATAGGAACATAAAACGACTCAGCGTCGCAAGCAGAACTCTCAAACAACAGGCGGAATGATGCCGATTAGAAATTTTCATGTCTACAAAAAGAAGGTTACCCGACACGGGTTCCACCCTCGACCCTCAGATTTGCGCTAATTGAGCGTGGTACTTGGTTAAATTGCAAATTAGAAGTTAAATTGTTAAGTAGACTATGGTGAAGAAAAGTTGGTTTAAATAGACTAAGATTTAATAGAGTGGCTAGCTCTGATGGTAAGTTTGGTGTTCAATGAATGAATTTAATCCTCGCTTTGGTTGGTGCCCAATATCGGTTCTATTGTTTTGAAAAATTAACCAAGTCAAAAACGATATGTCAGTTTCGTTGATTTCGCTCGAAGCCCGAGCTTTGTCTAATCACAGGTCTATTTTCTTTTCTGACACCTATCAACCTTGTGTCAGCAATAAATCAGGTAATAAATCAAATTTTAATCTAAATCTTTAACCTTGAAACCCAATGTTTTTATTACATATTTTTTATATACGTGTGACACCCACACATAGTAACTTGCTATATAACAAAATATAATTTTTAACTGGGGGTCATAAAAAACACTGGGGGGCGAAACAGAACAGGTCCGATTAAAGACTTCTAATCTGATGTTTGAAGGGTTTTTCTGTTACCATTATCCTTAAAATTGCTATTTCAGATAGAGAGCTTATGAGATTACGCCAACATTGAAAAGTAAAGCATGAAAAAACTAGTTGAAAGCGAAGAGTGTTCTAGAATAGCGCAGAATCTGTACGGCTAAAACTTTGCAGAAAAACAACGTTTAAAATAAGAAAATCAAATTTGGTTCGGGAGCAATTAAAAAGCACGTAGTGCCCAGGACAGTAAATCTTCAATCTTGGCGAGCATATTTTCAAGCCCTCTTAGCCTCGTGGTAACTGCATCTCGTGGGCCGAAACAGACTAGATCCGATATAAGACTGCTAATCTGAAGTTTGAAGTGTCACCCAACTTTTTTCTCAGGTCGAGTCGCAACTGACTATTTTCTATGCCTTTTGGGAAATCCCCTCAAAATGAGATGTTCTTTTATCTCATTAGACTCCTGAGTGTATGCTTCCAAGGCTAAGGTAATGCAAATCACCGAGACAATCTGTTAATTTCTCACCCGGCTGCTGGACTCTCCTACCTAGCTTCCCCCGGAAAACTACAGGTTTCTCAAGATAATGTTGTATGAAAACTTTTACGGTCTCATCATAGCTCTTCCTAGTGTCCTCCGAAAGTGTACGATAGAAATGAATAGCCGACCTTTGTAGCCTTAACGCAAAATATTGCGGCCGTTAATCAATTTCGGTTTCAGCGCCGTTTACTGTTTCCTTTATCTTCCACTTCTGAAGCTGTGTCACGAACTCAAAGTGTGTAACATAAATTTCAAAATCATTCGAACACGTAAAAAGATCCGGTAACAGCGTTTCTGAGGAGTGCCACGCCATCAGCGTTTTATTTAAAAGCTGCCGTTTTTCAAATTGTCTCAATAATTTTGTTCGAAACCCGAACTGATTATTGACATTCGATCTCGGCAGCGTTTGAATCTTATTGACATTTTATTTTTTTCTTGGAAAAATTCAAAAAACTTGAGGTTCAATGGTGTATTTTAAGTCAAATTATGTCAAATTCAAATTCTCTTGATTTGATTGCTATTTTATTATCGAAAAACTTGTACGAACCGATTTACGATATTCGAAATTTTAGGGAGTGCTCACTTGAAAGTTCGATGATGGCAGTGTTCCTTGTCGAATCCCGACACCAGTTCAAAATTCTTCTTTCGGGTCGTGATGTTAAGACGTCAGATTCGTGTCGAAAGTTCATTTTCAAACGAAAAAAAAAATATATTTCTTTTAGAAATCAGTACAACGCTCAATATTATAGGGTGGTGGTTTTCTCTTTACTTTTATTCTCTGTTGCCACTATAGTAGCCGCCCGTAAGCAATAATCTATGTCTTTGGCTAATTGAGCGTGGTACTTGGTTAAATAGCAAACTAGAAGTTAAATTGTTAAATAGATTATGGTGAAGAAAAGTTGGTTTAAATAGACTAAGATTTAATAGAGTGGCTAGCTCTGATGGTAAGTTTGGTGTTCAATGAATGAATTCAGCCCTCGCTTTGTTCGGTACCCAATATCGGCTCTATCATTGTGGTAAATTAACCAAGTCAACAAAGATATGTCAGTTTTGTTGATTTCGCTCGAAGCCCGAGCTTTGTCTAATCACAGGTTTAAACGTTTAAAGTAAAAAAAATCAAACTTGGTTCGGGAGCAATTAAAAAACACGTAGTACCCAGGACAGTAATAAATCTTCCATCTTGGCGAGCATACTTTCAAACACTCTTAGCCTCGTGGTAACTGCATCTCGTGGGCCGAAACAGAATAGATCCGATAAAAGACTGCTAATCTGAAGTTTGAAGTGTCACCCTGACTAACAGACTTTTATCCCAGTTTCGGCTCTCACCCATCTGCTTGGAGCATTTTAGTTCGTTTAACTCTCCCGATATGTTCGCATATCGATGCTGCTCAATGCGCCTCTTAAACATGCATTTCGAGAGGCGCGTTATACAAGCAAAACTTTTGTCCAAATTTAGAGCTCTCGCGTTTAATATATAGGATTAGAAATTTTGTTTTTAACATTCATAGGAACATGAAACGACTCAGCGTCGCAAGCAGAACTCTCAAACAGCAGGCGGAATGATGCCGATTAGAAATTTTCATGTCTACAAAAAGAAGGTTACCCGACACGGGTTCCACCCTCGACCCTCAGATTTGCGCTAATTGAGCGTGGTACTTGGTTAAATTGCAAATTAGAAGTTAAATTGTTAAGTAGACTATGGTGAAGAAAAGTTGGTTTAAAAAGACTAAGATTTAATAGAGTGGCTAGCTCTGAAGGTAAGTTTGGTGTTCAACGATTGAATTCAATCCTCGCTTTGTTCGGTACCCAATATCGCTTCTATCATCGTGGTATATTAACCAAGTCAACAACAATAAGTCAGTTTCGTTGAATTCGCTCGAAGCCTGAGCTTTGTCTAATCACAGGTCTAATTTCTTTTCTGACACCTATCAACCTTGTGTCAGCCATAAATCAGGTAATAAATCGTTTTAATCTAAATCTTTAACCTTGAAACCCAACGTTTTTATTACATATTTTTTTATACACGTGTGACACCCACACATAGTAACATGCTATATAACCAAAATATAATTTGTAACTGGGGTTTTAAAAAGCACTGGGGGCGAAACAGATTAGGTCCGATAAAAGACTTCTAGTCTGATGTTTGAAGTGTTTTTCTGTTACCATTATCCATAAAATTGCTATTTCAGAAAAAGAGAGCTTTTGAGATTACGCAAATATTGAAAAGTAAAGCATGAAAAACTTAGTTGGAAGCGAAGAGTGTTCTAGAATAGCGCAGAATCTGTACGGCTAAAACTTTGCAGAAAAGAAACGTTTAAAATAGGAAAATCAAATTTGGTTCGGGAGCAATTAAAAAACACGTAGTACCCAGGACAGTAAATCTTCAATCTTGGCGAGCATACTTTCAAGCTCTCTTAGCCTTGTGGTAACTGCATCTCGTGGGCCGAAACAGAATAGATCCGATAAAAGACTTCTAATCTGAAGTTTGAAGTGTCACCCAACTTCTTTGAAGTGTCACCCTGACTAACAGACTCTTATCCCAGGTTGGGCTCGCACTCATCTACTTGGAGCCTTTTAGATCATTGAGCTCTCTCGATATGTTCGCTTAAACATGCTGCTCAATGCAGCTGTTAAACATGCGCTTCGAAAGGACCCTTAAACATGAAAAAAAATGTCCAAATTTAGAGCTCACGCGTTTAATATAAAGGATTAGCATTTTTCTTTATAACACACAGGAACATAAAACGCCCCAGCGTCACAAGACGAATTCTCGAACAACAGGCGGAAAGATGCCGATTAGAATTTTTCATGTCTACAAAAAGAAGGTTACCCGACACGGGTTCGAACCCTCGACCCTCAGATTAGCGCTAATCCCTCTTACCAACTGCGCTATAACGACTACATACCACCGTTTCTCACAATCGCTTTTATCGTGTCAATAAACATATTTCAGATTGAGAGCAATTGAGATCAAACAAAAAGGAAATGTAAAGCGTCAAAAATTTATTTGAAAGCTAAGAGTGTTCTAGAATAGCGCAAAATCTGTACGGCTAAAAGTTTGCACAAAAACACACGTTAACAATAAGAACTTCATACTTAGTTCAGGAGCAATTCAAAAACACGTAGTACACAGGACAGTAAATCTCCCTCCTTCGCGAGCATACATTCAAGGCCTCGTAGCCTCGTGGTAACAGTACCTGACTAACAGTCTTTTGTACCAGGTTCGGTTCTCAACCATTTTCTTTGAGCCTTTTTAGGTCCTTGAACTCTCTCAATATGGTCACTTAAATTTGTTGCTCAATGTGGCTCTTAAAAATTCGCTTCAAGAGGCCCCATAAACATGCAAAAAGTTTGTCTAAATGTAGAGCTCACGCGTTAAAAATATTGGGTTAGCCTTTTTCTTTCTAACACTCACAGGAACATAAATAACTCAGCGTCGCAGGAAGTCCTCTTGAACAACAGTCGGAATGATGTTGATTAGAAATTCTTATGTGTACAAAAAAGGGTACCCGACACGGGCCTACCCTCGAACCTCACATTAGTAGTCATCCATTTTACCAACGGCGCTATTACGACTACATAACACCGTTTATCACAATCGCTTTTATCGTATCAATAAACATATTTCAGATTAAGTGCATTTGAGATCACGCAAAAATCAAAAAGTAAAGCGTGAAAAACTTAGTTGAAGGCTAAGTGTGTTTTAGAATAGCGCAGAATCTATACGGCTGAAACTCTGCAAAAGAACACTCGTTTACAATAAGAAATTCAAACTTAGTTCGGGACAAATTAAAAAACACGTAGTAACCAAGACAGTAAATTTTCCCTCCTGGCGAGCATACTTTCAAGCTCTCTTAGCCTCGTGGAAATTGCACGTGAGTAACAGTCTATTGTCCCACGTTCGGTTCTGACCCATCTACTTTAAGCCCTCTAGGTCAGTGAACTCTCTCGATATGTTCGCTTAAACATGCTGCTCAATGCAGCTGTTAAACATGCGCTTCGAAAGGACCCTTAAACATGAAAAAAAGGTCCAAATTTAGAGCTCACGCGTTTAATATAAAGGATTAGCATTTTTCTTTATAACACACAGGAACATAAAACGCCTCAGCGTCACAAGAAGAATTCTCGAACAACAGGCGGAAAGATGCCGATTAGAATTTTTCATGTCTACAAAAAGAAGGTTACCCGACACGGTTTCGAACCTTCGACCCTCAGATTAGCGGTCATCCATCTTGCCAACTGCGCTATAACGACTACATACCACTGTTTTTCACAATCGCTTTTATCGTATAAATAAACATATTTCAGATTGAGATCAATTTAGATCAAAGAAAAATTGAAAAGTAAAGTGTCAAAGACTTAGTTGAAAGCTATGAGTGTGCTAGAATAGCGCAAAATCCGTACGGCTAAAACTTTGCAGAAAAACAACGTTTAAAATAAGAACTTCACACTTAGTTCAGGAGCAATTCAAAAACACGTAGTGCAAAGGACAGTAAATCTCCTTCCTTCGCGAGCATACATTCAAGCCCTCTTAGCCTCGTGGTAACAGTACCTGACTAACAGTCTTTTGTACCAGGTTCGGTTCTCAACCATCTACTTTGAGTCCTTTTGGTCATTGAACGCTCTCGATATGTTTGCTCAACCATGCTGCTCAATGCGGCACTTAAATATGCGCTTCGAGAGGCCCCTAACCATGCAAAAAATTTGTCCATACTTTTGCTGCTTTTCTGTTGTTAAATTTTCAGTTTACCGTATGTCTAATGCTTGCTGCCTTGTTTTACGTTTATCGGTATTAATTTATAGGATTAAGGATTAATAAGACGTTGTGTAGCTGGAAGTACATTCAGAGCTGCGGTAATTTAAAATTTTTCAGTACCTTGGTAATTCAACTCCATCAGTTCGTTTTCCAAGCAGTCACTCATTTTTGTACTTGCTCAATTTCTTTTTGTTCCTGTAGAGCTATGCAGTTTCTTTACATTATCTTACAATTCGAAAAAGTTTTTCTAGGATGTTGGAGACAATGCATAACACACTAATAGTTCTTCTCTGTTCCATAGCAGATTTTTCCTCGTCATTGAACATTGATATTAGTTCACTAGTTCTCAAAAAAGAAGGAGAACATCATTTATGAGGTGTTGATTCAAGAACAATTGTTTTCCATTTTTTCAACGCTTGTAGGTGTTACTGAAAGAAGTTACCTATGTGATCGGGTCCACAGAACTTAGTTGTGTTAAGTTTTATTAAAACATTCGAAATCGCTATTTCAAACACTAAGTTTGTTATATTTGCGGTGTCATATCAGGAATTTGATCAGAATTATAAAGGACCCAAAAAAGGAAGTCACTGAGCAGGCTAACATTCGTTTTGTCAATGTTTGTGAAATTGTCTTTTTATTGCAATGTTTCAGAAATTCTACTGCTTTCGTGAAGCTGGAAGTACATTAAGAGCTGCAGTAATTTTAAAATTTTCAGTACCTTGACAATTCAATTCTATCAGTTCTTTTTCCAAGCAGTCACTCATTTTTGTACTTGCTCCAATTTCTTTAGTTCATTTTTTTGGGTTTCCAGACTCTTGGGATGCAGAGTCAACTACCGGGACTACCTGGCCCTTGTAAGAATTCAGTTTCAAGTTTCCATTTGCTATCTCAGGCAAATTGCTCATGAGAAATTAGGAACAGTTCAAAAATTGGCCACATCGCTTGTCTGTGTTTGATTTCTTGCAACAATTTTGGTCCATTAATACACCCAGATCATTTTGTCCAGCTTTGAGTTTTAATGTGCTCCGGTTTAAAATGACATCTATCTGTTCTGTTGATTCATTGATTGGCAATACGTGACATTTACTTTCATTCAATTCCATTTCAGTTTTAGGCACCACGCCTCTGTAAAATTGATATCATTCCTCAACTTTTGTTAGTTGTCACTAGCGCTTATTGAATGCATAGCGAAATGAATCATTTTCAAGGATGTGTCAGTTGGATTGTTCGCATAAACCACAAACAGAGATACACCTAGAAGTAATCCCTACGCTTTTTATGATTTCGTGTTCCAAAAACAGATGCTTTTTCGGATCAAGCGGTGCATAGTTTTCAACTAAAATTGCTAAGGTCAGAAATTCCCACAGCAGCTGACACGCATATTATATGTGAACAAAAGCGAGCTAATAGTAGAAAAGTTCTCCTTAAGTATTTCGATAACCACATATTGCCCTCCGTAATTATTGTTTTGCGCAACCGATTTCGCAACCATGTAGTTAGTTCTGAACAAAGACTGCAGGGAAAACTTGCCAAACATTCGGAAAAGCAAAACAGGCCTCTAAGATCTTCAAATGAGAAGACTCTAGTGGTTTTATATAATATAATTTTGCCGGGATTCGTCAGGTAATTGCTCTTTTTCGATCCAAAGGAAGGAACAAGTTTAAAGAGTTGCATTTCTTGGCGGACTTAGACAGTTTGATAAGGTATCTGCGTGAGAACAATGTAACACGTGAAAAGTTGTTCGAAATTGACGCGGCAGCAAAATTGTAGTTAAAAACATCAGAGAAACACTTTTAGATAGAGCATTAGCAAAAATGCAAAAATATCTGACAACGCCGTGATTGCTGTTCCTTTTGATTAGGGTTTAGGGTTTTGTGTTATGAAAAAGAGCACATACGCAAAAAAGATTAAAAAAATATTAGATTGCGAACAGTTCAGAAAACTTTAAACGAGTTGCGATAATATCGTATTGAAAAATGAAAAAGAACTGAGCAAAGAACTTTTCAATATGAAGAAAAAAATGGAAGATACCGGTTAAAGTTTACGAAACTTAAGATATACTGGAGCACAACGGGCCTGTTTGTAAAGATTAGCTAAAGTACACAAAATAGAAACCCATCTGAGACCTGTTCTTTCTATCCCGAGAAGTGGTTACCTTATACTTAAAAATTTAACAAGTTTCTAAAACTTTTTTTCCAAAAGATTGCAGGAGCAAACATAGAAACTAACACCAATGACGCACGAAAGACTCTTGATCAAGTAAAACTTGAAAAAAAGAACAAATCTTATCATTAGATGTAAAAAGCTTAAACACCAACGTCCCCGTAAAGGAAGCCATTAACATTGCCCTGCTATTGCTTGATGCTAGGGACGATAAACCAGACATACTTAGAACCGCAATGAAACGTCTGTTTGCATTAGCCGACACAAACTTACTTTTCAAACGCAATGAAAGTTGGTACTGTCAGGTTGTTAGTGGGTGCGTCCTTGGCATTGATTTTGGCTAACCTTTTTTGGTGAAATCGTGGGAGCCACAATTGAAATTACAGAAACCTAATTGTATAACCAACAAACTTTTTAGCACTTGTCGCAATTGCGAACACAATGTGACAGCACGTGCCAAGTGTGTTGAGTGCGAAATTTGCAATAGATAGTTTTACGCAAAATGTCAGAAAATCAGTATCACAGAATATGATATCATGGAAAACCAGTTTGGATGTGCTCATGCTGCCGTGAAAATGATAAGACTGACATTTACCTTTCGTCCGAAACAAAAGTTTTTCTATGATATGTCGAAGAAATTGTGAGAACAGTTAGAGGTGACACAAAAGAGCTGTTAGATGCGGTCAAAAACATCCATCCAAATCTTCAATTTACATTAGAAACAACAAATGACAAAAACAGTTTGCCATTTCTGGACAAGTCAATTAACGTACAACCGGAGGGGAAAATTTTTTGCACATGGTATCAAAAACCATGAGATACTGGAAAAATTCTGAATTATCGTAGCTGTGCACCTCCTCAACAAAAGAAAAACATAATACAGTGAACAATACCCCCCCCCCGTTCCGAGCCACCAGCGATTCGGAAGCGTTCCATGAAGCATTGACAAAAAATTTTAAAAATTTGGAACTGAATTAATTTCCTAGACATTGGGTAGAGAATGTTGTCAAAGATACAATTAACCAGCTGCGAATGAAAGAACAAAGAAGAAGATATAACTCGGGTGTAGCCATTAAACAACAGAAATATACTATGAAACAACATTTTGTATTACAGTACAGAGGCAACATCTCTAATGAGTTTTTAAAGTAGCTGAACAAAATTCATCCTGTACAGACAATTTTCACCACTCGGAAACTTAAGAGCTGTTTAGCTAGCCTTAAGTCTAGCTTTGATAAAGACCTCAAATCCCACGTGATTTTTGAACTCACCGTTAATGGATGCAAATCCATCTGTGTAGAGCAGACATGCCGACATATTACCACAAGGTTTGCGGAGCCTGCCAATGCGGAATCACCAATGGAATTACATGCAATTGAGTGTAGCGGTGATAAAACAGCGTTCCAGTGGAAGATATTAGACCAGTGCGGCAACCAATCTAAGTTAATGACACTAGAGGCGCTCCATACAAGAACACTGAAACCAGCCATCAGCAGGCGCGACGAATACCGAACACGAGAATTGACACTGAAAGCTTATTGGAGATGAAATTCCAACTTTAAAGAAATATTCAAGTTTCCATTTGCTATCTCAGGCAAATTGCTCATGAGAACTTAGGAACAGTTCCAAAGTCGGCCACATCACTGGTCTGTGTTTGGTTTCTTGCAACAATTTTGGTCCATTAATACACCCAGATCATTTTGTCCAGCTTTGAGTTTTAATGTGCTCCGGTTTAAAATGAGATCTATCTGTTCTGTTGATTCATTGATTGGCAATACGTAACATTTACTTTCATTCAAATCCATTTTAATTTTTAGGCACCACGTCTCTGTAAAATTGATATCCTTCAACTTATTTTGTTAGTTGTCACTAGCTTAAAATTGAATGCATAGCAAAATGATTCATTTTCAAGGATGAGTCAGTTAGGCTGTCCGCATAAACCACAAAGAGAAGTGCACCTAGAAGCAGTCCCTACTCTTGTTACAATTACATTTTTGGAGTTGAATTCATTTAATTTGATATACTGTTTTCAATATGTTTGAAAACTAGCTATGATTACCAGAGATTTACCTCCAATATGAGCTCTGAAAATTCTTAGTAACAATTGGTGTGGGACACTGTCAACAGCTCTCTTGAAATCAAGATAAAGAACATCAATGTTTAACAATGTAGTTGTATTATTTACAGAGATTGAATGAGCTCACTTGTTTTATTACTGATCTGTGTTTTCAGATGCCCTGCAAAGAGCTACGCAGTTTTTTTTATAATATCTTACCATTCGAAAAGGTTCTTCTAGGTCGTTGGAGACACTACATAACACACTAAGTGTTCTTCTCTGTTCCATAGAAGATTTGTCCTCGTCAATGAACATTGGCATTACTTCAATAGTTCTCAACACAGGAGAACATCATTTATGAAGAGCTGATGCAAGAACAATTGTTTTGGATTATTACAACGCTTGTAGGTGTTACTGAAGGAAGTTACCAATGTTATCGGTTCCACTGGACATTGTGTTAAGTTTTACTAAAACATTCAGAATCCTTTTTAACTAATTTTGTTATATTTGCGGTGTCATATCAGTGATTTGATCAGATTTGTAATGGACACTAAAGAAGAAGTCAATGAGGAAGCTAAATTTTGTTTTGCCAATGTTTGAGGAATTCTCATTGCATTGCAATGTTTCCGAAATTCTACTGCTTTCGTGCACAGAATGTATATATTTTTGTATATCGTAGAATTTCCTTTATTTGATGATATTGTCTTCAAATACTTTCCAGTTTTTTCAAGTTTTTCACGTGGTTTCTGTTTTTTGTCGATGACTTTCATTATTCTGCTTATTGTTGACTTTTTTAATGAGGTTTCGTTTCGTGATGTCGATTGATTTAATCACATGCTACGTTTGCTTTTTAACACAGAGTGGCAAGTTAGACATATGTCGAGTCAGATGGTACATTATTTTTGAAAACATTTTTCAGCCGGTTCTGCCATTGTTGTTCAACTCTCAACACGACTGCGGCAATAATGGTTGAAAGGGAAAGGCTATCAGATTTTCTCTTAAGTCTTTCTAGTCATTTTTGTTAAACAAAAATTAAAGTCTGCGCTCTGTCATCAGAACTAAATTATTATTCAATGCTTCTGCTTCCCATTGAGTAAGTGCAACATTTGGGTTGTTTGTAAGAAAAGCGTCTTATGTTTTTTCTTTTCCGATGGGGAAATTACTTTCATATAATTTGTTTAAAATATGCTTTTCATAGTTGTCTGGTTATATTCATCCCGTGAAGTCGTTTATCCCGTGAAAGCAGATGAAGATTTAGGTATTTATGTTTCTGGAAACCTTAAATAGAACGTCTTAGTGTGGCTTATGTTTCTCTCTTCTGACATCACTCAAAGAAATCTACAACTTGACTTACCTCTTTAAACGAAGTTAACAATGTAAAAATCATTCCTTTTGTCAACTCTCCTTTACGAATCTGAGATATGGTCTCCCTCCTGAGCTGAACTACTGAAAAAAGAGAGTTTTCAAATTAAAATTATTAAGCTGATTTGCTTATCAAGCTCGTATCGAGAAAGACTTTTGAAGTGTAAATTACTACTGATTTGCTGCTTATTGCAGTTGAAAGATCTTACAATGCTGAACCGAATCTAGACGGGAAAATATGATTTAAGTGCTATGCAACTCATCCAAATTCAAAACAATCAACACTTGCAATGCTCGCCCAAACCAATTTTGATTTTGAATAGAAAAAACAAATCCATATGTGAAAACAACTTTCTGTTTAGAGCTGTGAGACTTGGAAATTTAGTACAAACGTCAAAAAGTCTCAATATTTTTATGCATTCCTGTCTCTTTAAAAGTACATTTTTTTTAAAAACATTGTTCAGCCGGTTCTGCCATTGTTGTTCAACTCTCAACACGACTGCGGCAATAATGGTTGAAAGGGAAAGGCTATCAGATTTTCTCTTAAGTCTTTCTAGTCATTTTTGTTAAACAAAAATTAAAGTCTGCGCTCTGTCATCAGAACTAAATTATTATTCAATGCTTCTGCTTCCCATTGAGTAAGTGCAACATTTGGGTTGTTTGTAAGAAAAGCGTCTTATGTTTTTTCTTTTCCGATGGGGAAATTACTTTCATATAATTTGTTTAAAATATGCTTTTCATAGTTGTCTGGTTATATTCATCCCGTGAAGTCGTTTATCCCGTGAAAGCAGATGAAGATTTAGGTATTTATGTTTCTGGAAACCTTAAATAGAACGTCTTAGTGTGGCTTATGTTTCTCTCTTCTGACATCACTCAAAGAAATCTACAACTTGACTTACCTCTTTAAACGAAGTTAACAATGTATAAATCATTCCTTTTGTCAACTCTCCTTTACGAATCTGAGATATGGTCTCCCTCCTGAGCTGAACTACTGAAAAAAGAGAGTTTTCAAATTAAAATTATTAAGCTGATTTGCTTATCAAGCTCGTATCGAGAAAGACTTTTGAAGTGTAAATTACTACCGATTTGCTGCTTATTGCAGTTCAAAGATCTTAGAATGCTGAACCGAATCTAGACGGGAAAATATGATTTAAGTGCTATGCAACTCATCGAAATTCAAAACAATCAACGCTATTGTTGATTGTTTTGAATTTGAATCAAAACAATCATTCAATGCTCGTCCAAACCAATTTCGATTTTGAATAGAACAAACAAATCCATATGTGAAAACAACTTTCTGTTTAGAGCTGTGAGACTTGGAAATTTAGTACAAACGTCAAAGAGTCTCAATATTTTTATGGATTCCTGTCTCTTTAAAAGTAAACTTAAAACTCTTTTACTTGCTTTTATTAATAAAAAATTTGATAATAATCATTTCAGTTGTTTATTCTGATTTCCTTTTATCGGTAATGCCTCATGAAGCAATTAATTTTTACTATTACTACTACTATTAATTCTTTACAGTTGGTCATTCCCAAATTAATATCGCTCATTAGAATTATAGCGTTTTACTTTTCATTGTCGTATACCGTTTTCAGTTAGGATACTAGTTCGATTAAAAAGACTTCCGGGACCATCTAAGGGAACTTAAATTTAGTGCAAATAATGATTGATTCAAGTTTGCGGGTTTGGCTATTATTGCCACACATTGAACATTTCTTTCCAGTTGCAGCTTTTCATGATGGATGTTTGTAAAGCCTATGAGAACCCCCGTGTTCCATTTTAGGTTTCTTTGTTTTTCTGTCCTTTCGATGTATAAAACTTGTCAAGGAAGAGAATTCCGTCAGGTACAACTTTCGTCAATTAACTTTGAGTGAGGCATATAGTAAAAATTTTTTCAATTAGCAGGCAATTGGCCAAGTTTGATGAAGCAATTTTGTTCTAGTATGCTTTTTATGTTGTATTTCAAGATTTTGATTTAGGACACACCCAGGGGCGGACCTTTACGCTCGCAGTTAGTTGCCTTCAAATAAGTGATTTCTTGTGGTCTCAGCGAACACAGCAGTCTCGAGATCAATTGTGTCTGGATTAATCTTCATTGGAAGAATTCATCGATAACTGTCAATCTTTCCTTTCGACGAGTTGAAGGAACGAATGTCACGGACTAATAAGGAAGGTTTTAATGATGTTGGCTGGGTTCGTCGCCGTTATCCAGCAATCAAATTGTTGTTTTTACTTTTTGAGGTCTTAATGGAATTCATTTATCATTTTCTTCTCGTGACTGATTCAGTACTTACATATTCTTGTACGTAGCTTTAGTGTCTTCGTACGTCACCTATGGTAGTTGACGAAAATTCGGGTCTTTCTCATTATAGCCCCCCACACAAAAATAGCCCCCCATTATGGTATATTTACCATGATTGGGGGGGGGGGGGGCTATAGGTTATCTGACCACTAAGCTGGGGGGCTATAATGGGAAAGACCCAAAATTCCAGCGACTGACTGCTGTCTTTTGGATAGATTCAAAAATTTTATGTCCACTTCGGGGGTCTCTAGAGGACATATCTGTACTACAGTCTGGGAACAATATAAATTGAATAAAAGTCTCTTTCCGGTTTCCTATGAGTCCTGATAGAAACTATGCACTTGATCAATTGGAGCCAATTCACCGTTCTCAACACTTGGTTAAACAGCGTGCTGATGTCATCTCAGATCCCATGAGGGGACTATTCTAAAAACTTTCTCCAACTCTACATTTTTGAGGGATGCCATTCTTACGTATGTTGACCTCACTTTTGAGGCAGACTAACTCCCTTTTTCGCTGTTCAAGCTCAAGAACTTCCGTATCAAACAATATGTTGACTTTGGCATTATAATATCGCTGCACAGATACTGTTTTACTTAATGGTAGGGATGTTTGAAAGCGCAGACGAACTTTAATCTAAGGTAACAAATAAACAGCAAAGCATATCTGCTTGAAAAATGGCAAACTGTTTGTATTGGTTTGACATATGGAAACCCTTATGCAAAAAATCTGAAGGGTAACCTATAAACATTAACTGACTAAAAAAAGTCTGAAGATTTTGTTTTAGCTTTCATTGTAAGAAATTTTGTGGATGTTAAACGCAGAACACATTTAGCCATTCAATCACCTAGATTAGGAATGAAGACACACTCCGCCCAACAAAAACCTGGCCCACAAAGTACACTCTAGATGCGGTTTTATTTTAAAATCGTATGCCAAGCCATACACGGCCGAGGTAACGCCCACTGATCATCTGACGAAACATGGTGGTGTTTTAATGACGTTGACAAATGAATTGAACGATGAACCAATCAAGACGACAAGAAACTTAGGCAGCGAATATGTAGTCTTGGAAATTAATGCTACATATTCATCTCTCTTTGTTTGTTGAGAGGTCGACTATCTTATCACAATGCCTCTCGCACTAAAAAACCTGAAGATTTTAGCTTTCAATGTAAGAAAATTTTGTTGATGTTAAACGCAGAACATAGCCATTCCAGCACTCAGTCGCTCATTTTCTGTACATGCAGAATTGCACGATAAATTACTGCTCGAAGCGATACTCAGTAACACATACTATGTTGAAACAGTGAAATCTTTTGATAAGATACAAATGAATACAGAAAAATGTAGCAGATAAGAATTAAAAATATCAAAATCGCTACACATTTTTTCGAGTCGAACTACAATACTCAAGAACTTGAGCTTGCTGAATTTTAAATTTTTGTGGTTGCTGACATCCACTAGGAAAGCTCATGGACTTCAATTCTCGTCTACATAGAAAACGGAAGATATCAACAACCCGAAGACCCAGCTCCTAAAGCTTCTGCTACATTTATTACTTTTTTAAATCATGGCCTCTTTTATTTTTAAAATCCAATTTACTCTTGATGAACCTTCAGTGTGATTATAAACTGTCCAAACATTATCAGATCGAGGGAAGGCAACTAATTGACCACAACGCTTTTTTTATAATAAAATACTTTCCAAGCCCAACAGAATTTGTTCAAATCGTCGTATTCGAGACCTCGCATGCTTGAACTGCAGTCTTTGAATCGTGATGATACCTGTTTCCCCTACTGTTAGAGAGACAACGATCTCCTGGTTGAACATTGGTATCAAAAGATTTAAGAGAATATTGAGAAGTGTGCGCCAAGAGTAACGAAGCAATTTTGCCGCCATCATCCAACCTTATCAAGAGAAAATGAACCCTTGAAAATTTTCCAAATAGAAGTTCTTCATGCAAAAAAACAGAAGCTGGAGAACATAGAAACTAAGATTAAAAAAGCAACAGAAGCTGGGCTTTGAATATTTGGATCAAACATCTCCCCCAAAAGAAAATTCACTAGAATTCAAAATTATTTAAGAATTATTCGCAAAACTCAATAACTCCCAAAGAAAATGGATTTTCTGATGAAGTAGCTAAAAACGACCAAAGACGTGATCTATCCTGTTGTTTTTTGCAAGTGTGTTTTCAACTGAGCCAATCCAAGAGATATTGAACGTCAAAAGACTCATGAATACTTCAAGGGATTCTTAAATGAAAGCAAGTTACCCTAGTCGAGACCTGGAATTATTAAAAGACCGTCCTCAAGAGATTTAGGGTATGAAAAGACTGTCCTCGACAGATATTGGATATGAAAAGAAATTGTCTGGACCTAATATGATGTCCTAGACTTTGGCTGGAACTAAAACAACCGTCCTGGAATTTGGCTGGAACTAAAACATACGTCCTGGAATTCGGCTGAACAATAAAGGTGTTCTGGAATTTGGCTGGACAATAAAGGTGTTCTGGAATTCGGCTGGAAAATAAAACATGTCCTGGAATTGCGCTCGCGGCCGTTATAATGACTTGTTTTCAATTTTCTTCGAAGTTAAGGACATGTAGCGCAATTGGTTAGGCATTGGGTAAGTTTGGAAAGGGTCACGAGATCGAACCAAGATGTTGTCGGAACTTTTTAGTTTGCCTCATTTTTGCATATGAAAAGAATTTGGCTAGATTTACGGAAAGAATTAGCCTCGATTTTAACAGGGGTCCTCGACCGTGTAATTTAATTCAATTTTTACCCCCACCTGGAGTTATTAGGTCTTTTCATAAATTCCAGGTCTCGACTAGGGTATGTTCTGAGGTCGCAGTACATTCAAAACTCACAAGGTCCTGACAACAAAAAACATATTTGTGAAGAATCTAAAAATGGGTTACCGGAGAATCTCACTCATATCTTCTAGGCAAATATATACAACGGGTAATTTTAAACTGCAGAGAAAACAGCGAAGTGACGCCAATCTTTAAAGAAAAAGAAAAGTCAATACGTCTGGATTAGAAGGTTATGTTCCAGAAAAAGTCCTGTTTTCGGTTCTCTCATCTTCATTCTCTTCATTAAAGTTCGATTCGACGTGAGAAAAATTATATGGACAAAGTTATCCGATACGCCAATTATCTAAAAATTTTAATAATCCCGATGCTGCAGTTGCGGTATCTACAATTGGAAACAGGTGTCAGATAAGCTTGTGGTATCGAAAGTCATTTGTTTCTCCGTAATAAAATGAAAACGCAAATAGATATAGCCAAAAAAAATGTTTCAGTTGTCTTTCAATTGAATTATAATCTGTCAAATAATTGCACTTTGCAGAACAAACTCAAAGAATTTTGAGGCTACATGGGTACATCTTTACATACACCTCTCGGATAACTTATCTGACAAAAAATAATGTGACGTAAAAATAATAGAAAACGAACAGCGATTGGATACAAAGTTGACTATGGGCTCAAATCTCAATTTCAAAAATAAAGATTAAAGAAACTCACATTATTGCTATTTTCTGTCTATACGGAGTTGCACGATATATTTCTGCTCGGAGCGATACTATAAAACACATACTAAATTTCTGTTTATACAGAATTGCACGATAAACTTTTGCTCGGAGCGATACTCAGTAACACATACTATGTTGAAACAGCGAAATCTTTTCAAAAGATACAAATGAAAGCAGGAAAATGTAGAAGAAAAGAATTAAAAATACAGAAATTGCAGCTCATTTTTCGAGACGAACTATCATACTCAAAAACTTGAACTTGGTGAAATTTAAGTGTTTGTGGTGACTGAAATCCATTAGGAAAATACAAGGAATTTACTTCTCGTCTACATGGAAAACCGAAGGTATCAACAACCCGAAGACCCCGCTCCTAAATCTTCTACTACAGTTATTACTGTTTCTAACCATGACTTCTTTTAATTTTTTAAATCCATTTTGCTCTTTATGAGCCTCCAGTGTGTTTATCAATTGGTCAAAGATTATCAGATCGAAGGAAGGCAACTAATTGACCACAAGAATTTTTTATAATAAAATACTTTTCAAGCAGAACAGAATCTGACCGGATCTGTTGATAAACAGCTCGAATTCAATACAACTGAGTGGCCTGAAATTGATTGTTTGGATCGTGAAGACCAGTATGCTGTATCATCAAGACAAAACCAACCAGTGAAAATTCAAAAAAAACCGTATTAAACAAATAAAGCAGAAGCTGGAGAACATAGAAACTCAGATAAAAAACGAGACAGAAGCTAACCTTTCAATATATAGATCAATTATCTGTACGTATAAAAAATTCAATAGGATGAATAAATATCTGAGAAGTATTTGCAAAGCTCAACTACTCCCGCAGGAATTTGATATATTGAGGAAGTAGCTAAAAACGATCAACGATGCCACCTATGCATTATTTTGTTCGCAAGTGTTTCCAACCCAGCCAAACCACAATACATTGAACATAAAAAAACTGATGAAAACGTCGCGTGTTCTGAGGCCACTGTACATTAAAAAAGAACAGCGACCCGACAATATGTTTCAAAAATTTCAACAACTTAAATGGGTTGCCAAAAACTCAAATATGTTAAGCATCTTAAAAATGGGTTGCCTAAAACAACAACTCAAAAGCTCCAAGCTATTATAAAAAAGTACAATTTCAAACTGCGTAGAAAATCAGCAATTTGACACCAATCTTTAAGAAAAAAAACTTCTGTATTAAAAATTTGTATTACAGAAAATTACCATAGGGTGAATTTCTCAAGGTCCCTTTTCGAGGACTCTCTTTTTCATTCTCTTCATCAAAGTTCTGCCTGTTAAAAATGAAATGTTCAAATGTAGCGGACTTGTCAATGATAGTACTGATCAGTAATAAATACGATGCTGAAGTTGCGCTATCTATTATTCAAAACTGGTGTCAGGTGAGCTAGTGGCACTTTGAAGTCAAAAAGTGTGATATACTGATTTTCAGAGGGAAAATTGAATTATAATAAAACAAGCTGAAAATGTCAAATTGATCGGAGCAAAAAGAACTTTTATTGTTAGTATTTAATTGCTTCTCTGTCATGAAATGAAAAACACAAATAGTGGTAGCCAAAAAATATTTCAGCTTTTCAATTGAAACGTATTCTGTCAATCAGTCGCACTTTGCAGAACGAACTCAAACCATATTGACACTAACTTGGAACCATCTTAACATACAACTCTCATATAACTTAACTGACTAAAAATAACCTGATATCAATTGAAAAAGTACAACAGTTGTATACAAAGTGGACTATGAGGGCAAATCTAATTTTCAGCGAAAAATTCAAGAAACTCGAATTATTGCCTCTTTCTCTTTACACGGAATTGCAATATATAAATCTGCACAAAGCAAAACTCGGCACCAAATACTATGATGAAAGAGCGAAGCTTTTTGATGAGATGCAAATGGATACATAGCGAGGCAGCAGAAAAAAACTAAAAACACCAGAATCACGACTCAAATATCTGGAAGGCAATTTTTTGAGACAAACTACGATACTCTACAACTAATTGTAACGAGTTATTGATATGGCAGATCAACAACTCAAGAAAACCGCAAAAATTTTTTTTTGGCACTATTCCAGAAAAGTAATTAATGTACTTGAAGAATTTAAGAATTTTGTGTAACTGTGGAGGCCGCAATTCACTAAGAAAACTCATAGAGTCAACTCATGAAATACATAACAAACCGAAGACACTAACAATTCGAGAGCTAAGCTTCAGAATCCTCTACTACTATTATTACTTTTGTTATTGATGCCTTTTTTGTTTTTGATCCGTTTTAATTCAATTAATTTTTATTTTAATCATCCGTTTTTTTCTTGAGGAAGCTCCAGTTTCGGTCTGCTCTTTAATTGAAAAACTTATGAAAATAAATTATGTGCAGTTAATTGAAGTTTTGTTGACAGTTGATAAACTCCTACCTTTTAAAATAATTGAGTATTCTACTCACTCTTAGAAAACTATACATTTCTTTGTTTATTAATTCATGTTTGTTTATTAATTCAGCGGCTCTCTCGATTGTATACTTTTCCTAACAATTTGGAACCTGTTTGACCTCCATAACCTTTTTTGACTGTAGATGGCAGAACAGCTATTTGCTCTTGCAGTGCTTTGGTACTGTACTTGTCTATGCTTCCTAAGGCATAATAATAATAATAATAAATTGTTCTCAAGTAAGTATAAACAAACAACATTGTTCAATGAGGTTTACATATACATACTCAAAAGGTCATCAAAAGGCAAAAAAGCCTAGTCGTGTGATGCCTTTGGTATGAGTCGTGTGATGCCTTTGGCATGAGACAGACCTCATAATAGATCAGAGGGCAGCCGAAATGGCAATAAGGTTTCATTATCTAAAACCTCCTCCGCATCACATTTCTTGTTTTGATCCATCTTGACTCGCTGATTATTTTGGTATCACTTCCCCGGCACACGGTGTGTTCCCAGACCGAAATTACAGGGTCTGGGATTTGGTTCGAGCGCACAATAGTATGATCAGAGGTCACTTCGGTCTTGGAATGGTATGATCAGAGGTCACTTCGGTCTGGGGATGGTATGATCAGAGGTCACTTCAGTCTGAGGATGGTATGATCAGATGTCACTTCGGTCTGGGGATGGTGTGATCAGAGGCGGATTCAAGCGCACATTAGTCTGATCAGAGACCATTTCGAGCGGATAGTTTTTTCGAATTTTTGTGGTTTTTTTTATCGAGAGAAGTTGTCTCTGCCAAGAGGCAACAAAAAGCAGCATTCTGATCACAGACACATCAGAGTCTGATGGCTTTGATCAGAACCAAAGGGGTAAAGACAGCGTCGAGCGCACTTCGACGGTGTTTTGAGCGCACTTAAGTATGATCAGTGGACACTTTGGTCTGGGATGGTCTGATCAGAGGTCACTTCCGGATGGCACCTCAACCTGGGATGCCCACAAGAACACCGATCTCATATTGCGCGTCAAATAATCACGTCCCCATTTACTCGAAAAATTTTAGGGCATTTGTCAAGTGTTTGGTACTGTGTCCATAAAGTGCTTTGCTTAGAATTCACTGTTATTTCTAGCGACAATGATGTTGAACAGGATTGCTTGTAGGTTAAGTAGCGCTTTGGCAATGTTCATGAGAGTCAAATTGCAGATTCCTTTGGGTCCTTGGTCTTTTGGGTTGACATTGTTTTGATTACATCTTTAACCTCGTCGGGTTTAAAGAAGAAATAGGTCAACTTAGTGCCTAGGTGGTTCAGGGTTTTCGTGGACGGTAAATTGTCTAGGTGAAGACAAATTAAACATTCTCGCAAGAAACTGCGATTTTTCTTGGTTAGTTGTTTTCTGTTAATCGCTCGAGGTACATTTCAGAGGCATTCACAAGTTTTCATAGGCGAAATACTGAGTTTTCAGTTTTTTGTCCGTTGGCAAGTTTCAGTTAATTTCAAATTCTTGTAAACCATGTACTTGAATGAGAAATTTGTCTTGCCTAGACATCGAACACGACCGTGTCACTGCAAAGCAAAGAATTTTTCCAAGTAGTTAGAAGTGTTGATAAAACTGGTAATTTTATCATGCGGAGGTCTATTAGGCTCCTGACATTGAGAAACTTTCTCTGTGCAGATATTTCATCACTCAGTCACGATGATCCATCGATTGGAACCTTGCTCTATCCACGTTCATGTTCAACTTTTTCATCGCACTTCAGCAGTCTTCTTTACATTGTTAATAATTGCGCATAATTAAACATTTTGACGACAAATGACATTTTTATGGCTTGGTACTTTTTATGAACTTTTTGCAATTGGATTGAAAACTTTAAATAATTGAAAATTTCAAATCAAATACACTAAATATTAATTCTCAGATACCATTAGTTTTGATGATTTTTTTAAAAATTTTTGTAGGAGCAGCGAATTCCGCTTTCAACAAGGCTGAATCTTGACGTCACGGAACACATTACGAAAAAATCAGCAAAACCTTCTCGCAGTTTGTTGTGTGATGAATGCATTCTTCTTCTGGAAATTGGCTGGTATGTGGCCCCTGGACTTTTTGTTAAAAACAGCAAATGATGGCTTCCCATGTTGAGGTCGCGCACGAAATTGCCTCTGATTACACCGTCCCAGAAAAGTGTGACCTTTGATCAGACCGTCCCAGACCGAAGTGAACTCTGACCAAACTAGTGTGCGCACGAAGTTCATTGTTCGTTCGAAGTGCGCTCGAAGCCGCTTGTGATCAGACGAGTTGAGGACCGAAATGACCTCTGATCAGACAAGTATGAGAACAATGTCCAGACGAGTTCCAGACCGTTGTACAGACTAAAGTGCACCTGAAATGTTGTCCCAGACAATCATTTGCACGGGTGACATATGATGACTGGACCATGTCGCCAGCATTGACAAAGATCATTTTTCGAACATCATTCAGGTATTTCAGGCTACCCAGGGTTACACATATGTTTTTGGCTTGATGTTAAAAAACCTTCATTGTCAGTAAAGAGATTTAGCGTTGCTCTCATTGCTTAATTTCAACATCATTAACATATACATTTATCCCAAAAACGATAACGACAGGACAGTTTTTCTATCAAATGCATAAAAACAAGTCTCATATGCCCTCTATATTTTTTCTTCATTTAGTGATTTACAAGACCCCTGTTGACAAGACCGATCAAAAATGGTCACAATGTTATGGGAACTGACGTTTTTGACCGATTTCGAGCGGTTTTGACCGGTATAATAAGAAACTCACCGTTTTTGCTATTGTTCTTAATTGTTTTTGACTGTTACAATTAGGAACTGATCGCTTTTGACCATCCTTTTAGAATATCGTCGTTTATGGAATTTTTAAAAGTAAACTGTCGCTCTTGGTACTTTCTTTAGCGCCCGGGCCATAATTTTGGCAAATTGGTGGATGAAATCTTTTGAAAAAAGCTTGCAGAATCCAAATTAGGGAAGGGAGAAGGAACAGAAGAAAAACTATCGTGCGTTCGAAACGTCCTCTGATCAGACTATCGAGCGTTTGAAACGTCCTCTGATCATACTAGTATGCGCTCGAGAACCTCCTCTGATCAGACTAGTATGCGCTCGAAAATCTCCTCTGATCAGACTTGTGTGCGCTTGAGTTTGTCTCTGATCAGATTAGTCTGCTCTCAAAACTGCCTCTGATGAGACGGTCCCAGGCCAAAGTGACCTCTGATCAGACAAGTTCCAAACCATTGTCCAGATTAAAGTGCGTTCGAAGACTTTTCCAGACCGTGTAATTCGAGCGCCCCGGGAACATGTGTGCGCTCGAAGATCGTCTGGTCAAGGGTCACTTCAGTCTAGCACTTCGACCTGGGATCCGGATCCCATCCACAACGTAAGGCATTCTGTTAAAAAAATAAATTTTTTCAAGTCAAGCAGAAAAATTATATATAAATAGAAAATGTTCACAAAAAAACTAAATCTGTCTAATTAATTTTTATTTTAGTGTGAAAAAAACATTGCTCTACTATTTGTGAAACAGGAAGTTGCTATTACTCCTCTCAGGTCCATTCCTTCTAAAAAATCTTTAGCGTGAAGAATCTATCATTAATTTTGCTGAAACAAAATTTCAGGTTTAAAAAATAACGAAATTGCTCGCTCGGTTTAAAATGTTGCTGAAATAAATGTAGTCGAGGCAAGACAAATTTTTTTTAAATAGTTCAAAATAATTTTAACTGTTAAATAGACAATGTATTGGGATGATCACATTTCACTTTCATCGCAGTTTGTTCTACAGCAACCCTAAATCTTCAACATCTCGGATTTTTGTAGGTAATTTGCGTGGTGCTGTCTATAATCCACAACCTTTGAAGACCCGATTTATTTTGGGACAAATCCACTCAAACTGAGAAGAACTGTAGGTGGTTTTTCCGTTTGGGCGCGCTTTTGTACTGTTTGTACTATACAGTCAATTTTTCCGTACACAATTGAGCATTTATGTTAATTTAAGTGTTTAGAACACCTTCAAAGTACGAGAATTTGTTCACAATTCTAGCTTCCGTTAGACGCTCATAAAAGTTATCAACAAAAATTTAAAGAAAATATAAACTCGCCTCTATAGCGTAAAATTTAATTGAGGTATTGCGCGAACAAATCATCGATTTTTTGGGCAGCCGTGTGAAGAAATAGGGTTGTTCTTAGGAATATTCATTATTCATTTCAAAGTTCCTAAAATTAATTATTTCAATTATTAAATTACACGAAACAAAGTTCAGTTAAAATTACCTTTTAAAAACATTATAATTCACTTGAAATGCTTAAAGTTTAAATCTGCCGTTCCTTAACTTATTTTAACTTCCTCCGCTTCACCGCTTATTCTTGCTCAATTTTACTCTTTCTGTTATCAAAACAAGTGTGTTTTGGTATCTATTTTAGCTGTTTGTATAATGAAAAAAAAACTCAAGCAAACATCAGATATCGAAAACTGTTCTTTGTCCACTTTACCTTGAATTTAAGAAGAACTTTATAAAACATTAAAAATAGTTTGATAAAAAAAAATTATAAATTTTTATAAATTTTCCATTTATTTTCGACTAGGGTTATTAACCACCCCAGACCCTATTGAGAGACTGAGTTTTGGTCGCAGAAAAATTATGATTGAAGATTAAAAGCGCTTATTTCAACGACATTAGCTTTATTTAAGTAGTAATTGTTCCTAATTCTTTTTACATTTGGTGTCATCTTAGGATAAAATGAGAAAATCATTTCAGAGATGACAAAATCATTTCAAATTTGTACACATCGTAAATTCTCTTGCTATAAAAAATGTAATGTTGAAGTCTCGGCTCATTTTATTATAGGTCAAGTTTGCACGTGTTTTTTCCTGTTTTAAAAATAGAACAAACTAGAAAAGCATTTAAGGAATGATGCAGGTCCATGATGGGAGGGGGGGGGGGGGGGGGGCTCTGGAATGAGCAAGTTCTTTTTAACCAATTGCCAACCAATACCATTCAACATGCAACCGGATTCCATTTAGACGTAGAACGCTCCAGTGTGTTTGTGGAAAATACAAACTACGGTTTCGGTTGTCTACCAAAATAAACTGTACAACCGCTGGAAAACTGAAAGCTTGCTGGATAAAGGACTTCACGTTTCAGCTCGCTGGCTATTCGTACCACTATCGACTTAGAACTGTTGCACGCGTTTATGCTTAAGTCTGTGTATTTCAGTTTAATAAATTTAACCAATCTTCAAAATTTGGTCAAATAGAACATGCAAATTTTAACGTCTGGTGTTTGGATACGTGGAAGGAATGGAATTTCTGCTTTTCGCTTCCCAGAGAAATTCCACCCAGAGTTTTATCCTAAAGTTGAGCGTGAAACCAAACTTAACCTCCGCATGAGTAAAACTTTACCTTCCATAATAGACGCGCATAATAGACGTACATTTGCACCAAAGCGGGACGTTGAATAAAGGGTTCCGTGCCCAGAGTAAGTTCTGGTGTGTTGTTGCATACTCAACTAGTGCGTTTTACCCAACTTTACCCTCTTTACTGTGCTATCTAGATTGTAATTTCCTTCAATTTTTCGTGGAATTTGTTGAAGAACACTTAGAAAGCTTTTCCTATTTTGAGACCCTGTTTTTTTTCAAAACCCTGTTTAGACAAATTGACCATCAATAGCTTACAGTTGTTGCCCCTTTTTGGGTCACATTGGGTCCATCAAAATTCATGTAAGTCTTCAAAAAAAGGGGATTTAGACGTACAATTTGTGTTCTAATGATATTTTTGGCAATTTTTCATTTTCTAAGGAACTTCAGTACGCTTTTAATATCCGATCATACGAACTGACAGTTAGTAATTTCCCCATCTTATTATCATTCTGTCAACCATATTATAATTTGAACAATGAATTAAATGTAGATTAGTATCAGCTTATTTTCCATGCCACCAATTAACTTATCTTGATTTAAAAAGTGATCCTTGCATTTTTCTCGGAAAACAACTTAAATTTCAAACATTATTACCTTAAAAAGATTTTTATCTCTAATTTACGCAATAACCATGTGAATACATACTCTTACTTTCCGTGAATTTATAGTGACTAGCAGAAAAATTTCTACCGCATATACTTTACTACAAAACTATTTCAAACCTTATATTATAAAAATGAAAATTACCGCAGTTTGTACACATTTATTGGCCCAATTTTTATCAGTTTTCATAATTCTGGTAGCTCAACGTCGCGTTTGCGCCTCAGAGAATATCCTTTCAGAGCAACTTATAGAATTAAAAGAAAAAGCGATTATTTTTAAAGATTTACTAATGCAGAAACAAGAATCGGAAGTGCGCCTCGATCACAGTATGAAAAATATCGATTGGAGAATTTTCAAGTTTGAAGACATTTTGGGCACCAATTTACAGAACAGCGAGAAAAAGATGTCGGGTTATATTACGAGTACTTATACCCGACTTGTCTCGTTCAGCTGGGAATACGAACAGGCGTATTATAGGTCCAAGTGGTTCAGACCAAACGGGCAGAAGAACATACCACCTTATGTGGATGGGAAGTTGTTGAAACCACAGGAACACAACTCACAGATTAACTTGACATACGCTCCAAGGTATTCAGATTTCAAAAGTTGAGGCTCGAAATTCTTTTTTATTGATATGTTTTGTTTACAATTTAGCGAATAGGGCTTATGCATGATTGTTTGACTTATAGCTTCTAAACTGAGAGGTCTAATTGTGATTAAGAGTATAATTGCTTTTTCTGTACACTTGCGTGACCTTTTCTGTTGATTTATGACCTATTCATGGTCACAATTGTTCCCAGTTTGAGATCCCTCACTTGAATTGTTTTTCATTTCACACCCATTGACTAAATTGATATTCCATACTTACGTCTGACCTAGTCTGTGGGCTAACTTTGACCATATTTCTGAGCAACTGCTTCAGTTAGTTTCATGAATTTTATGCTCAAAAAGTAAAAAGTCATTCATGAACCGATTACCGTGAAATTCTGAGATGCAGGAACTGAAATCATTTTTAAGTGACACTTAGATTTCAGTTACATTCCCAGCGATGAGTGGGTTTAAGAGATAGTACAGGAGATAAAATATGTGTTCAGATGCTTTAAAGATTATATTTTAAACATTTTCGAGTTCTTGAGACAAGTTTAATACCTCCATTCAAAAAATAAGAAGCAAATAAGTGGCAATCGAATGCCAAAAAGATTTAAAAACATTGTTTGAATTCGGTGGATGTTAGGTATCAGGTTGCTATGGGTGGACGAATTTAGCTACTGAAAACTGATTGATAGGCCAATAAGATATTGATGTTACCCAAGATATTGATAGTGCCCAAAAATTAGAGTTAAATTCAAGTTTAATTTCGTGACCATTAATTATAAACACATCATCAGAGTTTTTCAGGAGAGTTCTTCTTTTCTTTTATGAAATTTTAACAAAAGAAAACATCTAAGTTTCTTGATGTTCAAAACCATCGCAGTTGTTTCATTTGATTAATTGTCATCAAATGCAGGTTGGCACCAGGAGCATTCGAGATCTCATCTGAGTATAATTTTTTTTTAGCTTAATTGACGTTTGATTAGATTTTAAAGGGTAGACAATATTTGTTTAAAAAGTTTAAGTTTTCCTCTGTCTTTAATTGTTGTGGTCTATATTGTTTTGCGTTTAAAGATTTAAGGACATTTAAATGGCTAGAAATACTTCTAGAGCAGTTTTCTGGGAGTGCATGCAAATCAGTTTCGGAAAACTGGTCTTATCCAATTTATGCAAATGATACAACAAATTGGTCTCCATTTTTATCAATTATTCCAAAAACTTACGTTCATTGTTAAACCATGGTCACAAAATGTACGAAAATGTTCGATAAGTTGTAACATTTTACGAGAACTTTCCTTCATAGGAGAATTTTAGAAATTTGTGAAATATTTAATATTTTGAGCAGTGATTTCTGATACTTTCTCTTTCATAGCATAATTGAAAAAAATCTTTCACTAATAATGTGAAAAATAACTCATTGTTGGTTTGGTCTTCATTAGGCTTAAATCAGGCCCAAAAACACATATCGTGTCTTCAGAGAATAGCTAAAGATTTTTAAGGCCTCCACAATGTGTTCGTAAGCTGTGCCAGCACTTATTGTTCTTTTTGTTGTCCTATGACATAGTCTCATTAACCAAATTTCGAATTGGCTTCCTAGATAGTTATAAATGAACCTATATAAGGTTTTCAGTTGATGCGTAATAGCCCTTACGACTTGAATGTATTTGTTTTTTCTTAAAATCTTTATTTTGAGAATTTTGCCACTTTTATTAGTCTGTCAAATTAATTGTGTTAGTTTTTCGCTCAGTCACATTAATAAACGATCTCCTCTTCCCTCTAGTAGATTATTTATTAAGTTGCCTAGTGGTTTCTGTTGAAAGTAATGATTATTTAACTCTGAAGAAGTGACATTTCATTAAAAAATTTTTGAATACTTTCTCAAATTTAAGGTTCTTTTTTGATGTCTCATTTCACACTAATGGTAGTTTCTTATGCCTTTGAAATACGGCCCAATCGATTGTTTGAAATATCTTTAGTGACTAGTTTTGTTTCTTTAATGGCCCGAGAATGTTTTTTTTGGCAATTTTGTCTGAGTTATTGCGATGCGCCTCTGTCTTGTGTTATTTGGTAGCCGAATTACTATTTCTCACTGCTGATTGGTCCCACTGGCTTCCTCAAAAGTCGCGTTTGCATCCACTTAGTATCAATTGTTTAACGCGAACGGTTGTTATGAGTTCTGAATTGTTTAGGCTAAAACATTTCAACAGAACTGAAATCACTGCTCTTTTTCGTTCTTCTAGTATAGATTTTATCTAATTCTCTTTTGATTTCTTTGCTTAAGTGTTTTTGAAGAAAAAACGATAATGAGTTCTGGCCATAACTGCTGTTTTAGTGCTGTTGTTTGTTTTGTCTCTTAGACTCAATAAAGGCAGGTCTCAATGGACCTGTAAAAAAAACAATTTTTATTTCGTTTATTACTTTATAGAGATATTTCATGACTAGTGCAGCGAACATTTTGATTGGCTTCTGAGTTTTTGAAATCTTCCTATCATTCTTCTTTCGACAGACAATTAGGTCAAGGAAGTGGATGGACAGGGTACGAACTTTGTGTGTGATCACACAATAACGAGCACCCCCAAACGCTTTTGTACGAAACATACAAAACAGTTTAAGTTTTTATTGGGAAAAAGTTTTGATAGTGAGTAGAGAAAAAGGAACAAGGAGGCTCGGTAATGTGCGTACGTACATCATGTTCCGATCCCGCTTATCCACCTTCTTGACTCTTGACTTAATTGGCTGACAAATGATGAACCGATAGAAAAGATTCGAAAACATACATAACGCTAAAAAAACCATAATGGAATACAATAAGGCCACGCTAGAGGGCTATAAAACTTGTTGTTAACAGGACTACTGGAAAAAACTATAATAAACATTAAATAACAAACATTAATTACGACCAAACCTCGACGTCTATAGTTTTAAAAATTTATAACAAAATCAACCTTCCATCAGATGAAACCTAAACAAAAAAAATAACCCTTACTTCAATAGAAAAAATATGGGACCTGTTCTCAATGCGATTGGGTAACAGGTCGACAAGCACAAGCAGTGCAAAAGGTGCGAAGTTCAGAAATACGTTTCTATTTTTGAAAACAATTGATTTAAAAAATGATTATTATCATTAGATAAAAAGTAAAATCAATAAAAATTTTATTTTTATATGCATATGAAGCAATTGAGACCTGTTATTATCCAATGTACGTGATACGACTACAAAAAAAGGACAAGTACCGGCAGAGCTAAGCTTTGCACGAAATGGCAGTGAAACCGTTAAAACGGTTTATACCATAAACTTTTTACTAAGAACAATGAAAAAGTTCAATTTTGCAATACTTCAAAGCCAATGGGACCTACCATTAGCGTAATAATTTTAAAAGAAAACAAAAGTCCTTTAAAATGTACAAATATATAAAATTTTCAATTATGTTATAAAATTTTGTAGTCACAGCAGTAACAAAACCCGAGAAACAATTAGTTGGCACTAAAGTCATTGTTATTTTAATTAGAGCTCACTAGAAACGGGTTGTGATCTGTCTTTACAGCGGCTAAGCTAAAAATCGATCAACAAAAACAATTTAAATAAATGGCGAAGCTCAAAAATGCATTTTTTTCAAATATTGGAAAATTAATTTTGTTTCAAATGTCATAACAGACATAAGATTCCAACAAAAAGAGGTCGATTAAGATGCAACACCTCAGAAAACCAATTGGACCTGTCATTAACGAGACTAAGTCAGGAGACGACAAATTAACAGAAACAGGCAGAAGCAAAAACTTCACAAACAATTTTAAAACACAGTGTTCAAGGTACTACATTTATAAGATGTTATCTGCAAGAGCTGTAAAACATCACTTGGTTCTCATCTGAAAATCAATGGGTTTTCCCTATAAACGGACTACATAGAAATGAAAACAAAAAACCCAAAAAATGAACAGTAGAGAAGTCTGGAAATGTTCCTATGAAAACAGTTGAAAAAGCCTTTTTAAAAAAAAATTAGCTTGAAAGTTACTAAAAGAAATAGCTATAAACTGAAAGGTTAAAATGGGTCGTTATATGTCCTGGGGCAAGCAAATGAGAGCAACCATTATCAGGTATACGTCGTATAGCAACCGAAAGAGAGACAAATTTACGCAAAAAAATCACTCAATTTTGCACTGTGTCTCAGACCAAAAGCGCAAACAATTCAATAAAAACAAATAACAAATTCGGATACGCTTTTTTAAATCCCGTTGATTTTCTCAACTGTACTTATCTTCAACTGGATCTGTCAATACTGTAAAAATTCGACAAAGAAACAAATTGAACTAAAAAAATCTGCAATTATACTAAAAAATTCAAAACTCGTAGTGTCAAAACCAAGAATCCTGTAGTTAAATATAAAACTGTTACAGACATTAATATATTTACTAACACGAAATGTAATTTTGCTTGTTTTTATTGAGACTACGCTGAAGCTGAGAGAAATAAGAGAAAATGGTGGCGAAGTTCAAAAATTCACTTACATTTTCTTAAAACAAATGACTTCAAAGTTACAAGATTATAAGAGACATTAGGTGAAAAATGGACGCATTTTCTGCTTCAAATATAGCTCCTAATAATCAATTCCGATCATTGATTGCGGTGACTATGTCATTGGACTGCAAAAAGTTTTAAAAAAGAATGCAAATCATAAGAAATTCACAAAATTTTACGAAAGCAATTGGTCAGAGCCATGAAAAACACCAGCTTCACTATGAGACCGTAAGATATGGCAGTTAGTTCTCATTATTTCTAAATAGTATCTGTCGATAAAAGAGCGATTATTTGGAATTCCGGTCAGCAATATGCATAAGAAACTATATGCGGAAAATTTTTTTTCAAAAAGGCCGCGCCCTATTAAAACCTAAAATCTTTTATGGTATGGATCCATTGTGAGATCACTATCCGCCCTGATTTTGCTGCACGACTAAGAAGACATTCAATTGTTCAATTGGTTGCGAAAATAGATCAATTTTTAAACAACATGTTTATGTATATCAAAAATAAAAAATGCATTTCGTTTAATTTTCGTGATTAAATTCGCAAAAATCTAGCAAATTTATGATTTCTGAAGACTCTTAAAACCAGCGGGAGTGCAACTAGCTCTCTCATCAAGCTTGAGATGAATATGACTGCAGTTTTAGGGAGTCTACTTTCAGCAAATTCAGTGAAAGCGGACCAAAAATGCATGTTTGGTACCATTTGTGACGAAAAAATGTCTGATTTTTGAAAAATTTTGCATAAATTTCAGCCAAAAAGCTCAGATCGACCAATTCAGCAACCCCCTCTATCTTTTAAGATAAAATAAACTCCAGTACCGTTAACAATTTCAAGATATTTTTGCAAAATTAACAAGAATTTGGTCAAAAGTTAAGGAAAATTTGAAGAAAAACAGTGGAATTCACTGTACTTTTCTCAAAGTTTAAACTTCGATAACGCCCTGTAAAAAACGAAAACAAAAAAATCTTTTTAATTCTATGTTCTACGCTGGACGGGCTCTCTAATGATACCACTCACAAACCTCTACAATGAATATATTGATCGGCCAAAATTGACTGAACAAAAAAAACCAGCTGAGTATATAGTTCCTCCCCCAACTACAAGTGGATTCGGAACAATAAAACAATGAAAAGAAAAAAAGGACAATTTTTTGAATTATTATTATAAAAGCAGTGGTTCTGCAGGTGGGTTTTAATTTAGCTCCTGTGGGTTTTAAATTAGCCCCTTCAGTCGGAATGATTTTGTAAAAGCTCTTCGAGAGTAGATTAGAATAGATTAGATTAGATTTAAATTCAGATTGTAGTTGATACAGACAATTTCATACGGAATTTTAAGTTAATTCAATTTACCACCATGGACACCATACGTGTCAATTGACTCTACAAGAGGTGCCCAGAGAAAAAAGCGCAGTACCTAAAAAACATATCGAAAACATCTTAATTATCCAAAGAATATGCCCTAAGTTTAGTTCGAATCGAAAAAAATTTTTTAGATACTTATTTGGGTAATAAACTTTCGTTACCAAGGTAGTTGAACATTTTTATGACTGAAAACCTCAAGGATTTTTTTATGAATCTGTGTTTTGACGTTTAGCAAAGGGATGAGTATTTTAATGGATGCCCGCGTGTTCGGCCTGTTATTGTCAACATCAAGAAATTTTAAAGGAGAAACTTTTGTAATTTGATTCAGGATCTCTTTTACAAGAGTGTCAAAAACATAAATCACAAACTGACTGCACGTTGAAACGCTTGAAAAGATAGCAAACATTGTCTCCTCTTTTCTTGAAAAAAATAACTTTTAAAATACGTTTTTGTTGACAAAAAATAGAACTGAGTTTAGTTTTTTTGCCGAACTGTTAACTAAAATGCCATAAGATATCATTGGTTTGGCATAGTTATTATACATTTGTAATAGAAAAATTTTCGAGATGAAGTTTTTTGCTCGGAACAGCATTACGTTGAACTTTGCTAATTTTTGCCAACATGTTCAATGTGTAGCTTATCTATGAATTGATTTAATTGTCTTAATTGATTTGCCTATCTTTGAACACTCCTAGATATTTGAACGAAACTACTTCTTCAAGAACTTCACCTAATAGCAGATTTTTTGATTTTCGTACAGTCCGGCCAAAGCCCTTAATTTTAATTTTCTAACTGTTAATGACAAGTTTGTTTCTTAAACCACCAGTTTTCAATCTTTTTCATGTCATTTTTGAACTTTTCCTCAATTTCCGACATTCTGCTTGATGTTAAAATTGTTGTGTCGTCTTCAAAAAGTGCTATTTTGAACTGTCTTGAACAAAGCTTTTCCTCGAAAGCCTAGATTTTGTATTTTTTAATAAGAAGTGAATGATCAATTGTTTCCAATGCCTTTTGAAAGTCAAGGAAGCAAGCGAAACCCATACTTTGTGATTCAATAAAATTTCGCGTCAGTTCTGTAACTGATTCAATAGCGTGTAAGCTTGAGAGTTTTGGCCGAAATCCGAACTGTTTTTTGTTTGATAAAAGACGACTTTTTTCGAGGAATTCAACCATCCTTGTATTCAAGACTTTTTCAAACACTTTGGTTAGGTATGACAAAAGACTCATTGGTCGATAGTTTGAAGGATTTTCTAGATTTCCATCTTTATGTAGAGGAATTACGTTAGCCGTTTTAAGACAAACTGGAAAAAATCCTTCTTGAATGCTCCTATTAATCAGCTCAGCCACATGATAGTTGACTACAGAAGCTACAAGTTTTAAGAGTTTGTTACTAATATATTGTTTGGGTGAGATATGAGTGTATCATGTGCACGATCTCTCTTGCTAATAAAATTCGTTAACCTGTTTGTCATCCGACTGTTTTTGAAGGTTTTTTCTTTGTAATTGGACTTTAATCATCAAAAACTTGTAGAATGATTGAACTTATTTGACACCAAGAACGTTCAAGATCATAATTATTCATCTTGTTTAGCCTATGTTGGACAATGAAGAGGAAATTCAAATAATTCTGTTCATTCTCAAAAAAATTAAAATTATGACTGTTAAAAAATTCATTAGGTTCAGAGCTAGTGACAAAGAAATCAAATTTATAAAGTAGAGCGTAATGATCGCTGAAAGTTCGTGTCAGGGTTTGATACACGCGGGAGGCTCGTAAACTTAATTACTCCTGTGGGTTCTGCGTTTTGCAATTGATAGTTAAATGAATTGATCAAGTTTTTGTATTGTTGATGATATGTATCAGAGATATCAATGTTAAAATCTCCACAAATAATAGTTTCCTCTTTCATTGCGTTTATGTTGAACAGCGAACTTTCAAAAGTCTCAAAGAATGTTTGAATTTTTCCTGAGGGAGGCCCGTATAGAACACAAAATTTTGTTCGCTTTTTTCCGCTTTTTATTGTTAGAAGTAGATGCTCTAGTTTTTCTGCAAAAAAATAAAATTATACATGATTTTACAATCATTTCGAACAAAAAGCCAACTCCTCCTTTTTTGTCATTTCTATTTTTTACTATCAATAGTTGATACCCTGTTATGAAAAAATATCTAAAAATGATTATCAGTGAGCCAGGTTTAGCATACAGCTATTGCAGCTGGTTTAGCTTTCAGGGTTTCTAGTTGACAGCGAAGTTTGTAATGATTGGATTTTAGGGATTTCAGTTTTATAAACAAATGCAATTACGAGTCTTTTCCATTTCCAAGTAATAGATGATTGTCCAATTACTTGACATTAAAAATATTACGAAAACACAAAGTCCAAAAGGAAGTGTGCACTGCGCTTGTTTTTTATACCGCTTTTTTTATGTTTGGACAATCATCTGTTGCGTGGAGTGTCGTTGTCACTAATTATTTTCCAGCAGGTGTTGCTCGCAGATGATAAATTTCGTCACAATTATCAATTTCAACAATTACATCAACAGGTCGTTTGTTTTGTCGCTGATTTGGCACTTGATTAAGAATCCAGTTGTTGGCTCGATTGCGTTGATACAGAGATATTTTTTTGCCCGTGATTCAAGATCTTCAACTGCTTTAACACTATCAACAGGTTGTGTTAAACGCCCATTTTCAGTTTTTAAAAACAATTTTACCCTACAATTGTAGTTCGTCGTGACCAAATCCAGTTCGTTAGCCCGCTTTGGAAATGCCAAATCATGTTGGGGGAGACGTTTCTTCGTATATACTGGTTTAGCATTTAGGGGTTTCCTATAATTAGCGAGCTTTGGTCGACGATTGTATAATTCATTTTTAATGTCGTAATAAAAAAAATTTGACAATTACCGCAGAGGGGTGTTACCTTTCCAATTACTCAGGGGATGACAAGCTTTGATTGCGTCCGGAGAAATGGAATAATTCAAGCATTTGTTAACGAAAAATGGAATTTGATCCGTTATGTTGGTGTTATCAGGTTGCAAAGGGGGTTATATTTAATGATTGTGTCTTTGGAACTATACTGCTCCAATTTAATCACTCTGGATTTCAGTTCTGCAACTTGGTTAGTCAGAGAAAATTGTTTGGGTGTCTTTTTCAATAAACTTTTTAAATGAAAATAGGTAAGATTGTTTTGCATTTTTTCGTCAGTTATAGAACAAATTTCAGTTTCGATTGCGAATTTGGCCATGATTTTTACGTAAGCAGTGCAAAATATTCAATCCGGTTAATGAATAAAGCTACTGTTTTCGAACGTTGCTCTTTTGTTGTGATCATTTGTTGAGAAGGACAAAACATCTGCGGATCCTTATATCGAACAGTAATTCTATATCAGCATGAACCCACTGCATACTAAAAGACCGTCACAGTTTGTGAATGATTATAGTTCAGGATAACTTTCTAAGGTTTCATTCGCAACCTGCAAAAATTCTGCCCAGTTTCTGATCAACATTATGTTTATAATCAATTCTGGTTTTTTAATAAAAGTTAAGTAAACTCAGAATACTTCAACCACCTAAAATTACATAGCCCGTAGTATACAGATATACGGAAATGAACGAAAAAATTGTATAGTTTCCTACACCTCACAACAGATGAGTTTTATATTGAAAAACAAACATCAAGTGAGGATCCCTCATTGTTCCTTAACATGGGCCAGCTGTTCCAAACTTTAAATCAAAATCTACCAGAGCAATGAAAGGTTTTTTTGTTCCGAACACAATGAAAGGTTTTTTCTTGTTTAGTGGGGGACTATATACTCAAATGGGTTCAGTTGCTTATGGCCGGTAAAAATATTCATCGTAGGTTGTGAATAGTATAATTAGAAAGCCCAAACAGTTTATAATTTACAAGATAAAAGATTTTTTAATTCAGTTTGTTTCACGAAGTTATCTAGGCTGAATTTTTGGAACAGTCGAATGATTTTCAGTGTTTGTGTTCAAAATTTTTGTACCTGAACTCAATTTTTTGCCAACTTTTTTGAAAAATAGGTAAAAATTGTGGGTAAAGACAGTGTGCTTTTACTTATACAGATAAAAGAGTGATGTTGAACAGTTTGTCTCAACTTTAAGCTATGAATGTTGCTAGATTTTTCAAAACTCGGTGTTTTGAACAAAAACGGTGCGGAACAACCTTATTTAATCCAATTTCTTGTCGGATTAACACACCTAACTGCTGACACAATCTTCGTTGTATTCAAAAAGTGTTAATTTTATTAGCGCTTTCTTTCAGAGTGTTCTTGAATTGAAATTTTTCCTCGTTTTTGCTAATTCAACTCAACAATTATTCAAATTGCTACCTTTATTTTTGATGTAGTTACTTCTTTTTAAATTTTCCTTATCCCTAACATTCGGATCAAATACGCATTTCTACTGCAGCAACAGCAAAAGCAAGGCTGGTTTTGGTCTAAACGTTGTTTTTTATAGTCCAAAAATCATTGGGATTCTAATCAGTCGCTGTCTTTTTAAAAAACATTTCCTCATTTTATTGTTTTCTATCTTAATTACAGAACCGAACAATTCAAGTTATGGCCTACTAATAACAGATCCAAAAAGACTTCCTAAGGAGTTTTAAGGAAACCTAACTAGTTTTTTTAAATGAAAGCTCAGGGTCGTTTTGACTTTTAAAAAACTTGCTTTCAAAACAAAACACAATTGGTTATTGAACTTTGGTTCTGGATGAACTTGGTCAATGCGGACTCATCTATTGGTGGTCGCACACAAATCTTTTACGGAAACGCAGACGTTTTCCTTTAGTAATAGTCTTTAAAATTTGAAAGGCGTTTCTTGGATAAACTTCTCTTGTATCCTCCGTATAAGTTGTTTGTGCGATTGATAAGAATTCCGTTGTCGTCGTCCACCATTACAAGAGCATAATTTCAACAAAAACAGATTGCATTGTTTTTCTAACGGATCAAAAATGAATGTTTGCGATTTTTACAATTTAAGTAAGAGCCTTTTATTTTTGTTACCATGAATTTTAACAAACAATTATTTAATTTTAGGCATCTTCCCATCTTTGATGTCCTTTTTATTGTTTTCTCAAAGAAGTGACAAATCAGATATCGAGTTCAATAAGAAGCCAAAGTGTAGCGTATTAAATTATTCAGTGAATAGGTTATGATGTTAACGGCTACGTTTAAAGCAGATTTTAAAATTATTGTCTTTTCATTTCGTTCTTGTTGAAGTCGCATGGATAAATGCAGATTTTAGCAGCTTCCTATGGACGGACAAAGCAACCTATTTACTGGTTTTACTTGTTATGTTTTTCATGACTTTGAAACCAAATGTTCTAAAAAATAAAATCATTTTCTATAGTTTTGCATTTTGCTGTTCGTTTTGTCTACTTTTTACCTGGTCTCATAGAATAGAGGTCGCACATCACATTATTCGCGTAGACAACAAAAGTGAAATTGAGGGTATCTAACGTTTGTAGAGCATTTCTTATCGCTTTTACGATTTCGATACATATTGAAGTTTAGTTTAGTTTAAAGGAACAAAGGAACCTGTTTACTGATTTTACATGATAGCTTAAGTTTTTCATGACTCTAAAATCAAATGTTCTACGGAAATAAAATCATTTTTTATAGTTTTGCATTTTGCAGTTCTTTTTATCTAATTGTTACTTACTCTCGTTCAAGAGAGGTTGCACATCACATTAATCACGTAGACAAAAAAGTAAAACTGGATATACCTCAAGTTTATAGTGCATTTGTTTTTGCTTTTACGGCTTCAATGCCAGTTTAAGTTGTCTAATTTTAGCCAATACTTCCCGTACTTTTTGTAGGCGTAATATTTAATGACAGCTCTTAATTGCTTTTTGAGACCTGTAAGAACCTATTTATTGGTTTGATGTGATAGCATCTGTTTTTATGAAAGAAATTAATTTTTTTTTTCGAAAAATAGAACTCTTTTTCAGCTTGGCCGATTTTGTTCCTTTTTTGATTACTTGTTACTTACTCTTTTTGTTCAGAGGTCACATCTCACATTATTGGTATTCAAGGACGGCAAAAAGGAAGATAATTCATTTTTTAACGAATAGGCTACGGTTTCAACGGCTTCAACACAGTTTTTTCACAAAATTTGTTTAATTTTTGGTTTTTGTATCTAATTATTGTTTTTGTTTGTACACGTAATATCTTCTTGATGATGAGAGATCTCAGTGTCTTCATATGGAGGTAAGAATGACCATAAACGTTTCTAAAGTTTTCAGTTGATTTCTAATGGCTTTCAATATTCGAGAATATTTATTTTCAAAAACAAACTTACTATCTAAATTTGCCGTATTTGCTCAATTCTGTCTATTTGTTACCAAGTCTCATTAGTACCAGTCCCATGTTTGTTCTACCGGGGTACAGTTCAAATTTTTTAGTTTAGGATTTATTAGACGCTATTTTGACTTCGTTACTAAGTATTATTTGAGTTAGAAGCAGTTCTTCTTATTCACCAATAGTTTTTGAACAATTGAATGTCTGAAAGTTTTCTATCCTTTCCTCATTTGATAGACAATTCAGCCAAAATTGTGCATGAGCGGGGTCAGATGTTTATGTGCGAACGAGCATTACCGCGCTCCTTGAATACATAACCTCAAAAGTAGAAAACCTTTAATAACCGTTCATTCTTTTAACCATCAAAAGTTCGTATGTTAAATATTATTTTAAAAATTAACAGAACATAATTTAAGTCCCCTTTATTCAAATTTCACTTGGAAAGGTATAAATTGGACCCCCTTTCATTCGTTAGGTGAAATTTTTTTGGATAGATTTTTTTAAATAAGAAGTGCCAGCTTTGCTGGGTATGTGACCATTAATGTGACCCGTAAACTACAGAACGTTTTAATTTTTTTCTGTATCTTTATTGTAATTAAGAAATATAAGAGGAATACACTCCCAGGGTGTCTTGCACTGGTTGCTGCAACATGACCATTCCAGATTGTATATCCAGAAATTTCCTTGTTATATCGGTTATCCATCAACATGCATCCGTTAATCTTAGATACCGGAACTACATTTCGGCCAAAAATTCAGTAGTCATTGTACCCGAAGACGTTTACGACAACTCTCCTGAAGTCAGGAGATCTCTGGTAACTTCCAACGACTCATACGAGCTCAACCCTAATTACCGCCAAAACCTGCCCAGATGGGAGTACATTGCGTTGAAGACTGGAGTGTTTCGGCTGTATCCTGGAACCCCAATTGACGTCGGACCCACTTATGATTCTAGATTGGAAGATTGGTATATATCTACTGCCACTGCGCCCAAAAGTGTGTTCATAGCCCTGGACACTTCAGGTACGCTTTTAATATTTCTTAATAGGTTAAAATTCACAGGTTAAAACTCCTAAAAAACGGAACTTATCTGAAACTTTAATAAAATAAGAAAACACTTTACTCTACCAAAGAACTTAGGGTAGAACGCACTCAAAGTTTTCCCCAAATTGCGTGTAAATTGCATGGAATTAGGTTCAAAGTAAGGCCTTGAGTCTACAAAACAAAATACAATGTTGCAATATTATTGCAATATTTTGAATCCAAGATTTTTCTTTCCATTCGAGCTGTCATAAATGTGCAACTGTATCAAATTGGTGTAAACATACGTTTTGGAGGGTTAGAACAGCTGCTCATATTTCTGCCAGGATTCATATCTTGCAATAATCTTGAAAGATTTGAATCTGTTCATGACTAGCTTTTACATTTTACTATAATTTCGTAAATCGAGGTCTAATCCTGGTTTTTATCCCAGGATCAGTTGAGGGAATGGTGCTGGAACTTATCCGACAGACTGGCATGCAAGTGCTGGAGACCCTGACTGACAACGACTTCGTTCACGTGGCCGCCTTCAGTGACGTAGTGAAAGAACTTAAAACATGCGACCGCAATACGAGAAGACTAGGAATAGTTTCCTTATCGAATAGTTCCGCTTTTTAAGTTTTCAAAACATCAATAAAAAATGGGCTGTAAAAACGGGACAAAAAACTTGCCGAGCGAATTTAAACCTTTGTGAGTCTTAATTTGATTTTAAAAACTGAAGAAAATTGGGCTAGTAGTTTTACAAACTATTTACAAACAAAAACATCGGAATAGAATGTATTCTTTGACATTTTAGCAGGAATTAATGACAAAAGAGATCTTTGCAAGTTGAAGTAATGGTTAAGTGACTCTGCCTGAAGTCACTGAGAACTTCTGGCGTTTATCGAGAACCGCGAAGCGGTTCGAGATATTAAGTCAGAATTTCGAAGTGACTTCTGCAGAGTCACTTAACCATGCTTAAAACACGAAACGCGCACGTTTTAAAATGACGAAAGTCAGCCGATGTCAACTTCTGGCTAAGTAGCAACTTTGCCATTTTGACTTCTGGCACTGTAGACTTTCGGCATTTTAAAATGTGCACGTGCGTGTTTTAACTAATCTACTGAAGTACAAGGATACTATTTTGTTATGATGGGAAAACGGGCATACGAAGTGTATGATATATCATTTTCACTGGGTCATAGAAACTCCATCATAAAGGTCCCAAAAAACGTCAAAAACAGACCGCCATTTCTGATGTCACATACAGGGGCAGGAATTGACGGTGTTGCTAGAATTGTTAATAGAATACCCCCGATCTCGTTTGTTAACAGAATACCCCCTCCCCCATCCGGGCTAGAGGTTATCTGACCACTAAACTGGGGGCGCTAGGAGGGGAAAGACCCGAATCGTGTTATATAACAACACAAAATTTGGGATTTATTCTGTTTTGCACCCCCTCCCCAGTGTTTTTTACGCCTCCAGTTACAAATTATGTTATATAGCACGTTACCATGTAAAAAATAGCACGTGCGCCTGGGGGTGGGCCTAAAAGTACCGCGAAGTGTGGGCATAAAAGTACCGCGAGAGGAGGAATTTATAGCGCCCTCACCATGGTAGAATTACCATGATTGCATGGGAAATACGTTATATGCCCATCAAGATCGGGGGGAGGGGGTTTCTTTTCATTCCAAATTGGGCTGGAATAGAAGATAATCGCTAGAATTGGGTTGGACTAGAAGGCTGGAATAGAAGGAATAGAAGGCTGGGACTCCAACCCGGGTTGATTCTGAAAAAAATATATTAAAAGAAAAATATAATTAACAAGCGTTGCCAGCTGATACGAATTCCAAAATTTTTATTAACCCCACTGTGTTCAAACCACCAACTAAGGCCTTCATTTTAAGGAAAGATTTTTATCAAAAAAAAAGCGTTTGGTACAAGAGATGTCAGAACAATCCAAATTCGAGAACGCACAATGCGCCAAAATACCCAAAAGCTCGATGTTTTCTCAACTAGTTCAAATTTTCGGAAAAATTGTTTAGTGCCGTCTAAGTAGTAAGTAAATACTGTCTCAAGAGAGTGGGGGGTTATCCTACGATACTTAAACATGGGATAATAGGGGGTTATCCTAGACGGAAAGGGATTAACCTTCATTCTTTACCAGATGTGATTATGTAAAACTATTTCCAAGGCGGCAAACTTGTTTTCGGTCAAGCAGCCAACTTTGTTCTAAATTTTGTTCCGATAAGAGCTTCAAGTGAACAATTTATTGAAACGTATTTTAGCACTCATAAACACAAAAATTACACGGTTAGGAATTCAAAAGGCGCAGTTTGGGCAGTTATACAAGTTTATTGTCTGCGCGCAACTTTAAATGCTGGTTCTTCTTCATAATCGCTACTACTTTCACTGCACTCATTAGCTTCATAATTAATGAATGGGTTAGGGGAGGAAGAGCTGGAGCTGGTGATAGCATCAAAGTCTACAATATCATCGCTATCAATATCGTCCTCGTTAATAATACTTGTCATTGCCAATCCCGGGTCAGGTGTTTCCCATTCCTCCGGGCTTTCACTTGTTGTTGTATCCGGCACTACAAAACTATTATTATGGTCCCAGTTTGGACTCGAATCTAGAAGAAGGTGAGCATAATTTTCCACATTTTCGTAGTCCCACTCTACTTCATCGCTATCCCAAGAAAAATCTTCGACTCGGCAGTGATCAATTTTATAGTGGCCAAATGGTAGTGTTTTAATTCCCCCGTTCAAAATGTGGCGTTTATTATCAAAGGCAGAGAGACATATTTTATTTGTTGAAACCGTTTGTAGAACATGCTTTTCCGAAACAATCCTTGTATTTTCAGCGCGCAGAGTACTAAGAGTCACAAGTGTGTTATTGTAGTCTGCATGTTGAAGCAAATTTTGGGCTGCTCTGGTTATTCTTTTGGCGGACATTTTCCGGTTACCTATGAAAAGAAAAAAAGCAGTCAAATCATGACAATCATACAAAGTTAGTTGTTACTTTGTTAGTTTTTTCTTGAATCATTAAACATAAAATACTCACCAGCGGAAGTAATGCTGTACAGCTTTGGCTTCAGACATATAAACTCTTTTATATAATCCCCAGCAAATTCGTCTTTGAATTTTAAGACGACACGTTTATTTTCTTCGCTGTACAGTTTGTGATCTTCTGGGTAATTTGATAAATCAAACTGATCAAGAACATTGCTCTCCTCCAGTTCACGGTAGAAATATTCACAATTGATCCGGTATAGCAAGCTATCAGTATCACTATAGAGTAATCGACAGTCAAATGAAGATCGCATTGTTCCATAGTGAAACTCATACATGTAGTATTTCGCTAGATCAAGTATTGTGGCTCCTACTATAGTTGGTGTATCCCAATAGATTTTTCTTGGGCGGGAGGAGAGAGCTGCCATGTTTTCGCCAAACACTTTGAATTTATCAAACTCAAACTTGCTTACTATGGTTAGGGTTCGTCTTGCGTCTCTCGTAAGCTCGATTTTCATCCGTCGGCGTTTCGATTCGCAGTTTTTCCCATAAACGGCGTTGTTCATTAGTTTATAGAAACTCTCCTCAAATTTATTCGAAGCCGCTTGTCTTTTCTCACTGTTCAGGGTTATATAGGGTGTTAACCAATTGTTTTGAGTAAACTGTAGCACACGATGCATTTTCCTAACCACTAATCCCAAGTTAACATACAGTTTCAACAGCTTGTAATGCAGCACATAATGTTCTTTGTCGAAGAAAGTCTGCAACAGTTTTGGAACTTTTGAGGGGGGTAAGTTATGACTCTCTCGCAAATTTACTTGGTAGTAGCTGAGCCAGTCATCTTCAACAATATTTTTTGATGGTGCGAGGGGGAAGTCCTGATGGTAATCGTGTAGACTTGCTGGATAATGCAAGTCGACTTCCACGAAGTAACCACAGGGTTATCATCAGGACAGTTTAGTATCTCAGCCAGTGTAATATCAGAGTTCAGCGTAAAATCTGACTGAGGGAGTTTTTCATTTTGCATGCCGTATAGGTTATTGGCGTCCACGCAGAAGCCAAATGTGGAGGGTTGTGAAGAGTCATAATCTGGCAAAAATTTATTGTTTGCTGTAAACTTTCTCATCTCGTAGACTGAGCATACTCCCCCACGTACTGCGCCTTCTATCATATCGAGGTGCTCGCGTTCTGTAAGCAATTCGACTTCTGCCTTGCATATTCTCAATGATGCTTCCTTAGCCATATTTGGCAGTGTGTAAAAGTGCATGCAGTTGAGTTTGTAGGTGGAGAAACTGAGCTCTCTGTGGAACTCACAAGCGCATGCGAGAAGAGCGCAATCGGTTTTCAGGTATGCATCGTGGTAGTCTTGTAGAGTTTGACAATTCAGAGTTTTCCACATCGTCTTGGCATGGTTCAAGTTTTCTTGAGTTATTGTTACTGCGTTTCCTTCTAAAGTGTTACGCCATTCATTAAGTGGCGGTAGGGATTTTTCGCTGAACTTTTCTCGACCGCTAACGTATGAATAGGGGTAATATCCTTTTTGCTGGAAGAGCTTCAATTCTGTTGAGGATAGGTTAGGAAAGACAGAAGCAAGTATTCCAAAACGATCTCTTGGTAAAATGTCAACCAAGTTTTCGAGAGACGAATTCATCATTTTGAATGAATTAATAAACCTCAGATTTTCATAATTTTTGATCACTTTTCCATCATATAGGGTTATGGTCTCCACGAGCACTCCAAAGTTCATGGAAATGTACTTTTCATCAGTAGACGGAATTAAACTTACAGTGGTCGTTGGCTCACAAGATTGCAGGGCTAAACAAATGTTGTGAAGATTATAATTTTGTATATTATGACCCACCACAGGGGTAGAGTTGACGTTCCTTCGTGCTCGGTTGCATTTTTCATCAGCCCAGCCAAGAAATTTTCCGCTGTAGTGGCAGTGATCCAGATCTATTGATGACTGTTCATCATTATCGTCAAAGGGTGCGTTACATATCCAACATTCCCTAGCTGGACTTTTCGGATACTGGCTACGGTCACCTCTGAAGAAAGGAAAAGCTCGTTTGCGCTTGTATATATCCTTGGCTAGTGTGTGTGTAACATGTTTACAAATTTAGTAATGCAATCTTCAGAGCTGTCCACGTGGAAGATGGGTTTTGTTGAATTGTGATTTATTACCGCAATTGAAAAACCACAGGGCTCGTGTTTTTCAATAATTCTGGTGTATGCGTTGTTCCCTTGGGTCGTGCATCCTGCTACTGGACACAAGAAGCATTCGAAGTCAAAGTAAATGACTAATGGAACAAACCATGTAGCGGCCAAGTTTTTGAATTTATATAAATTTTTTCCCGGAGCTGGTAATCGAACAACAGCCGGCTCATTTTCACAGCAGGTCTCCATATGTTCGGTAAGTTTTGCAAGGCCTTCTTCACACAACCAGAAACAATTCCGGCAAATATGAAACGCAAAGCGGAACTTGATATTTTGGAGTTGACAGACTACCTTGACCAAGTTGGTAATCAATACATAATGGTAACAGTCAGCTTCGTATAAAAGCAATAGATCCATTGTGAAGTTTGAGACAAACGTTGACACTCTGAGTGGAAATGAGTCTCTACCATCATAACCAAAAACGTTGATTCGAATTTCATTGTGATTTTCGAACTGATTGATGTCATCTAGCCCCATGGGCATATCGAAGTGTCCAGTTAGTTGATGGAGGTTGGCTTGCTTGTAAGTTTCGGGTGATGTTTTGTCTGTGTTGTAGTTCCTTCTTGGTCGATCTAAGCTAATATTGTTGTGCATATGATATGCAGCAATATAGCAGTAAAGGAAGCAATGTGCGTCCTCATGATTACGAATATTAGGTAAACCACGGCAATTTTGTAATTTTGATGGTAACGCAATGTAAGACGAGCCAGTTTCAGGTCGGTAGCGAGCAAAGTTTACAATTACTTTGATAACTTTCTCAAGCACCCAACCACTACCATTAGAGGCAAATGTCGTTAGCACTATCGTCATTTTCTCGACCATAGTCCAAAACGTCTCACTGCTAAGTCCCTGACGGTAAACGGGTGTCATGAGCGAATTTGCATAAACTTCAATAAGTTCATCTTCCTGATCTTCGTTTTGACTTGGTTTTCGGAGTTGAAGATGGGCACTAAATTGAACTTTTTGCGATCCTTGTGGGAGTTTTTGTTCTATAAGCGAATCGATTTGTGGTTTATGCTGGAGCATAAACTGAGTAAGGTCTGTGATGGCTTGGGTTGCTGATGGCGGCAGATGGTAGCTCTGAAGGGTACCATTAAAGGCAGTTTCAGCCGGCGCTTGAGTTGGTTGAAATTGATCGCCAAAGACAGGTAAAGAATGCAAAGAACTCATATGCTGTGCAAATAGTCTGGTGTCGTTAAAACCCATATAGCAGGACCGACAAAAGTTTGTAAATTTTTGATGACAAGTCCTCATGTGTTGTTCCAGTTCAGAAATTTTTCTACAAGTGAATGTACAAATACAACAGGTAAAGACTGGTAAACCTACTTCGTCGGGGTGGTAGCGATGGTCATGTCGAGATTGATTTCCCCTGATAGCAAATGTTGCCGAACAATATTTGCAATTGAAAACCATAGTTGGAAAATTCAAGATACAAAAATTAGCAGAGATAATGACAACTTTCGTAAACATGTAATTCAACTTCAAATGGCGAATTTCTTTCTATTCCACACGAGACTCTTATAATAGGCGCGCAATTTACACTTTCAAAATTTCCGAAATTGATTGGATAATATGAGCGCGCGTTTTGTCCCAGCTTTAATCAACTACTACGAACATATCAAGTTGCGTTGAACTAAAAGTAGCGCTTTACGTTTCCCACTGAACAACACTGACATGATAAAACTTGTTTGAGATTTTCGAATATTTAGTGCAATGTACAAAAAGACGTCTAAAACCATGAATAGTTCTTTTTAGTTTTTAGCTATATGTGATGCGACAAAACATATCAATTGCAACTTTTAATTAAATTTCGGGTTTAGTTAAAGTAAACTTTTATGAATTTTTAATGACATTTCAATCAAAAATGTTCATCTTTTTTCTTCATTTTGATAGCTAATAAGCTCTAATGAAGAGGGAACATTTGTGTTTCAACCTTTTAGATGTAATATTACACTTCAGTAGCCTACCTAAAAAGAAAATTTCGATCTGATTTCATCAGAATTTTTGAAAAACATTCCAAAAACATCGCTTTTTTCAACACTTTGTTAAATTTGAAGTACAAGGGATGCTTGGGACGGTTATGATGCATAGTTTTATAGCTGTCACGGTGTTTGAACAGCTAATAAGTCCACTAAAAGCAAATGAAATGTTCTTTTTTTTCGCTTAATGTTGCAAAAAAAGCGATTTTTGTAGTTTTTTCAATGTAGGTACCGATGGGTGCGTCTGACGATGTTGGGCTTCAAAACAAAAAATGCTCCCCAGGCACTAAAACGTAGGAACCGACAAGAAAAAATCCCTCATCTTTATCAGGAAAAAAGTTCGATTTTCTGTCAATCATGATCAATCAATGTCATCACATGACAGCCAATGACAAGCCCCCTGTTGCAAGCAATTTTCGATGACAGCTGTTATGAGATGATTTTGTCTTCAGCCCCCAAAAAATTGGTTTTTTTAAAAAAACCTGGTGTATCATTTTTATTTCGGGTACTTCAATTGCTAATTAATGCCAGATGTTAATGAGACGTTAATGTCCAGATGTTTTGAAAATCGGTGAAGGAGCCGTTTTTCGGCCCTGACCTTTATGACAAAAAGTTACAAGCATTTATCAGTGATTACGAATCCGTTTAAAAAAATGGGAATTTTTTTTTCATTAATTACTAATTAGACTAATTAGGTGCTAATTAGATGTTAATTAATGGTTAGTTGACTCATGAAGGATTGAGTTTAAATTGACGAGCGTTATGAGCTTTTTTGTAGTGCAGTGTCTGATAGTATCAACCAAATATTCAGTTTCATCCCAACTATTTGTTGGAGCCGATTTTTTTGGGGTCAAAGGTCACCATGAAAAACAAAAAAAAATTTTTTTCGTTTTTTTTTCAACTTTTTTTAAAGGAAAATTGTGCTTTTTTTAAATCATATCGATAGCCCACATTAATCGCTTGGTAATGAACTTCAGGTTTTGAGTTTTCGTTCCGTCGAAAAAAATTTATTCGGCAAAAAACCGAAAAAATCTCATTTTTTTTAAAAAAAAACCTTTCTTTTTTCCTCTTTTTCGCTGAAAAAATGATATTTTGCTAGTTTAACTAACACCTCAAGGTATATCCAAGAGGAGCGCTGGTATTATACCAGCATACCAAGAACAATTTGCTAAATGAGGTTTTTGTTTGATAAGGAGTTTATGCGTTTTTTGAAGCTTTTGTTCAGACCTAACTTTACATTTTAATAGCTTTCTCAACAAATTTTCTCTCAACCAATCAGAAACTTGGTTGCTTCCTGTTATATATTACCTTCTGAACATGTTTGAACATGTCCATTTTCAAAATTTTCTCTCAACTTTGTCTCACTAAACAGTACTGTTTTTGTGAACATGTTTGAACATGTCCATTTTTGTAAAATTCTGATTCTGAAGTCTGCTAGCTACGTAAAAACTTTAAAAGAAGAGTGTCAATTAGCGAGCTATTCACAAAAGATAGCAACACAACACACCAAAGTGCAAAGGAAATATAATTCAATATTAAATAAGTTGTTAGAGGTCAAAGAAGTCCACTAGAGAGTCATCCTGTCTTCGTTTTTTTGGTGCTGCGCATACTACTAAAGTTTCCGAGCAATTGGGTGTCTTGACATCGGATTAGTTTGTTTGGGGTTGTGGTGTCTGAAAGTTTGAACCAGATAAAATATTGACATCAAATTGACTTGTATTTGCAAAATTGTCAGAGATCTTGTTCTTCCTCTGGAAATCTTCAAAGAGTAAGGGCTTGGGGTTGGAGTAAAAGTTGGGCTTGGATCCACAGCAGGAGTTAATGGAACACTGACTGAAACACTCGGTGGCTGACTGTCCGGTGAGGATGGTGATGATTTGACACCCCACATATCACCCAAATTTTCGTAGGCTTGATATGTACCGAGTTGATTCTCGAATAAGGGCACACAATCGCAGTCGTATCTGTACAAGATACGTCTCACTTCCTCCGGCAAACTTTCTTCAGTCGAATGCATTTGTGGTATAGTTTTTGGTGGTAAGTGTCCTCCAGAAGTAATGATACTGGATTCAGCCGGCTCCGATTTTTCCGGTGGGGCAGCAATAGCGTTAATAAATAGCTTCGGTATCAAACAATGCTGGTAAGTGTACCACAAATCGTTTTTTCTTTTCTGTTGTATCAGAACGACAAAATTTTCAAACACGGTTTGGTAAACAAGAGTTCTCTCAAAAAAGATAGCAGACTCTGAAAGAATTTTCACGGACATTGTTTTGAAGTTCAAGTTCGATTCAATAGTTAACTGTTAATTAAGAGCAAAAGAAAGAAATGAAAACAAGTACAAAACTCTTTCCCAACATGTGTTTCGCAAGGTTCTCCTTATCTAAGACCAAACAAATGATTGGAGCATAATCACACCTAGTTGCATAATACTTTGTATATAACATGTGGTTAGCCACACTGTGGTTCCTTTACAGAGGAATTTGGGGTCACATCTGTTTTTTATTGGTTTTATGTAAATTGTGTGTGGTCTCTGCACGATACTATCTAGGGTCACATCTGTTCTAAATCAACTTGTATGTAAAATACATGGGTCCCTACACTATTAGTGGTTAACTATCTCCCACACAGAAGTGTGGGTTGTGCTGATAAATTTATTGCTTTATATACAAAACCCATGTACTGGTTATCTTTGTTCGCAAGTAGTTTCTGGTGGTTTATAGAGGTATGGTCTTTATTAACTATAATCTAAAAATGAACACAAGTACAAAATTCTTTCCCAACATGTGTTTCGCAAGGTTCGCCTTATCTAAGACCAAACAAAAGATTGGAGCATACCTTTTAGTCACGCCTACTTGCATAATACAGCTCTTTGTTTATAGCATGTGGTTAGCCGCACGGTGGTTCTTTCACAGAGGAATTTGGGGTCACATCTGTTTTGTTTTGGTTTTATGTAAATTTTATGTGGTCTTTACACTATACTATCTAGGATCACACCTGTTCTAAATCAACTTGTAAAATACATGGGTCCCTACACTATTAATGTTTAACTCTCTCCAACACAGAAGTGTGGGGTTGTGTTGATAAATGTATTGCTTTATATACAAAACACATGAACTTGTTATCTCTGTTCGTAAGTAGATTCTGGTGGTTTATAGATGTATGGTTTTAATTAACTATAATCTAAGGTCACATAAGTATAAAAGTCTAAAATGAACAGTCTCAAGTACGCCGTGGGGCGTACTTGAGATTGTATCTACCAATCACTTGGATTTAATTAAAAATGTGACGACACTGGTTTGATCCCAACTTGCCGCGCCTCTTAACTTCGTAGTTATTTACATTATGTTGACTGAAAGTGATAAATCAAGTTGCCTGCCATGCCTTTTACTTCCTCAAAAGACACAAAGTTTGGAGATTGCTATTTTGACATTTCCCAAACAGAAAAGCGTTTGGTCAGGGCAACTTTAAAAACGTACGAGAGAACCGGAACATATATGTTTCGAAAGTTGTTCAAGAAAGCGGCTGAGGATTACGAGTTTGAACAGAGAATTTCTCTGACTCTAGAAGAGTTTGGAAATTTAGTCAAAGAAGCAGCAAAAATACGTGAATCTGCAACGCAAGATTCCCCATCAAAACCGCCCCCAGCAAAGAAGCAGAAATTTGATCAGTGTAGTAAAGATGGTGGAAGCAATGTTTGAGTGATCTCCCAACTATTTCAAACAATTTCAAAAGTAGTTCAAGTTTTTAATTGCTTACGAAAAGCCAAACTTAACAGCTTCGAATAACTAAGCTGTGTGTCCTCATTTTGAGTCTGAATTTTGTCAGTTACCCACTAACCATTTTCACGTTCTGATTGAGAGTGCAATCGATGTTGAGACCATGAAGCCAATCAAAACTTTTGCAGTTCCCTGTCTCTTCACTACCTTCAGACACTTATTTTCAACTTCAACGAGTCTGGAATTTAAAGGAGATACATTTTCAAAATTACAGCTTGCCGTTGACTTTAATTACAAATCTGGAGAGAAAATGGATACAGCAAATGTACGCAAGCGACTTCCACCCTTGGCGACAGCGGCAATCAAACTACCAAAATCTTCAGCGGTCACTAGCAGATTCTCAAAAACACTGGCAAGAGCTACATCAATTTTACCACAGAAAACGATTCACAATTTTGTGTGTTCTACAATTTCATCGAAAACTCAAACTGATCAATATAGTAGTGAAACTTTGAAAAGAGTGGAATCAATTTTGAGTGGTCCTCATTCTGGTGCTTTTTGTCAGATTATGGATATATTTATGAGTGGTTTTGGAAAACTAAACATAGATTCTGATTTACTTTTTGTTCGTCTTGTATATGAAGAAAAAACTCAGTTTTAAAAAAAAATTATTCCACAATGTTATTATTGTTAGAGCATCATGTGAAGAGCAAAGCTGAGTTTTGCCTTTGAATTGGTTGGTGTTCAAGTAATTGGTGAAACTGTACAATTTTTTTTCGCTAGTCGTTGATAAATATTCTTGTAAGAAGGCAAGGATTGTCCAAGGGGATCAGCAAACAGAAGACGGTCGCTTTTTTTACAAATGAGGAGCCAGTGCGTGGACTTTGAGATTTTGACGCGTTTACTATTAAAAAAATGTTTGATTTCAATTTTGAAGGAAAATTGTCTGCTGCAAATACACCCTGAAATTTGTGCTTTAGTTTTTGACATCTCTGAATTAAAGCATTAATGTCGTCTGCGTCCATCAGTTTGTTAGAATATGATTTTTTGACACTCGTCGCGCAGTATCAACAAAATTTGGACTAGCTTTTTCTCTAATGATAAAAATTTCAATGTTGGTCGGTAAGGCCGCTGAAAGCTTCAACTCGATAGATATGGAACAGTTTGTTAGCTCCAGAAGTATAAAATCATGAGAAGATTGTTGGGTGCTAGTCAGACCAAATACCATTACAAAATGGTTGGGATAGTCTGACAGACTTATTCCGTGTCCATTGTCAATATAGGGTAAATCCGATATTGTTTTAAAATAAAGGCGTTTGTTATCATTTGTAGATATTGGGCTATCAGCCACTGGTAACACATTGGGATAAATAAATATCCGTTCCAAGTCAAGTTTTTGAAAATGAAATGGATTTTGCATGTTGTTGCCAAAAAAGCTTCGTTTGTATTGAGACAAATGGCTAATCTTCGGATTGGCTCTCGTGCAAAAATATCGTCCTGCTTCCAACTATGCAGACCAGTTGAAGCCAAAAACGTCTTTGTCAAAGTTTCAAAGTAGGGATAGGCAGCAGGGCTAGACAGCAAGGTTTTTTCAATGGCAGACACGACCTCATCATTCAATGTCATCTTGCGAACGTACAAATTAGCTTCAACAATTTTCACCTTGTAATGTTTTGCAGCATCATCGGAAACGATAACAAAATCATCAATAGATCTTCTGAATGCAATACGAAGTGTTACACCACTGAGCAAATGTTTATCACATGTGAAAAAGTCTACCGCTACTTTACCATAAAAAGTGCATTCTGCAGACTCTCTGACTGAGTTTTTTCTTCGAGCAATTTCCGCTGCTTTTATTGCAGATGGATCTTCCTCGTAAGAATAGCCTTGACAGGCCAACCAAGTGTTTTTTGCATCTTTGTTATGTGAAAACTCAGTTTCTATAAAACTCTTGAGAGCGTAATTTCCATTTGCGTTAGAGATTTTCAATCCGTTGGCTGACACTGTGCAGTTAGAGAAAAGTGAATGCAACACATTATTGCAAAAGTAGGGAGCATCGGTTCTAGCAGTGTCAGCAGTAGCTGCCCCGTCATATTTGAGATCAGCTCCCGAAGACTGAACAATTTTGCATTTGATTTCTAAAAAATTTTTTTGTAAATCAATAAAGTTGTTACGGTCACCAGTTACCTCGAACTCTAACATGGGTCCATCAGGACTATAAACAGGTCCAAATTTTTGACAAAGACTTCCATCGAAAGTCACCAAGAGCGCCGGTTACTTCGTTTGGTAACAGGTTAGCGATCATATTTAACTTGAGAGAAAAAATCAGACCGACTTCTTTTTAGAACTTTTTGTTTTGAAATGACCAACTTTTGTTTGGTTAATTTTTTTCTTGGTGATTTTTTAGAGTGACTCCTAATCGTTTTTCTTTGTTGGCGAAGTCTTGATCCCCCTGTTTGTTTTTTAACAGTGTTGCTTATTGTATTTTTGAGTGCTTGTTTGGGTGATTTTTTACTGCTGACAACGTCTAACAACTCTGGAACACTTTGCCCTAAAAGTTCTTTTCCAATACGCTTTGCAGTAGGAAGAATGAAACTTCGAGCTAAGGGGTAAAGAGACCCGCCCAATTCCCGCAGCTAATGCACCAAAACCGCTGCCTCTTTGCCTGTAGTGGCCAGAGAAATGTGGTAAGGATGTTGCTTGGTTAGCATAATAAGAGTCCATGCTAATTGGAAAATTTTTTGAACTGAAAGGTTAAAATGACTTTATCGGTTCCCGAAAAGGGAACTAATTCTCCCGTTTCGGTGCGAAGCTTAATCGATATTGATTGTATAGTGTTTGATAAGAGTTTTTTGTAATCTAAATTGGAAAAAACAATTCGAGTTGGTTCAAGCTCGCAGACACTACCGTTTTTCAGACGTTGTTTTGAATCAATGACTCGAAGCAAGGGGGCTTTTGTATCACCAACGTACTGGTACTCAATAGGATTCGTATATATAAAAATTAAGTGCTTTCCTGAGCAAATATCAACGGGAAATTCTCCATAGTATGCTGCCGTTTCATCACTCTTCATTAGTCTGTTTGATGTTGCGCTTTTCATTTTGTACCCTATGTGTACTCCACTGCTATCTGGAATGCCCGAAAAACCGACAATGCTCGATATTACTCTACTGGGAAAAGTAATTCCTTCATTTTTAACCATCAAAATTTCAAACTTTTCAGTTTTCTGGATCTCTCTGAATGAGGTAGTCCAACAATTCGTTTGATAATAGTTAGTATGTCAACAACTGAATTATATGTTCCCATCATGATAGACAATTTCTCCCCGTTATAAGGACGAGAGATCACATTGGCTTAAGTAGCCCTTTTCTGGCTGTCTTCGTACCCTTTTAAGCTATATACTAACATGTCTCCATTTACATATGCTCAATTTTTGTGGGGAAAATAATCTCACTGAGAGCTAACCTCCAGTCACCAGCGAGTTGAAATTCATCATTGAAAAAATTTCGAAATGAACTGAGAGTCTTAGAGTCAAAAATTTCCATTGAAGCAGATGAAATAACATGCACAGTGAACTCATCAGTGAAACGGTTTTCACTCATTTTTCTCTATACGAACAAGCTGTAACTCTGGTTGATAAAATTTGCCTTCAATTTTGTCACCGTTTGCATCAATAAGTGAATACGTTGGAGGATTGAAGGTTGCTAAGCTTTCTACTTCAAATACTTCGTCGGTGAAAGATTGTTTATACCCTTTCCTGAAGGCTTCGTCCTTTTTGACAATTCTAACAAAATCTCCAACGTAAAATTTTGGTCTCTGAATTTTGATTGTTTGAGCGCTCAAAGAGACAAGTCGTGGAACATCCTTTTTAGTGACTCTATTTGGAGCATGTTTGGTTACGCGGTGGACCCGTGAGTTAAATGTTTTCACAAATTGATCCAGTTTATCAATGTAGGAGTATGTCCACTTTTCTTCAAGGTACTTGTAGATAATGTTTTTTAGTGATCGAATGTTCCTCTCTGCGAAATCTGACTTTTTTTCACTAAAAGTGCTGTATAAATGAATTTTTCGTTTGTTGCATAAGGTTTTGAAGGCCCCCAGAAACTCTGTACCATCATCAACCCACACTTTTTGTGGTTGCTTGTTTTTTATCATTTTTTTAAAGGCCGAGGCAGTTTCCGTTGCATACTTCGTTTTTAAGGGCTCCACACGAAGGTATCTGGAAAGACAGTCCACCGCAACCAATAAATATTTAACATTTCTGTTGTATTTTGCTAGTTTATCCACATAAGCCAAGTCAACGGACCAAATTTCATTTATGTCTTTTACTATAACTTTAAGTCTAGGAAATCGTAAACGAATTGGGCGATAGTTTGTAAAAGATGGCTTGGTTTCCAAGTATGTCTCAATTTTACCAAATGATAATTTGCTTTGGGTTTTTAATCGCGTTGGGTTTCCGAACGATGCAGGTCCCTTCAAATACAGTTGGTCCAACGTTTTTTTCTCAGAAGAAGTAAGACCCTTTTTGCTGTTTGGTCTCGTGTTTTGCCGTCTTTTTTCTCGTGCCCGTTTTTGTTTGGTTGGTAACTTGATAACCGCTTCCTGATTGTCCTCGTGGGCTTGCAAAAATGTCTTCTTCGCTTTCAGATGCTTCCAAGATCTGTTTGGCATAAGTATTCGACACTAAATGAGGTGAAAGTTCGAGAGCTAATAACAATCTAGAATATTTTTGAATATCAATTTTCTTTGTTGACTGCTGTGTGTTATACAAAAAAAATGACGCTTTTAAGCCAAGTGGTTGGTTATCCATATGAATGATACCACCTGGATCGTCAATGGAGACCGTCGGGGATTCAAATATCTTGTTGAGAATGATTTCTGCTCTTCCGATTTTGTTTTTCTCCATCACTCCCAAATCTCTCATTGTTGACTGAAACGTTGTAGTTGTACTTTTTTTGACAATAGGTTCAATTTCACTGTCATCACTCATGGATTCCTCTTTTTCCTCATGGACTGTTTCAACTTTTATGCTGGGTTCTTTCTGGACTGCTCTATCCTCTTTTTCACTTTGTTCCGGTTTTTGAAACATGTTTCTTTGAATGAGAGACAATTGCGTGGCTTTCTGTTTGTAAACAGGATTATCAAAGATTTCACTTTTTGCTGGTTGTGTTGACATGGACGTTCTTTTGGGAATTAAAATAAATTCTTCAGTATACATTATCACTTCCTTAGTTGAAGGTAACACGAGAGAGCAATACCTTTCAAAAGAACCGTGTTTTTAGCAAAAATCTGCCTTTTATTTTTTAAACTTGTTTGTTTTGATAAAAGTTTTTTAAATGAATTTTCCTGGCCTTGTATCGTTTTTTGACGGGAAGTTTTCTAGACGGGCACGTTACCGTTGACAACATTAAGCAAACACTCGCAAAGAAAGTTAATAAAACTATTTGGTGCCGACTTGATTAGTTCTTTTGATTTTATGTCCGATGTCTCTAACATTCGCAGCAGCATATAAAGCTCTTGCTCTCTCATTACTCAAATTCTTTATAACAGCTTTAGCTGGGGGAAGGTAAAAAACGGATGGTCCTGGTGGAACAATATTGGAGCAGTAACGTAAAACGTCCGATGTTTTTGGATCCAGATCGATCAGTAAATGACCAAAGGGTTGTTTGGTTGCTAGCTCGTAGCTATTTTTCAAAAATTGCGTGTTATTAAGCTGTCGACCAATTAAACCAATTTGTTGAATGTCACGGGATGATTTAAATAAAATGATGTGTGTTGCATCAAGATCAATAGTTCGTGACCATTTACTCTGTTGAAATAAATTGTGTTTTACGTATATTACACTAATGTTTTTGTGACGTCCTGCTGTAGCCAATTTTGAAAACTCTTTGTCATTGAAAATTTCTTCGCATGAATTGTCAAACACCAACAGACAGTTTTCGAGCTCCGATATCAAATGGAAGCTTGAAAATTTGGTAAACTGTATGTTTAATTTTGCCTCTAGTGACTTAAATTTGGGTTGTTCATGTTGGTAGAAATAAAAACTCGAGAAGAACTTTGGAGAAAATGTGCTTTCGAGTAACATTCTGAAAATAAGCTCTGTTTTTCCACAACATGACGGACCGCAAACGGCCATAAACAACCGGTCAATTGTTGAAATGATTTTATTCATAATTTTGGGTTGGGAAGAGCATATCCAACTGTACAAGAAAGAAGAGAAAACCAAAAAGTAGACTCTTCACATTCCAGCTGGAAAAACACAATTTTTACCAGAGAAACTATTATGAAAAAAATTATAATAAAAACTTGTGTAAAATAAACAACTTCTGATCGTGGTATCCTTGAATCACAAAACCTCCATGATCGTCTTTCATGGTGATTATCATCAAACACTAAGTCAGTTATTACCCCGCCCGTATCTAACTGATCCTCTGCTTTACTCATTTCAAAAAAATTTTTTTAAAAAAGAGTTAAATTTGGTTATTTCATTATATAAATTTCATAAGTTACATATTGTGAGTTTTGATTATCATTAATAAAACTAATGGTGTAGTTCGCATTTACTCTGTCAGTTTTGTCTCTGAAACCAATTGACTGTACGTTGTTCTTTACAATTCTTTGTCTTATTTCAGCTGGAAGGCTCTTATCGTTCAGTGACATCAGAACTGGTACTGCACGCTTGGGCATAGGTAAAGGGGTTAATCTCAGCTTTCGCATTTTCTCTTCCAAAGACATGGTACAATTGAAAGTACTCCAAAAGCGAAAGGTATTTCTTGAAGGCTTCTATTTCAGCTCCAGTACAGAAAATTTGCGGTTTCCTCAGTACAATTTGACCACGACTGTCAACTTTTTCCTCTTTGACAAACGTAACTGTTAATTGATTTTCATCCGCTATACAACTGTAAACCACTAAAGTTGGGGACAAGTTCACTTGAAGTAGAGACGGTGCTGCTTTTTCGGACCGTCGATTCATTTTTTAGCCACAGGTAAAAATGTGTAGCTTTTTTTCTTGCACAGTGTTAATTTCTTTGTCGCTTAAGACAGCTTAAAACATGTGAAGTACAAATTGGTGTTTCGTGAAAAAGTTTCAAATTTTTAATTTTTGGACATAATAAAATCTCTAAATTGATAACGTCCTTCTTGAGAAGTTTCTGAAGAGTTTCTATTTTTTCTGTTCCCTTTGCATAAAAAGTTGCCAAGGGAAATCGAAGTGCTATGCTATCAAAAATTTGTTGCAAATAGCAATATGGATAATGTCCACTCTCCCAATTCAAACCATGGAGATATTTTGACACCCAACTGTATGATCGTCTCTCACTCGAAGACAGTATGTTTAATGAAGTTGGGGGTAAAAATGGCACAGTATCGAAATAATTTTCTCTCGAAACAGCTAGTTCTTTGATAATAAAACCAGACATTTTATGTCGAAAGCCTTCAAAATCAAGAACACCTGGTCGTGATTTCAACATTCCAGCAAACTGAATAAATTGCTTTTAAAAGTTTTTACATATAGACAGAAGGCAAGTCCTGTCACATGACCAAGGTAATCGTTTGTCACTGGACAGGGTAGGACATACGAATAGCCCGGCCCTTTTTCACTATATTCAAAGACAAAACCTGAAGCGTCGTGAAGTATAGTATGTAACCTCAAAATTTTGTAAGACTTGAAATACTTGTCCAGAGAAGAATTATCAATACCAATCAGTCCACCATAGGGTCTCATTTTCATCGCAATATCCAAACCAAGGTCAGGATCTAAGTACTGACATGTTGCCCAGAAATAAACAAACCTTTCACCGTATTGAGAATAATCCTTTTTCAATTCCTTGTAAATTTCGTGAATGGCTTTTAAAACAACCGTCGCTAGGGTTGTCATGACGGAAAAATGAGTTTCAAGGCGGCCTAATCCCCTTAATTTCTTTCCGTCTAGGATAACCCCCTTTTATCCCATGTTTAAGTATCGTAGGATAACCCCCCACTCTCTTGAGACAGTATTTACTTACTACTCGTCTATAATATAAGTCATAATATTGAACACATTGATCAACTGAAATTTGTTCCGTTATGATTGAGTAATCTAATTTTGCCTATCGCGCATTTAATAGTCATAGTAAATTTACCTAAAAAACGGTTGAAGTAAATCAGCCTTTCATTATTTATCATTATACTTACATTAACTGATTGTACTTCAACTTCATCAAAAAATTAAGGCCTCACCACTGTATTTGAACTACGGCAACTTTACCCGAGGATGAGTGAGGGTAAAATGTGTGTGAGTTAAAGCACGCAACCTTTTCCCCAGAACAAAAATTAATTCTGAAAGGGAATAAACTTCCTCTTGCAATATGGCAAATAAAATTTCACTTAAAATTTAAAAGAATGTTAAAACAGCATCTGCTTCAGCAATTTAAACTTGTACCATTCGAAAGAAACATTAGATACTTCAGAAGTTTTATGTTTAGCAGAACACAGAACCTCTCATTTCGATTTGAAAAATTACTGGAAAAATATAATGTAATAATTTTTGACTTGTAAACATCAACCAACTGGTTATGAATGTAATTAACTTGTAATAGAATGCCGTTGACCAACTAATGCACAAGGAAACAATTCGTTTATAAATAGGATTTATCCGGGCTACAAAGAAGAATGTGTTGGCATTGAAGCAGCTCATCGCAACTAATTTGGCCGCTGGAGAAATTGCCAAATTCTTTGACCTATTCAGCAATGTGTTCGAGACTTTCCTGACAGATTCAGAAAACAATAGAAACGGTAGGACAATTGTTATTGATTGCAGCATTTTGTATAACCTTCAACATAGAGGTCACACAATGATTGTGCGCGTGTTCCGCCTCCAGTTGCTTTTTGACTACGTGTGATGGCGGTCCTGCTATCGGACGTCATAGAACCATAAGAGAACCACTGACACCATTGTTGGTGGTGCTCACAAAAAGCTGGTATCATAGTTCTTTTTGGCACGATATGCTTGGTCTACCCTTTGTCCATTGTTGTTCCTAGCCAACAGTTTACAAATCTTTTATTTTGATACCGTGAAAAAGTAATTAACATTTCCGAAAGGATTTTTATCAGTCCAGAGTATTCATCAGTTAGTGATACAAGGACTTCACGGACTACCTATGGGCTGAAAATCCCTTTTTAGTATTTGAAAATCCTTTTTTTAAAAAACTCAATGTTTTCATTAATATGCAGCGCTGCATTCGAGCACTGTCATGAATAGCACTGAGTTGCCTTTAGATATAAGTTTGGAGAAATTATTACGGCGAAATAAAAAAACAATTAAAAAAGGAACACTTAATGAATCTTGGCTCAAACAAAAAATCCAGTCTTCTTTAATTAAAAAACAATTAATAGCGATTCACAGATTCCTTGTGATTCTGTGTGTATCTAGATTCCTTGTGTGTATCTAGATTCCCACAGATTCCTTGTGTATCTAGAGCAATGACATCCGTCAACTCTTTTTTTAAAAAAATTATCTCGTTTCAAAAGTTTTACTGCCTTTCAAATGTTTTACAGTTTTGAAGCACTAAGCTTTTATTTGAAAAAATTGTGATATGAACGGCATTTAATCGTTAGTTAAAAATCACTTTGGTCCATTAGGTGATTTCTAAATATAAATTGTCAAAAAGATGCCAAATAAAGATGCCAAAAACAAAATCCGCAGAAGGTATCGGGTCAAACATATCAAACAGATTTCAGCGCCTACTTTCGTTGTAATAGTTAAAATCAATGTTAAATTATTATCCGTTTTTGCTATATCTCTTTTGTTTGGTCAAATAAACAGTCATATTTGTTCCGACCAACTTGTGGTGGGGACTATATACCCAAATGGGTTTTTGTTCAGTCAATTTTGGCCAATCGATATATTCATCGTTTAGAGTTGAGACTGCTATAATTAAAAAGCCCTTGCAGCGTAGAGGGCGGAATTAAAAAGACTTTTTTGATTTTGGTTTCTTAAAAAGAGTTATCGAGGTTAAAATTTTTGTGAACAGCAGACGAAATTCCGTTTTTCGTTTTCGCATTTTCCGTATTTTTGACCAAATTTTCGTCAATTTTGATAAAATTTGCTTTCGCATTTTTTTTGAATTTGAGACGTTAAAATCAAAAATGGCACCAAATAGGCCTTTTTTCCGGTCTGTTTAAATTTTCCAGAAGTATAGACCTAACAACCGCTGTCATACTCATTGGAAACTCCAAAAAAGCTAGTTGCACTTTTGCTGCCTATAGGAGTCTTTTCGATTTAAATTTTTTGCCGAATTTCTGAAGAATTAACTGAATAATTATACAAATTGCATCAACTATTATTGGATTGTAGAAACTTTTCTTTTTCTAACTGATCTATTTTGCAAATATATGGAATAATTAGTTGACTTTATTTGACGCCCAGCCAACTCCGGGCTAGGTTTGGACTCATATTTGATTCTCACAATCAATAACTTTTCGGCCTTATTACTCCATCTTAATCATTAAAACTCCAATTGTGATCTGTATGCGCTATAGATGAACCTATAGAAAGCTTTGAGCTGTTATCTAATGCCTGTTATGACTTTGAATGATTTTTTGTATGAAATTGTCAGTGAAAATTTGAAATTCGCTAATTTTTTTAAAATTATATTTCTGTCCACATGTAGCTGAGTCCCACAATATACAGGGTACAACTTATCACAATTGAAGTAAATTCTACTCTTTATGGTGGTTTAATATTTAACTAATGCTTTCTTGGCATTCGTACTACAAAGTTTCATAAAGTTTTGTGGTTTTCGAATTTTTGCCTATGTTCGAGGCGGCTATTCGTTCTCTTCTAGGAATATACATTAACGAAAGATTAATGGGCAGTGACAGAAAGCGCAAAAAAACATTTGTTAAGATTACGGTGAAAACGTTAAGTTTTAACTGCTATGAAACCGTACTCTCGATAATTTTATTGGTTTTTTTCTGTTTTTGCAAATAATTGTCGTTCCTTTGTCATCCTACGGCATATAATAAACAATCAAAAACCTGAAATCAACCTTCGGATGTTTAAATTATTATATTTAGTGATTACAATTTGTAGCTAAGAGTTTTAACGACTTTCAATTATTTTTGTTAAAGAAAAAAAGATATTTCTTGTAATTCTCATTTTTTTTCTCATTATCGTGAACAAATAACTTAGTCTTATTAGTGACAGACCTCATCAACTTTCTGTTAATCCAAACAATATATTTTTTGTTAGTTAGGTTTTGACTAATGTGTTTAGGGCTTTCTGTTGGAGCTTTCTCATCAACCTACTTTCTGTCAATCCAAACAATATATTGGTTGATAGTTATGTTTTGACTAAAGTCTGTAGAGCTTTGAAATGTGTTCTCATAAGAATTTTATGAGTTTTCAATACAGTCAATATTTGTGATTCTTTTGTTTTTTTCGCAAAGAATAATTACAAAGAACCAATATTTAAAATTGCAGGAGAAATCAAACGTGAGAATTCTAACGATTGTTTATCAATTTATTACTTTATAAAGATTTTCAATCTTTTATAGTTTTAATGGCTTCAACACAAGTGTTTCGATAAATCCTTTAGGAAGTTTTGAGTTATGTCCGTATTTGTTTTTTTTCGCATTATGATTCCATATCAGCAATAATATTTCAATCTCTGGTTTCCCTTCCTCAGCAGTTGCAAGTTAATCAGTTTTTTAACTAAGTTGAAAGCTCATGGTTTGTTTGATTTTATGATTTTTTTTCAAAAATTCATTGATTTTCGAGCTTAGTTGCTTTTGTATTATTACTGTCACTTTTTAGCGGGCTTTCTGTGACGACAGGTGGTATCTTCTTTCTAGTGAACCATATCCAATTATAACAATGTTTTAATACTCAACTAATGATTTCTTGGCTTTGACCATACGCACTTTCATAAGAATTGGTGATTTTCGGATGTTTTTCTATTGTTGTTTTTTTGGTCTTCTTGCCATCTTTTGGGTTGGCCCAACCGACGTCGAAAAAATAATTGAAGATGGCGTAATTGAATATATTTGATGTTCTTCCTCAATAGCATAGGTTTTTAACAGTTGTACGACTGCTTTCTTGTTAAATTTGTTCAGCTAGTTTTTGCAGTTCTTTTTGTAGTCGTCTGACAAATTATGAAAAATGACAGGTCTCAGTTGCTTCTTTTGAGGTATAAATTAATGGTCTTAATGAGCCCAGTTGATACGTTCTGCTCTTAATCAATTTGTAATTAGAAGCAAATTTGCAAAAACAGAAGCGTATTTTTGAACTTTTTGCTCGTCTTGATCGACCTGCTACCGAGTATCATATCTTATCTAATGAAGTACAGGTTAATTTGTTTAATTCAAGCTCTATCTAATTCCATTTTCAGTTTGTTATTGTGTGTTTTTTTGACACATCGAGATTTGATTGAAACTAATAATTGCAATTATTTGATTTTTATTTTTTCTTGTCCAGTACTCTCATTAATGGCAAGTCTCATCGGTCCTGTAACCCAGTATTATTTTTTTCACTTAGTTGTTTGTTGAACTATTTGTGATTATATTGCTCATCTGGTAGACAATTAAATCAATACGTGGATGGGCGGGGTCGGAACATTATGTGCAAACGCACATTGCCGAGCCTCCTTGTTGTCATTAAAAGAACCATTCCAAAATTTTATCATTAAAATTAGTAATTAAAAAAAAACAAATGTTTTAAATGTTTCGCACTTTTTCAAATGATTTTGTGTACTGTGTGCAATTAATTCTAAAATTTTAAGTTTTGGTGTTTTTGAGACATGAAAGTTTTGTTTTCACATTGACTCAGAAAACGGAGAAGTTCTGAAATTTTCATCTCGAAAGATCTGTTTCACAAAAATGTTCAACCTTCATTCTAGTTTATGGAATCATTTATTCCAGTTTCCTAAAAATAACATCTTTAGTCTTTAAAATCTTGAATATTGGCAAGCCTGGTATTCAACTGCATTTAAACATTATCTTTTCTGAAAAATCAAGGGAGAACGGGCGATAGAAAAGACCTTTCGACGTTTCATGACTTTTTGGCTTGAAAGCATTGCGAGTTTAAAACCCGTTATTTTTGTTATCCTGTCTTGTTTTCTTTCATAATTTTTAGCTTCTGAGCTGATCATCCACTTTATCACCTTTTAGGGTCACAAACGTTCGGATCTTGTAGTCGTTCAACAATGGTCATGACAGACGGAGGTGAAATAGACGAAGATCGAATTAGCCGAATGAAGAGAGCTTACCAAATGAACGAAATGAACATATTCACATACGGTGAAGGTCCTGAATCTTACAACATGCCAAACGTTGCCAGTCTGGCGTGCAACCATCGTGGAATTTATGAAGAAATTCCAAACATGGATGCAATAAGAACCCAGAGTTTTCAATACATGGCAGTTTTGTCGACTGCAATTTCCCAAAGTTTCCACAAAGGAGCTCAACTTTCAGAGCCACACTTGCAACCATGGACGAAACCTCACTTCCTAGTTCTATCTTTAACTATACCGATAACTCTGAAAAAATCTCAAAGAAATAAGCGCAATACGTTTTTGGGCGTTGCTGGTATTGATATTCCGATTTCACATTTAGCAGAAAAGGGAGTTTTTTCAGAGGGATTCCCGAATGTCGAGCAGTTTATGGCTAATGATAAAGGAATGCTAATCAAACACGATTTACTAGAATCGGTCAAAGAACTTCCGCTTAAGCATACGATGAAAGTAAGCCTACAGCACATATTTGATTTTGTCGACGAAAATGATGTTTTCAAATTCATCAACGAAACCTTAAGCACGGGCGAACGCATAAGCTCCTATAACAAACCAAGTTTTGCGAACATTGGAAAATACGTTTATCAGCAAATGATCAATATTGCTTTTAAAAACAGCTTCACAAATACAATGTTCGGTGCCACGCCCGTCGGCTACGCGCACTCGGCAGTTTTTGGTATAACAGCCCAAGATCACACAATTTTCTCGAACGATGAAGTGATTTATGATGTTAAAATATTACTGAACAATTTATTGCCTGAATCAGAGCGCACAGACAATATTACGTTTGAACTTGATATTGACTCTGAAGCTTTCCACATTGCAAATTGGCCTTATTGTCCTAAAATTATTTTATGGGTCGGCGCATCACAGCAGGAAATTATTTCACAAATTTTAAAAGTTTTTGAAGTTATATCGGACGATCCGCGCGTTTGCTTTGAGGAAGGTGAAGTTACGAATGCAAAATTTGACACATTACTCTTTCAAAATCTAGTGAGCTCACTCTATCTTGTAAAAAATTTTGTGGACAAATCTTTAGACATGGGCAATTTTTCAATTCCGGAAAATTTTGCTGAAAACGAGGAAAAAATTGCGGACTACTTGATAACTTTTGGCGGGGTAAGTTATATTAGCAACTCAAGCTTAGCGCAAACTTCGTGGTGGCAAAATAACAAAAGCCCAAAAACGAGCAGCATTTTCCAAAGGGCAATGAAACTGTGGGAATCTGAAAGTCGAGACAACCCGGGTGGAAACGAACTGGTATTCGTGACCCGACTTCAAAAAACATCCTTTGACGGAGTCGGTGGAGTTCACTTCGAAAGTTTACACGCAACTCAATGTGCAGATATTTACGACGATTTTGCCGATTCCGAGAATTTCAATGGACTAGACCCAATTTTCGTGAACAAGGTTTTATTATATGAAGATGAAAACGGTCTAACAGCGCCCTATGCAGTTTATGGGCAAGTTATGCGCTCGTCAGATTTTGATCGAAATTTTGTGAAAGAAGCCCAAATTTTCCCAAGCGCTGAACAAGTTATCGTTGTGGACGAGGGCGGGTTTATTGTGTCGGTTTATTCTCCGAGTAACGTTAAACGAACTATTCACGCAGGCGACCATTTATCTTTAGGGAATCCTTGTCTGATGAGACATTTAATTATGACAAATATTTACGGAGAGCACACGTTTGTGAACAATTACTGTTCGTGTATTAAAATTACAGAGGAGGATGAGAAATCGCCTGGGATGCGTCCATCAATTCGCAGTCTGGGGGAGTTTGTAGCGGGGCTGTTCTCCGCTTGTTGCAGTTATTTGGTGGCGTTCAGGTAAGAATTTGACCATAAATTTTGTCCTTTCGTGAACCACAATCAGTCGTTGATAAAAACAATCTCGACTCATCATACTACGGAATCTATTAGTTCGGAAAACGCATTAGTTTATTTATTGAAAACGCATTACTTTTACAATGTTGTGAAAACAAAAATTTTGCTCAAAGGGGGGACCTAATACAGCAGCAATTTTTATTTTATAAGTAGAGGCCCGATGAAACCAACTTCGAAATTGTGGTTAAACATCTCGAACCTCTACGCCAAAAGTTCTCAGTGACTTCGAGCACAGTCACGCAACCCATGCTTGAAAGTTAGGCAAGTTAAACATAGGCAAACTTGAAATAGGCAAGTCAGCAGTGCCAACGATTTTGAAATATCATAAGTATATTTAGTGCCAAAAAACAACTTGAACTTTTTGTATGACTCTACAGACTTTCGAGTTCTGGCTAACATCTCTAACCGTAACACGGTTCTCGACAAAAATTCTGTGACTTCATCATAGTCATACGCTTCCGGTATTATCAGAAGAACAAACTTATATCAAGGGTAACATTTCAAGTCGACAAATTTGAGAGTTGATATTCAAACCTGTCTATTTCAACATTTGATCATTTTCAGCTACTCTTTCTGGCAGCAAGCGATGATGAGTCTGTTCTCTCCCGCCATTGAAGCACAAGAATACGAGAGTCCCTCACGAACACCAACTCCTTGCGCTTTCAAGTAAGTCAGTCACTAAAGGTCAGCTCTCAGAAAAAAAAACCTAAAGTCAGAAACTAAAAAAGTTTTCTTTTATTCTCGGAGCAAAATAGCTATACATTAAAAGATAGGATATTTTGTTTGCACGTTAAAATATAACGGTTTTGGTGCACACACAAAAACAGTTGGAATGATCCCTGCGATTAGTTACGTAATTATGTTAATTATTTGCGTATTCACGCCCGTAATTATGCAACCCGTATGTTTAAGATAATCCATTTATTCGAGCCTGCTGTTCAAATTATAATGCCTCCGTGGAACGTAACCTGATACGTAGTAACAGAGCAAACACAAAATCTAAAAATCAAGCCAATGAAAAAAGATCTGTGCTGCTATGAATTTTGAACAATCCTGTCTTCAATGGCACATAAAACTACCTAATAAATGAAGAAACCGAGAGGAAATTGCGTTCAGAATAATATTGCGAGAGACTTTTTTGACGGTAGCGTAATAGACGCAAACTCAGGCTGAGCAAGATACATTTAACGCATCAATAGTAGAGGACAGCCGGAACATGCCAATGAGAAGAAAAGTTGCTACCAAAAGATCATTTCAAAACAGATATTCTTGATATCCGGTGAGACAAAACTCTATGAAAGTAATAAATTTGCAATCAGGATCAGAAAGATGAAGATGTAAGATATTAAATAAACTCAGCTATAAACGTTGTGCTGTTATATTAACACCTTGCACCAGGGCAAAAAATGTTGAAGAAATTCTTGCTTTACTGTGTTTAAAAAAGTGGCTATTAGATGCAGTCTGTACCAGGAGGCACGTGCTAAAAACTGTAACTTTAAGAAACACCAAGTCATAACGTTGATTAGAGAGATGTAATTCAATGGTTAGGAAATGGATAACTTTTTCATGGTAGCAAAAGAAGATTTGTGAAGCAAATCTCACGAAAGTTTTAACTGTAGACAAGGAACAACAGTGGGCAAAAGGTAGCCCAGGCATATCGTGCCAAAGTAACTATAATTCAAGGGTCTCTTTTGAAACACCACCAACACTGGCGTCAGTGAAGCAAGCTGATTAGTTTGCTTCTCTGACGTCCGGCCACAGCACCACCAACACTACACATTCAATATTAACTGAAGGCGGAACACCGCAGTTTTTTTTGGTGACCCCCCCCCTTAACCAAGCTCAAACGTGCAACCTCAAGGCAAAGGCAAGGGCAAAGACAAAGACCACGAAGCAGAATACAAACCGCCTGACAGCAATGCCCAACAGAAGCATGCAACCACCCGTTTTAAAAGAAAAAATCAGGGTGATGGGGGAGAAAATTGCGAAAAACCTGCAAACCATGAGCGAATTGATTGACAGTGGGAACATAAACGCAGCAAAGAATGTTCATGAAAAGGCAGCGGAAACATTTTCGGAGTTCGAGGAAACCAGTTACTAGTTGCTTTCACAGCTTGACGAAAATCAGCACGCGGAGTACATCGACAAAATCACTGACACGTGGAACAACATCGACGATATGAAAATTAAAAATCAGAATCACCTTTTGCAAGAAAACACCACAACAAACTTCAACACACAAGACAACAACGAGACAACAGTAACAGCCAATTCGACAACCAAAAACTCAGCAACCAACAACAACATCAACACTAGAGCAATTGGACTACAGCAAACATCAGTTAACAGAAGTTTATACAACGAACAACCGGAAACTAGCAAATCCGCTCAACGTGACAACCTCAACAGCTTTTGGTATGACAGACCAGCTTACTCAAGCAGCCTAAACGACCAGCAGAACAGAGTAACTGGAGTGGGGGACACACACTCATGGACATTCAATCAACCAACAGTACAACCACAGCACTTGTCAACAACGTTATCGCAACCAGTTCCATTCTATACGCCTTATGTGGAAGCTCTTCCAAAGATGGATCTTCAGAAATTCAACGGTGACCCGAGCAAATGGGCAGATTGGCACAGCCGTTTCAGCTTCATGATTGGAGATACTCATCTCAGTGATGGACAGAAGATCGCCTATCATCAGGGACTTGTAATTGGAAAAGCCAAAACAGCAATTGAAGGATTTACCTGCAACGGACACCTGTACAAGGATGCAATAAACGAATTGAAACAGCGTTTTGGGAACCCAAAGGTCATCATTAGCAACTTGTTAGAGAAACTCTTCAACTACAGGCCACCAACAACATCTCTTCTTTAGACAATTGTAAATTTTTCCACTTTCATGAACACCATGACAAGGAGACTGCAAGAACTGAACTTTGAAGCGGATCTCAACAGCACGACCATCGTGAAGCATGCAACCAACAAGCTACCTTACGGCGAAGAATTCAAATGGAATCAGTTTGTTTTACGACGAAGAACTCAATAGCCGACACTTGCAGACTTCAACCAATGGATTAAAGAAACAGCCGAAGCACATGAACGTTCAACGCGTCAAGGCCCAAGCAGCACCAGCCTTAGCACAGCCAGTGACACACATCAACAAAATTTCAATTTAAATGGAACCCGACAATTTCATCAACAACCGACTCATCCTAACAGGGAACAACAGCAGCAACAACAACCAACACAGAACATAACCAACTTTAGCAACATCAACAGGAACCAGTACAACCAGAGGAGCAGCACACAAATGTTTCAAGCAACAAGAGGAAGCAACAGCAACAGCCAGCCTCTGCCTTGTGTCTTCAAGGACGTTAATCATCAGTTATTCCATTGCCCAACGTTTAAAGCAAAGACAGCAGACGAAAGACTACAAACGGTTTATCAATTGAATCTTTGCAGAAATTGTTTGGGAGCGAACCATCGAGCCAACAATTGTCCCTCAAACTCTAATAGCAAGGAACAAGGATGTGGACAACGACACAACACTATGCTACACGGTGCCAACAGTAAATAAGGGCGAACACTGACCTCAATTGTTCAAACAAACTCTCAATTGAACAAATCAAGAGGAAATGGTAACTCATTTGGAGTAATCAAAAACAAAGATACAACCACAACAAAGGACACAACAGCATCAACTAAAACCTAAAAATCTTCTCCATGTCTTGCCAGTTATTTTACATAACAAGGAGAACAAAGTTCAGGCATACGCCTTCATCGACCCAGGAAGCAGCTTGACAATACTTCTCGCGAAAACAGCCGATGAACTAGGCCTTCAGAAAGAAACACGTCAACAACCTGTCTTGGAAGAAGCAAACGGAACAGACACAAAAACTTGTTACACAACGTCAACAGAAATTTCAAATTTGGAAGACGACGAGCGTCACAATCTCAAACAGATATATGTTGTGGAAAACATTAATTTGCCAAAACTGAGGGAGCACCCGGGACACATTGCCAGAAAGTATGACCACCTTAAACATGTCAATATGCCAACTCTGGAAAATCTCCAAGTCACATTGTTGATTGGATAGGACAACATTAACCTTATCTCACCAGTCAGAGTGGAAGAGGGACCATCGTCAACACCAAGCGCGAGTCTTTTCAAACTTGGTTGGACTATTTCTGGACCTCATACAGTACTGGATGACAGCAAAACACAACATTCAATGCATCATACTCATACTGCTTTGTTTTGCAGCAATTGCCCCGAACAAGACAATGACCTCAACGAACAAGTTTTTCATTGGTGGAAAGCAGAGACAGTGCCATTGCAATCCAAAACCAAGTCAAATAATCCAGAAGTACTGCTTGCCAACAAGATAGTTAACACAACATGCGTGAGACAAGCAGATGGACGCTATGAAATGGGACTTCTCTGGAAAGACAACAGCAGTTTGCCAGACAACCGGTCACAAGCCTTGAATCATCTGAATCATCTTGTCAACAGACTTCAGAGGAAACCTGAGCAGTACAAAAAATACAATGAGGGCATTCAAGCAGACCTGGAAAAAGGCTACATTGCAAAAGTACTTTTCCACCGACAGCAAGATACAGGATGGTACATATCACACTATGGTCTTGTCAGCCCAAACAAACCCGACAAGATACGAAGAATCTGCAATCCCAAAGCACCACATAGCGGAAAAAGCCTCAACGACAAACTCTTAGCTGGACCTGGTCTCCTCGGGAATATGCTTGGAATTTTGCTACGTTTCCGAGAAGGAGCTATCGCCATCCGGGGAGACATCGAAGCGCTGTTTATGCAAATCGGAGTACGACAAAAAGACCGACGTTATCTGCGATTCATGTGGAGACAACCAAACAGCCAAGAATTAGAGGTGTACGAATACCAACGACACATCTTTGGAGCCAGGGACTCACCAGCTTCCGCAAATTCTGTTTTGCAACAGACAGCCAAAGACGAAATCGAAGATCACCCAAATTCTCTGGAGAGAATTCAGCGGACATTTTACATGGATGACATGGTTGCATCTTTCAGCGACACCATCACAGCATTCACTACAGCCAAGGATGTCAAGGATACTCTGAAAAAAGGTAAATTCAACCTGACAAAATGGTGCAGCAAAAGCCGTTAGTTTTGTCAGCAGATGCAAAACGATCTTTGCAAACCAGTTGAGGAGCGCTTTAGAAAACTTTTCATCAAAGAGTCCTTGGAATTCATTGGAGCTTGAACGAAGACAAAATAATGTTCAAAGCGAAAGACAGAAAGAACTTGGACAGAAAAACATGGACACAACGCAAGTTTCTGTCTTTTGTGTCAAGTTTCAACGATCCTTTTGGAATCATATCTCCATTCCTCATCCGAGCAAAGCTTCTACTGCAAGAACTGTGGAAACATGGACGCGAATGGGACAAAGCCATCAGTGGAGACAATGGAAAGGCCATCAAGGATTGGGTAGAGGAAACGGAACTGTTAGGTACGGTAGGGGTAAACAGAATGGTATGTGGTACAGGACTCGGGGACACAATGGAACTTCACGTATTCTGCGACGCATCATTGGAAGCAACAGCAGCGGTAGCATACATCAAGACAACCAGCAACCAAGGAACCACAATTCGTTTTCTTATGGGAAAAACAAGGGTGGCACCCTTACGTCAATTCACAGACTAGAACTGCAAGCAGCACTTTATGCAGCAAGATTGAAGAAAACAATCGAGGATGAAATAGATTTGAAGCTTGAAAAAAAATCTTTTTATGGAGTGACAGCACGATCGTTCTCAGTTGGATAAAGAACTTCAAATTAAAACACACGATGTACATCGGAAACCGAATTGCCGAAATAAGGGATCTCACAAGCACTAATCAATGGAACTACGTCAATACTAAGGACAGCCCAACAGATCAAGGAACGAGAGGACTTAAAGTAACAGAGATGACAGAAAAATCTCTTTGGTTACAGGGACCACAGTTTCTTCTGTCTTCTAACGACAACTGTACAACTGACGAACAACAACATGAAAATGTCTTCTTGAACAGCGCAGAACAGAAGTCTCAGATAACACGTAGACAGCGAATTGACAAGGACTTCATTGATGCCAACAGGTTTAGCCAGTGGTTGAAACTCAGAGCCGTCATCATCAATATTAAAAACCTACGAAACAAAAAGGAAATCACGTGACCAACAAATCAAAGATGCAGAGAACTTTCTCTTCTGTTTATCTCAGAAGGAATCGTTCGACGAGGATGTAAATCAACTAACACACAACAGGCCAGTTCGGAAAAAGAGTAGATTGATTCAGTTGACACCTTCAATAGACGGAGATGGTATCATTCGTTCAAACAGCAGACTAGCCAACGCACCAGTTTCAACAGCAACGAAAAAGCCAATAATTTTAGACTGCAGAAACAGGATTATACGTGTTTTTCTGGAACTGCAACACAAAATCAATGATCATGTTGGAGTTGAACAGCAAACACATAGCATTCATTTGAACTATTGGGTTCTTCAATTCAAAACAGTAATGAAGGAGATCTCAAATAGATGTTACGAATGCAGACGACAGAGACAACTCAACAGCCAGCCTCAGATGTCAGATCTTCCGAGTTACCGATTCTCTGTCAAACCTGTAGCCTTCAAAGAAACGGGAGTGCGCTTTTTTGGGCCTTTTGAAATCTGCAGCCAAATCAACACAGCCATGAAAGCTTACTGTTGCCTATTCACCTGTCGAACGATACGAGCCGTTCATATCGAAGTGACCAAAAACTTGCAAAAGAAAATATTCATAATGGCATTCCAACGATTCTTCAGCCGACGAGGACTACCGGAAAAAATTCACAGTGAAAACGCTTTATATTTCACCAGCACAGCAATGACCTTCGAAGAAAGCAGCTTCACAACTACAGAAATACAGAAAAATGCGGAATCGAAAAAAATTGCATGGAAATTATTCCACCAAGAGCACCACAATTTGGTGGACCATGGGAACGCCTCATTGGGATGAGCAAACGACTCTTCTTCAATTTCGCCGGATCTGGGAAGCTCCAGGAAGACAGTTTCTCAACCCTCACTTCCCAAGTGGAAGCTCTACTCAACAGCAGACCTCTAACATTAGTCAGCAGTGACATACGCGAAGTGGAAAGCCTGACACCAGAACATTTTTCGACAGCAATGACAACAGGATTGCCATCAGACACTGCAATTAGCAGCAACGACAGAAGAACTGGAAAACTATGGAACAATGTGAACAGTATCATGAACGAATTTTGGACACGCCTTTTAAAGGAATATCTCCCGACACTCAGACAACGTCGAAAATGGCATTCAACAGTAGACAGAATAGAAGTAGGGGACATGGTATGGATACTAGAAAACAACACACCCATGGTTATTTGGCCGGTAGGTAGGGTACAGAAGGTAAATAAAGGTAAGGATAATGTGGTAAGGTCTTGCCTCGTTAAAACGTCAAAAGGGGATTTTGTTAAACCATGTATCAAATTTAGTCTGATCAACGACAAAGCAACATAAAGGAGATCTCAAATAGATGTTACGAATGCAGACGACAGAGACAACTCAACAGCCAGCCTCAGATGTCAGATCTTCCGAGTTACCGATTCTCTGTCAAACCTGTAGCCTTCAAAGAAACGGGAGTGCGCTTTTTTGGGCCTTTTGAAATCTGCAGCCAAATCAACACAGCCATGAAAGCTTACTGTTGCCTATTCACCTGTCGAACGATACGAGCCGTTCATATCGAAGTGACCAAAAACTTGCAAAAGAAAATATTCATAATGGCATTCCAACAATTCTTCAGCCGACGAGGACTACCGGAAAAAATTCACAGTGAAAACGCTTTATATTTCACCAGCACAGCAATGACCTTCGAAGGAAGCAGCTTCACAACTACAGAAATACAGAAAAATGCGGAATCGATAAAAATTGCATGGAAATTATTCCACCAAGAGCACCACAATTTGGTGGACCATGGGAACGCCTCATTGGGATGAGCAAACGACTCTTCTTCAATTTCGCCGGATCTGGGAAGCTCCAGGAAGACAGTTTCTCAACCCTCACTTCCCAAGTGGAAGCTCTACTCAACAGCAGACCTCTAACATCAGTCAGCAGTGACATAAGCGAAGTGGAAAGCCTGACACCAGAACATTTTTCGACAGCAATGACAACAGGATTGCCATCAGACACTGCAATTAGCAGCAACGACAGAAGAACTGGAAAACTATGGAACAATGTGAACAGTATCATGAACGAATTTTGGACACGCCTTTTAAAGGAATATCTCCCGACACTCAGACAACGTCGAAAATGGCATTCAACAGTAGACAGAATAGAAGTAGGGGACATGGTATGGATACTAGAAAACAACACACCCATGGTTATTTGGCCGGTAGGTAGGGTACAGAAGGTAAATAAAGGTAAGGATAATGTGGTAAGGTCTTGCCTGGTTAAAACGTCAAAAGGGGATTTTGTTAAACCATGTATCAAACTTAGTCTGATCAACGACAAAGCAACATAAAGGTTATCATTAGTAAAAGGGAAACAAAATTTTAATAACAATCTGAGACTAACGTGATATGGGCTTAAGGTAATGTAAAAGATGAAAATTTTAAAGTTCAATTCAGTGAGTTATCAATTCGAAGGGACTTTTAGGTATCATTCAGGTACATTTAGGGATTTCAACAAGTAACTCACAAGGATACTCCAGTTATCAAAGCTTATCGTATATTAGAGAAATACTCTCAAATGGAAAAAATTTAGGTAGGTAGGTTCAACAGGAAGACAAATTCTAGATAGACATTAGGTAGGTTTTGGAATTCAAATGCCTAATTAATTAGCTTATTGCAAAACAGCAGAGAGTTGAACTGAAAGGATACCAGTATTTTGAAAAACTAGATGACACTAACCAACTTAGGTAAAACCAAACATCAGAGGTAAAGTATTACAAAACGTTTGGTATTCCGACAAAATCTAATTTGGGAAAAACAGATAAAATGTAGGCAATAGGTACAAGGTAGTGGTAGGTTTAGGTACGTAGGGAACACGGGGAGCAATTGTTTGTCAACCAGCATTTTTCAACGAACAGACAAGAAACAACAATATTTTCAGAAAGTGTTCAGTAATTGACATTCGCCAATCAGCCAATACAAAGTCGATTCAAAACAACTACAAATGTACACAGTCAAACGCAATCAGCACAAAAGCAATTCAACTTTCCAGCGTACAATTATTTCATATAACACTACTAGCAGCGCGTTGACAACCAGCACACAGCAACAATCTACAGACGACACCGACGGAAGACATCAGCAGAAATTTCACTACAACAACAAACACTTCAGCAAGAATTACTTCAGCAGAAGCAGCAGCAGTTTTCAAACAGCAGTCAACACATTCTTCATTAGTAGACATCATCAAAGTCAGTTCAGACATACTTGTAGATTTGGACGAGTCCATAACTTCAAGATCAGCTTTTTATTGAGGACACAGCTCAATACAACATTTCAACATAATCATCAGCAGCTGAAGTAAGAAATAAAGTTTGGCTACACAAAAGACAAAACAGAGCAAAAGAGAACACGACGAGACGGCAAAGAGCAACTTGAAAAAGTCTTCAACAACAACAACAGATCGACTACAAACTTTCTGATTTTTGGAGCCCAAAAATGGGGGCGGAGTGTACCAGGAGGCACGTGCTAAAAACTGTAAATTTAAGAATTACCAAGTCAAAATGTTGATTAGAGATATGTAATTCAATGGTTAGGAAATGGATGACTTTTTCACGGTAGCAAAAGAAGATTTGTGAAGCAAATCTCACGAAAGTGTTAACTGTTGACAAGGAAACAGTCGAGGAAAAAGTCTTTTTTTGACAAGGAAAAAGTCTTTTTTGAAACACCACCAACACTGGCGTCAGTGAAGCAAGCTGATTAGTTTGCTTCTCTGACGTCCGGCCACAGCACCACCAACACTACACATTCAATATTAACTGAAGGCGGAACACTGCACACAGTCGGTGCAAAAAAATTACGAAATTCGTGAGAAGTTACAAAAAAGATGAATTCAATTCGCAATGGTGTCAAACACTGTTTCTTGGTGGGCTAAGCAGGCAAAACTACTGTAAAAATCGAACAACAATGGATTCGAATAGGCATCCTTTGCAAGCTCATCATACTTGCTTGCGTTCTAATCATCACACCAACTGGTATTAATTTCTCTGAGTTGGGCATCTCTTCTAATCCGTTCTCTCCGTTAGTTTTTGTTCATCAATGCTTCATCTCTCTAGCCAACTATACTTTGAGCAAGAAGTGTACCTATGTGTAGCTTATCTTATACACAATTTATTTGAGGTTGTCAACTTCAAGATTTTTTCGGGTCTTTCCCATTATAGCCCCCCCCCCCCCCCAGCTTAGTGGTCAGATAACCTATAGCCCCCAATCATGGCAATTTTACCAAAATGGGGAGCTATAATGGGAAAGACCCATTTTTTCTTTGCATGTGTTTAATTTGCTTGTAAAACATTTGCACTCACTAGAACGCAGCGCTCAGTAGTGGCTGGCTCAGTGATTAGTCAGAAATAATAGACTTTTTTTTCGGAACAGAGGTATTTTTCTTTTAGGCAAACATCGTTGAATCGGGTCGACCACCATAAATTTTTCTTGGATGGTTGTATGGCTTCGTTGATATCATACAAACGACCATAACAAATTTAAAGCTGATCCCAAATAACGTCTTTTGGATCACGTAGTACAACAAATATCTCGTACTTACGATTGGCCTTCAACAAGAAAATGAGTTTTTCTATGGTGTCCAGTGTACCATATCCAAGACCATAGACTTTTATGGCCCATTCAAGCTCATGAAACTGTTTTGTGCAACCTCACTTTTTGACTCAAAAAAGCTTTGCACAACATCCAGAGGAGGGTTTCAAACGAAGAAAAAGATGTAGATCCAAAAATTTTTCATATCTTAGATATCATACACCAGACCATTTATGGTATCTTGGATACTGTGGTAAAATCATACACGAAAACTTGGCCCTCCGTGAAGGGAACCAAAATGATCTTAAGTATAGTATCTAAGATGGTCCAACTCGGGGATGCATTATAATTATCAGATATTGGTCAAAGCCTTGTGATGCAGTTTTTTTTTAAATTTACTTTGTTTAGGTTCAAGAAATTCTTTTTCAAGTCGTGGGGAAAAGAAAGTGCTAATGACGCCTTTATGGAATCGTTCAAACAGTGTGGAGTTCTGGACTGTTACTGCGAATTCACTCGCGAGTACAAAACTATGAGGTAAGGAGTCTATTCTGTTTGGCTACCCACTAGCCTCCCATCTACAGTGAACAAAGTTATTTGCAACAGGTACAAATTTTGAGGTATCTGTTTCAATTTTAATCTGATAATTTGAACTCGGTGAACAAAAAAATGTTCTCTTCACGAAGCGTGAGCACAAGCCAATGCAGTTCTTTGCACTAGACATAATTTGGATAGTCTCCTAGGGGGGGGGGGGGGGGGGGTTAATGCCATTATAATGACAAATAATACCTTTAACTATCATTAGAAAGGTTTGAACAATTACATTGTAAAATAGTACGGGGGGGGGGGGGGGTCAATTCTGAAGTTCCTAATAAATTTTCAAATGCTTTTCCAGGGTGCCTCACACAAATTTGCTAATAATATCTTCGCCTTTTCATCCGTGCTCAAACTGCGAAAACAAAACAGAGTTTCAAGCCCAGATAGAGTATCACCCGATAGAGAAGGCAGAATACGATCTGTGCAGCTACGTTGAAATAGCAGCTCCGAAAGCGGACGATCCCAAAGCCAATAAATGCCCGAAGAAACCTCAAAAACAGAACTACTGTAGTAATGCTGAAACTTATAAAGCTTCCTTAATCGTCACTTTTGCTAATATTTTGTTAAGTTATATCACGTTTGCTAAGTTTTTCTAAACTGTATAGCTCTGTTTTCTGATGGCATTTGACGTTTATTTCGCAATCAGAGTACCAAAGCAAATAAAATTTTCCGCAAATACCTATGATATTTAGATCGTATTGTCGGGCGAATGATATTTAGAAAACAGATCTAATTTTTACACCAAATTGCTTAATTTATAGCAGTTTCAATTAAAATTTTACATTAAACATTTAGAAGCGTAAATCTTCGTTGAATGATTAACATCTTGATTGGCCGCAGCTCAGCTACGAAAAGAAATCAAAATTCTCTCAAAAAGAACTAAGATTTAGGAATTCCGATGAAGTGCACTATTTTTCAAATGAATGTACTTTCTGAATTTGCCACTAAAATTTACAATTTACAGACAGCATCAAATATAGAATACAAAAACCAAGAACGCTGCTGTTCACCATTCCAGAGAGCGCAAGAGATTTTGAATACAATTACAACAGAAAAGGATGCCCTAACAAAACAATCACGCCAGAATTTAAAATTCAAATTTTCTTCCAAAATTACATCACTTAACTGTAATTTTAACAAAACAACGAGACCCGGATAAACTAGAGCACAGTGACTTAGCAGGGCTTCATTGAGGGAGGAACATAATGAGAGAATCATAAGAACAGTATAAAGAGAAATATGAAGTACAATTTTTCGAAAAACGGACAAAACTGTAAACTAAATTTAAAAACTTGTTGGCAAGCTGCGTCTTGAGCCGCGATTAACCGTGAAATTAAACAAAGATGACAACCATTGTTGGATAAAATATTAGAAGAAAGTTCAATTTGCGCATTAAATCTAAGTGATCCCCAAACTTCTTTTAATGAGAGCCGTTTTTTGAGAAACTTTTAAAAAGATATTAAAATTCTTAGTTCTGCAGTTGAATTTTGAAATGCTTTAAACACGACAATTAAATGACTGGGTGGAAATTTTAGAAATATGGGAAAAATTGGAGATTTTTAGTACTAATTTCGTTTTCATCTTGGGATCTCGTTTCCAAAAGCACATGATTCTTCCCAGCAAAAATGACGTATTAATATTTTTCATATTTTATTGCATAAACTAATGCTTAATAAATGCTACCGTGATCAGCTGCCCTGCTTATTTAAAAAATTTAGTTTAATTAACCGTAGTTGAGCTTGATTTACAATTGTCACTTTTCTGTGCCTGTTGTCTGTATAAGTAAAATAACCTAATTTTTTCACTCACTCAAAAAACATGCTCATATATCTTATCTTACAGACAAAAAAAATCCGCCTCCCGACTATACGATTTCAAAACTTCAAAAGAAACCAAGAAGCCAGAATTAATTTGCCACAAATTTAAAAGCAGGAACTTTTGGCAACTCATTATCCATTACTCTACCAAAAAAATATCTTTGCTTCGGCCTGACTCCAGAAGGACGATAACTTTGTTGTATATATGCCAGAATTATTAATAATACAATTTAATCTATTTATACCATGTTATTTTTTAAATTTTAGTAACTTGTTTATATTTGTGTTGAGTAAATTTTCAAAACACTGCTCATTTATTAGAAGGTCAATGCACGCATTCAACTTCATTCGCAAAATTGCTAGTATCTTTTTTTAAAAATAGGAACTCTAAAGCAGAAGAAAAAAAGCCCAGTTTTCATTAAATTTTTCTTCTGCTTAAAATCAATGTTTTTTAGCACATTAACTAAGAGAATTTTAATTGGAGAATTCAACCAAATTCTATGCAATTTCACTTATATTTGAAGTCACCAGAAACCACACATATTCCGACAAATGCAACAAAGTATAGAAAATTTGGATCGAGAAAATCCTTCTCTGCATTTATACGCCTGCTTTGAGAAAATTTTGTAGTTATAAATATTCCAAAAACAACAAAGGTACATCTTAGACCCTGTCTGGCATTCTAAATGGTTGTTACCGGTTACTAACGCAAAACTGATAAGACTAGCATATGCATAGAGGTTTCCAAAACATTCGAAGAACGTTCGTCTTGCACGTATAGGTAAAAAGTGTTTCTATTTGTTATCGACGCCCAAGCTCCGACCCAACTTTCTAAATTCGAGAGCAATCACTGTGCCCGAACAAAATTTATCTTGGTGCAACTGTTTAACACACCTTCACTGACCGCCTTTGGTATAAAAAGCAGTAGTATTAAGTGAGCAAGACAGGGGGGGGGGGGGGTAAAAAGCCGTACCTATGTATAAAGACTACATATACCGCCCATTTTCCCTCAAATCCCAAAGACGTACCTCACAGCATGGTACCCACGCTGTTCACACGAGGGAGATTAGCAAGATAATCCCTCAATATTAAATTAGTAAGGTCATTTACCCATTCCCATATTGCACTTTAATAATGTCAATTGCCAAGGACGTACCTCACAGCATGATACCCAAGCTGTTCACACGAAGAGATTAGCTAGATAATATTTTAATACTAAATAAGATAGGATGACTCTATTACAGTTATGTACGGCTTACATAATTTTTAAAAAAGTATCTCACAGCATGATACCCACGCTGTTCACACAAAAGGGATTAGCAATAGAGTGCCTTAACAACACATCAGTAAGGTCATTTCTCCCTTACCATATAACACTTTATTAATATCAATTTCCAAATACGTTCCTCACAACATGAAACCCTATCTGTTCACACGAAGGGGATTAGCAAGATAGTGCCTTAACAACAGATCAGTAAGGCCATTGACCCCCTAACCTATTACATTATAATAATGAAAAATTCCATAGATGTACCTCCTCACAGCATGATACCCACGCTGTTCACATGAAACGGATTAGCAAGATAATCCTTTAATAATAAATCAGGATGACTCATTTACAGTTAAGTACGACTTTTCAAAAACGTACCTCACAATATGATAAACAAGCTGTTCACTCAAAGGGGATTAGCTAGGTAATGTTTCCATATTAAATTAGATAGGATGACTCATTTACAATTACGTACGGCTTACATGATTTTCGAAAGTGTACCTCGCAGTATGATACCCAAGCTGTTCACAATAAAGGGATTAGCAAGATAGTATCTTAACAAAAAATTAACGAGGTCATTTACCCATTACCATATTAACAAAAAAAGTACTTTTTTCATTTTCAATTTTTTAGATTTTTTCAAATTTTTTTAAATCAAATTCTTGTTTAAAATAGTGTTTTACTGTGTCGTTTTAAACTGAAGTTCCAATTTTTCGATTTCAGAAACAATTTGGAATTACTTTTCTGAAAATGTCCATTTCTTATTTTTTATCCAATCAAATAATCTGTCAGATCTGATTTTGGAATGTTGATGCTGAACAAAATTATCGATGCATTTTGTCCTTTGCTTTGGTTGAACATAAGTAGCCTAAAAAATGTAAAATACTCCGATTCTTCCTTTACTTCCTTCAACATCTTTTGTTTCTACATTTCATTCAGATTTAGATTACGCTCTTAACACGGAAGCATCAACATAAAAACAGCATCAAAATATCAACAGCAAACGTTAGTAACCGATAACAATTTGGAACTATCTTTCGAGGTGGATTGCACTAGAGTAACAATAAAAACACAGAACACTAGCTTGACAGTTTTGAAAGATTTGTGGAGAACTTTACAGGCAGCTAGACATCATAGCCTCCACCTAGCCGAAGAAAAAGTCGACAATTCGTTGCTTTCTCTCCAAACCTATTTTCAAACCATTAAAAAGATACGAAAAGAACAAGGGTTTTACGCGTTGAAAGAAAGCAAGGGTATTATATTCCCGTACTCTTCTGACATAAACCACTACGGCGTTTGGTGGGTAGAAGACATATTCTGCAAACATGCTGACTCATTTTCTGAAAAATCAGAAGCCTTCAATCTGCCTTATTTCAAAGACCTCATTCTTCCTCCGATCCAGGAAAATGACAATGATGAGAGTCAATCATCGCATCAAAATATCCCTTTCTCGAACTACAGGCGTTCTCTAATCTAAGTATTAATAGTGAGATAACTCTAAGTATTAATAGTGTGTCAGATGCTCAATTCTCCCTCAGGTGACTAAATACAGAAAACTCATCTTTGACATCACGTAATATCACTAAAAAAAGTGACATGACTATTACGTCATGATGTACACTCAATTTTTATTGGTTACGAATTATTTTATAAGATCTTATTGGTTACGAAGTTTATTTTTCGCAACTGTTCTCGTTCTTACTTAAATTTCATTGGTTCAAGATATCAAGCTCTTTCTTCAAGATAATTCATTCATTTGTTTGTTTCCACTTTCAATATTCAGTTACCCTTGTATATTCAATTTTTCATATTTCTGCTTTAAACACTCATTTTTTATTTACTTCACATTCTCACGCTACAGATGAGTCAAAGCTCAGTCTCACCTAACTCCAAAAAACAGTTCTCGCTTCCCATCCGCAAACGAAATTTTGAAGGAAAACCAGTTGATCCCTCACCACAATTGGATTACCATAATGAGAGCTTGTTTTCACTTTTTAAAGAAACCGACGATAAAAAAGACAACACCGACTCAAAACCAAATAAGAATCACGATGGAAGATACAACTGTTCGTCCCTTCAAGAATACGGTAACCGGAAGTTTTAAATCAGCATCCCAGAGGAAACCATCATGACAAACTCTAACTGAACTCACCTGAAAGTATTTCGAGAAAATGTGGAAAGTGAATATGTTTTGCATCAATTTCTGATGCTATTGGTCAGAGAATTGAAGTTTGCTATTGAAAAGATACCTGAGATGATAAAAGAAGCACTACTGTTCGAACCTACCGTAGGTAGTACGAAGCAGGTGATTGACGAAATTGTATTCCAACCAACTGATGTAGAGGAAAAAAAAACAAAATTCGATGTCTTCTGGGAGGTGAGTGAGACTGCTCGACGGAGAGTGTGTGTGACTAGAATATTTTTCCAAGATGATGCGAATCGATGTTATTTCACAATCAAGCTGTTCACACGAGGGAATGAAATGGACAGTTTGCTTTGCTTCTGGAAATGCTTTCTTTCGGTCAGAATTGGGGAGATGGAGAAACTACACAGAATCACTGATGAAAATATTTCAGTGCTGAGCAAAGTCAAAAACCAAAAAAGTTGGCAAAGTGAATAAGAGTAATTGTAAATTTTTTATATTGTATTTTGTGATGTTTGATGAACAATGAGAAAATTGTAGAGAAAGAAATCAGTAAACTTTTTGTTGAAAATACGAAAAGGAAAAATTACTTTTTTGCTACGTGTCAAAGCTTGGACAAAAGTGTAGATCTGGACAGAATCAACAGAGGAACTCCGGTTGGGGAACTAATAAGAGTTGGTGACTCAAAGTTAGAAAAAATTCTCAGAAGGTTAAAAAGTTTTCGATTACATGCTACAATTCATGATACTGCGGGATACCTGGAAACATATCCAAATCTTGGCCCTGGATATTGTTACATGGTCCCATTTTTTAATTTTATATTGAAAAATTTTTTTCTTGGGACATATCAAATTTGTTTTTCGAAAATGTCACCTCGATTCCGATTAATCAAAGTTTGAACCATTATTGAATAAAGACGAACAAAAATCAGTTGCTCTCTAATGACAGATAATCTCAATGACGCATCTGACTTTACTTTCGATAATAACAAACAGGAAAGGCCTCCTTGGAAAATTTGTGGACGCACTTGCCCGCGAAAAACTTTTTTTCAATATTTCAATGCCTAGTTTTATTAGTACTGCTTCTGTTTTCACTTATTAACCTTATTTCTGCCAGAACTTGTGACGAACGGACAGATTGGATTGCTATTCTTACAAGTGACGTTGGTTACATGCCTCCTTATCGTAGAGCATAAAAAGAACAAGATCATTTCAACAAACGGACGCATTCGGATGTATCTTGTTGGTCCTTCCGAATCTGGAAAAACTGTTTTTTATCAATGATATGCTACGAATGAAAACTTTTCAGCCATCATTTGATCGAATCTTATATTTTTCATAAGCACTTTCAGCCAGTTTACGACACAATGATGCAATCAATTGCAGACATAGAACTCATTCAGGGCGTTGGCTTCGATAACTTATCCGCTGACGGCACTGAATATTTACTTATATTCGATGATTCATTGGACATTCTGTCCAAGTCGGAAAAATTCAACGGAATTGCGACAGCCGGTAGACATCGAAATCTAAATTGTGTATATAGCAAGCAAATTCTCTTCTATAAAAACAAAACTGGACGTGATGCAGAGCTGCAGACTACTCACAAGGTTTTGTTCAAATCACCGAGAGATGTGCAACAGCAAATTGATATCTTGGGAAGACAGCTCGTTCTCGGAAAACAACTAAAACAGTGGTATAATGATGCAACGCAAGGACCATATGGCCATTTTATGACTGACTTGAGACCATCTACCCCTGAATTGTTGAGATATTGTTCAAATGTAACATCATTTTCCTCAGACTTCTTTGTACCAGACAGTCGTGCTCGTATTAGTGAAATTAATGAGCGACGCACAGAACTATTATACTCTGAAGCTCTTTTGGAATCTCAGCAAGAAATTTCAACCAGTTTTCCTTCTACATTGTCCTAAAGAGTTCATCAGATTTATCTGTGAGTGTATTGTAAACTTTATTGAAGGAAACCTCACAGGAATAAGAAGAAATCAGTTTGCTCGTTTCCAAAAACAACTTAGAAAGCTCACTAAACCCTAAATTCCAGGAGACTTATTTTGGGTTCAAAAACTGGAATAACAATATCATGTTACATATATCAACTTTGCATGAAAAATTTTCAATTTTCTTCAATGAGTGACGTCAAAAGTTTAGTTCTTGATCCAAAGGAACTGTGGGAGACCGGACAAAGGAAACTATCAAAACCCTCCTGCGAGATCTATAAAAAGGAAGAAACTGTTTTTCCAGTTATCAAAAAAGCTGAAGAAGTTAGTTCCGACAAAACCGATCGCCCACCTAAAGAACTTAAGACAGATCTGGATTTCCATTATAAGAACAGTCCTGAGACATTGAAAACTTTGAAAGAGATATACGAAAACAAACGGTTGAAAATTTTACTTTTCAATACAATTATTGTTGACAACGTTGACACAGGAGTTGATATAAAAACATTCCTTCATTCAATCAAATTGAAAAACGCTCCAGTTGATCCAAACTAATTCCTAACTTTTAAAATTTTAAATCTGAGACCACATCTGGTTAAAAACAACATTTTGAGGACACTGAGAAATTGAAAACTTTGAAAGAGATATACGAAAACAAACGGTTGAAAATTTTACTTTTCAATACAATTATTGTTGACAACGTTGACACAGGAGTTGATATAAAAACATTCCTTCATTCAATCAAATTGAAAAACGCTCCAGTTGATCCAAACTAATTCCTAACTTTTAAAATTTTAAAACTGAGACCACATCTGGTTAAAAACAACATTTTGAGGTCACAGTATGGCTCAGACTAGTTCAATTACAGTTTCAGGTAGAATTAAATTGCAGAAGTTGTACAAAGGGAAGGGACCAACAGCTTTCGGTTCTATCAACAACCTAACAAAATCAAGTGGACTCAGTGGCAACAAAGATACAGAATTTTTACAGTTAAAAGACTCTTACACGAAGTACAAAGGGATCAGACAAAAATTTCCCCGGCTAAATGCGCATGCTCGCTACAGTGATGAGATTTGGTGCTTAGATCTTGCACAAATGGATAAACTATCACAATGGAATCGAGGACTCAACGTTTTAATCGTTACTGTCGACGTTCTTTCTCGATTGTTGCGAGTAGAATCATTACGAAGCAAAGGAGCAAAGGCTGTGAAAGCAGCTTTTTTCAAAATGTTTTCGAAAAAGAACAAACTCAATTTTCCAAAGAAATTATGGTTATACCAAGGAAAAGAGTTTTTTGTAGATAGGGCCAATTTCTGCGAGGACGTGGGAGTCAATTATTATCAAACTAATTGTGAAACGCAAGTAGCTTTTGGCGAAAGAGCTATACGAACCCTGAAAAACTTAAGTTAGCGCTACCCTGAAGAAAACAACAGATTATCTCACATCAAAGACCTGCAAATGTTCGTTGACGTTATTAACTCTAGAACTAACAGAAGTATTGGGTTGGCGTCCAAAGAGGTAGTAAATGCTGACTTTTTGACTGTTATGTACGAGCGGATGAAACAACGAATGAACAAGAAGCCTTATTTTAAAGTAGGTGATAAAGTTCCGTTGGTATTAGTAGAGCACAATTTTGAAAAAGAATATAAGCCTCACTATGCACACGAAATTTTCCTAATTTGAAAAATAAACAATTTGACACCCTTCCCGACTTACTTTGTTGTTGAGCAGAAAGGTGAAAACATTGATGGACGTTTTTACGAGCAAGAATTGTCAAAAGTTAAATTATCATTTTGCAATTAGTAGCGCTAGAAATTGGACGGTGACATTCTGCCTTAGTTTAAAGCGAGTTCCTCGTCTGAGAGGGCGTTGCTTTGGAGCCTTGGCTAGAACAGTCGCTAGAACAACTCTTCCCATTCTCAAGAATTAGGATTTACCTGCAGCAAAATAAATTGGAAGAGATGTAATCGAGTCATCCATTCCCGAAATTGGTGGTGTTTTGTCAGGACAGACTTCGATTAAGAAACAGTAAAAAAGACTGCAAAATCAACAATACGAAAACAAGCTGGTGGTGGTATAAAAAAGAGGGAAAACACTAGAAAAATTATCGTTCGGCAAAAAATTCGGAAAGACTTTCTGAAGAACCTTGATTAATCATTTTCCCAAACAAACGTCACACAGTACAGTCAAGCATCTTGAATTCGTTTTATCTGGAATTGGTATCCAACGCTTCCTCTCATTTTGATCCTCAAAATACAATGGCTTCTTTCACTCATTTTCTTCCCAACCAAATTGAATTGGATGGATCTTGGGAAGTAGCTTTAGTCGAAGTATCATATCTCGGTATATGTTATAACATTGAAGGAGGATTGATGACACTTCACTATGATGAGAAATTTAAGCATGTCTTCTCCATTCAACCAGCAGTTCTTAACTCTTTGGATGAATTTGTAAAGAGTCTTGTAGATATACCCAAAAAAAATGACATCCTAAAAACTTAGATCCTCAATTATCTATCAACATCGATAGAAAAAGTCGAAGACAAACTTTTTGCAATACAAGAACTCAAAATGAATCATTCAGCAAACATTTGGCTGCAAACTTGGGCGTTGAGGCTGACAAAGCTGTTATGCGCTATTCGAAAGGATCATACAATACCAAGTCCTGGGCAACGGCAGATCTCCCTTTTGATATTACTGGAACACATACAGTTTTACTGTACTTGGATTTAGTTGAACCCAATTCAGTCGGTGATGTGAAATGTCCTCTTCTAAGCTCCATCCCATTCAAACACCGAGAGTTCTATAATGATAAGAATTTTAGGAGATCCCAGGTTCTGAGTTATCGCAGTTTTGAACACTTGAGATTCCATAAAGCGATCAAGTCGAACTTCCACAGTATCCATGTAGAATTAAGAAACACTGCTGGACACCTTGTTCCCTTCTTCCCTAAATGTCAAGTTCAACTAACTGTATTATTCCAGAAAAGATCTTGATCATCTCCTCGATTATCCTTATGAAAACAGTCGGCTAAAATGCAAATGATTTCTTTGTCTCACTTCATGCTCGACTTTTCAGGGAAATTTCCAATTTTAGAGCCCATTCTTTGGTCTAATGAACAACAAATCTTCCCAACAAATTCCCTAAACGAGTCAACAATTGAGATTCAATTAGAAACTGATTGTAATATTTTCACTGACTTGCGATCTACTCAATTATTCATCAGAAGAACGGTTATTAAAGGAGATCAAACACGTTTGGATAATGCCGAAGAAACATTATTGGTAAACAATGCTCTTCATTCTCTTTTCTCTAATTGCGAAGTCTATCTAAACAATGAACAAGTTCACAGTGCCAATTCTCTTTATGCTCATCAAGTTTTTGTCTCTGCCGAATTTTCCGGGACAAAAGGAACCAAGGAAAGCCTATCTGAATGCCAAGAATATTGATACGAGAATGAGTCAAACGATTTTACAAAAAGACCGTTTACAAATGTGGTTTTTCAAAAGGATAAAGATGTATTGACATTTTATGGTCCGTCAGCAATAGGTCCATTTGCTTGTGAAACTTTACTTCTCCCGAATCCCGAATGTCAACCTCAGACTGAAATTGATCCGATCATCTCCAGCCTTCTATCTGATTGATACTGGTGGGCTGAACTCTGAGGCCTTAATTTTGGAAGTTTGCCTTTTTACTTGACAAGTAGCGATCTCAGATAACTGGATGAGAAGTTTTAAAAGCAGACTGCTTCGAGAACCTGCCATATTTTACTGTAATGAAGGACTTCCAAAAACGTTTATTATTCCCGCAGGACAGAACGAGTTTATACAAGAAAATATATTTTCAAACAAACAAGTTCGAAGGATTGATATTGCTCTGATGTTGATATTGAAACTGAATAATGAGTTCAGTGGAACATACAACACAAATCCGCTCCATTTTCGTAAGTTTGGTCTTCGAAAAAGTTGAAATTGTGCGTGGGAATCAAACTATAGTAAACTTGAAAACAGAAAATCACGTGAAAGCTTATGCTGAAACGATGAAAGCACTCAAATTTGATGATGACGATCCTAACTTTCAATACAAAGATTTTGAAAATCATTTTCATTTTTTTTCAATCTTACTTCAACACAGGAGGCCAATGTCGAAATGCATTTTACTGATGTAGTTGGAGCAGAAATTCATTTAGTGCTCTACTTTGCAAACAATTTGGCTAATACTGTAGAATTAATTGTTATTGGTGAACGTATAAGTTCCATTGCAATTGATACGGAGGATCAGTTACTAAAAATGGATAACCAGAAATTCTTTTATGTTGTCAACAGGTTCCCACTCCTAAACTTCAAATATCTCGCTTCCTTCCCTGCTGATCTTTGACCAAGAGACTTACCTACAAACACGTTTTGTATAATCAACACAGATCCATCTACTCGACCGGGCTCCCACTGGATTTTGCTTGCAAGTAAAAATGGAAAGTTGTTCTACGGTGATTCGATGGGAGAAGTTTTGGGAAAAAATGGCAGCAAGACAAAATCAAAATTTGGTTCATTAGTACACGAGAAACTGCAAGGTACAGAATTGTGTGGTTTATATGCCATTTATATTGCACATGTGTTATTTTCTAAAGTCTCGTCTAAATACTAAGGTGATTTTCATATATGGAAGTTCTTTGCTGATGTTTTGTAAGTTTTGAAAACCAAAATCTTTAAATGTTTAAACAGTAATCCGTAAAATGATGCAAATGGTTTTCAAAATTTTCTACTAAGGTTTTGTAATTTTTGTTTTTAATTATTTGTATATGTATTTGTATCTAATTCATTTAATTCAATAGAGGCTTTTTGTTTAAAAGGGATTTTGGTATGTAAACTGTGATTTAAAAACATATAAGTAGAAAAGAGGCGATTTAAAAATGAGACAAAGGAAATTCACAGACTTTACTTTTGGGATAAAAAATATGAAAGTCCCAATTTTTTAAGTTCAAATGTAAAAACTTTCTTGTTGTCAACAACACTGAACCCACGATTTGCTGAATGAACTCGCTCCTCATCGAACAGAACTTTTGTATACTTGTTTAGGGGCTCCTCAATGTTGTTCTTGTTGAGTCCTTTACTGGATAGCTTAACTGTGACTGTTTACTCATCGTAACAGCAGTACGTTTTGGAGCAAAGAGCAATCATTCCGGAGCATCTAAATTCTTCCTTAAAAGTCCAGGAGTTCTCTTGTCAAAGGCAGCATGTTTTTGGCAAAATTCTCTTGAGAAGAAATTGCTGCTGGAGTTTGCTGCAAAGCTATCAGTGCATTCGCTCTGTCTCATCCAGTACCACACTGATCGCATTTCTGGTCGAATGATTTTGTCAATTTTTCCCTCACTAAGGGCCATGTAGAGACAATCAGTATCCGTTTCAATGAGTTCATACTTGTTTCTATCACAGAAAGGGGAGAAAAAGTTGTATTTAAGTTGTAACGTTGTAAGTCTGGCGTACTGGAGGATGAAAAAGCCTACAATTATTGGCTCTTTATGATCAATGCGTGACTTTCTCATTTCTATCTCATATATGTGCTCTGGTAGCTCATTCATAGTCTTGAAAATTCTTTTGTTAATAAATTTGTCCACCTGAGATCCTTTCATTTTTTTGGTATTCGTATGTCGACTACGGTCCATGATTCAACTTCATTGTCTCAGTAACGACTGTTGATTCCTTGCTTTGATCTGCTTCACGGCGAGCATCAACAACATTCTGAACAAATGTCTCAAGGTAACGTAGGGGAGTGTATTGCAGAAACCAAAAAGCGTTTGTTAGGATCACACCTTTTTCTAGATAGAATAACAAAAGTGTTGTGATAACTGCTCCTCGTTCAAGCTTGAAACTGGAATCAGCTTTTTTCTGGGTCTGGGTAGTAATTTGTTGCGTCCTGCAAACCTTTTCATGTGCACTCCAATTTCATCTCGTAAAACCTCACAATTCTTGAAACCTGGAGGAAAGTCTTCAAAGTAAGAATACATTTCCTCGGGAAATTCAAGACTGCAATCGACGACACCAAACAGTTCTCCAGGTTTGATTATCTCAATGAGCGAGTTCTCGGTCATCGATGGTTGGAAGAACAACTTGACTTGAGAAAGTCTTTCACCCCATTTGTGTTGTCTGTCCGCCATTTCTGCCATTGACACTCCCAGATCTCTTCAAAATTTAACCCCATCCTTTAAGGTACCGTTTTCTATCATTGTCAAATTCTCTCCGCTTAAATACGTTTTCAATGTATTCGAAGAGAAGCGGTTTTTCCTCTTGACACGGACAAAAATGGAAGAAGAAACCCATCGCTTCAAAAACCGTGTTGCAATGGTTACAAAACCTATCCACTATATAGCGTCCGATTTTCTTTTGTTTCTTGCGCGAGAATAGGGTTTGTATTTTACAATTGGGTTGAACCTGTTGGAGATAGTCCATGACCCGCTGTTCAAAGTAGCTTCTCCAGTTCCTGTTTGGATGAAACTTTTCAGTCTCTTCATTGTACTCCCTTTTTGTATAGGACCATGTTGGCATCTCTTTTGTCATGAAAAAAGGGGTACAGTTGACTAGCATCAATACCCACTATAGATTTGCAAACATTTGCGGACTCTCTGATCTTTGTTTCCCCGACTTTTGCATGCCTTGTAAAGATAACTGAGGGTTCCCCTGTTGGCCACTCTCCAATGTACTTGTCATCTTCTTTATCTTTCTCACAAAACGGAAAGAAAGCTGCATCTCTTGACTGATGAAGGAACCTGATTGCCAAGTTGGGAAGAGTGTAACCCAAATTCAGCATGTCTACTTGTCTCGAGTGGTAAAAACTGGTCATTTTTATCATAGCCTCAATTGTAGGTTCGACATCTTTGTTATTGTACCACATGAAGAAGTCGCGAACCGTCTGCATGCTTTCTCTTTTCCAGACATTTTGGAACTCCAGGTATATTTCTTCGGCATTTTGTGGAACTTTCTTGAGTCTCAACTTCAAAATTTCATCCTTTTCCATTCCACCGTTTTTCAATTGCGGGAACTTATCGTACTCGACCGAAAGAACATTTTGGTTCTTCAACTTGCTCCAAAAGCTGTCGATTGGTGAGAGTTGTGATACATTTAACTTCTCAATACTGTCGAACCCTTCATAGGTGAAGAATTTTTTTTTTCACTCGCTCCATAGGTTTTAAGAAATTATCCAAAGTTGTCGCTCCTCCCAGGAAGTTTAAAATGTCCAGAAATTGTAGACCAAGAAAATTCATTCCATTATATTGATTCCCCATTCGAATCACTTTGTGAACAACGTTTTTTTCTATTAAGAGATGAGTAGAAGATACTCCTCGATTAAGTTCAAATCGTACCTCAAACTGTTTAACCCAAACACAGGAATTGTGGTGTAATAATTCTCAAAATCTTGTTCAGTTTCTGAATTTCAAGGTCTTCGTCTTCCTCTCCGTCAGGTTCCGCCTCGTTATTAAATAAGTCTTCCGTTCCGGTGGGTACCTGCTTGTCTTTCACTGGAACCAATTGTCAAACTGTCCAGTTTTTTTCTTCCAATTCCAGCACGATATCATTGAGCTTTTCCCTCACTCTAGAAGCGTGCTTTTTTCTGCTATATAAGTCAAGCCGGAAACAAAGTCACGAATTAGTTGAAGTGGATCTTCGTTGCAAATCAATATCGGCTCGGAGAGTAGATTTGAAGATATTGACACGCTAATGGGGACATGTTTTCCTAGCCACGAAGTCAATTCTGTTTTTCTGAGTGTATTGTCGGGTACTGTTATTGACTCAAAATCGAACACAATAAGATGAGAAAACAATCTCAGCTCTTGTGGAATATTAATATTTACATCTTCCAAACGTTCAAAAACAGTTTCAAATAACTGATAGGCTCCTGTTGGATATTTTTGTTGCGTGAATTTGGAGCAGTTTTGCATGTGTCGCAATAGGTTGAAGGATCTGTCAAAAAACTGATCGCATATGTAGCACCGGAACTTTTTGAGGAATTTATTGATATCTGCCGTCCAACAAATGTGATTTTCATATCTCAGTAACGAAGTTATCTTTGTACGATTCATCGAGGAGCGACAAGTAAGTTCAGCAAACATTTCACCTTGTTCGTCAAAAAAATTGAGAAAATTTGAATATTTCTGTCAACTAGAGCTTCAAGAACAGGAATATCGTCTTCATGTATTCCTGGAAACGATTCATCATCTTTCCTTGTCGCTGAGAGGAATGTCTGCATCAATTTTATCGTATTTTGCTGTAGCTCATTGCTGCCATGTAATTAATAGGCCAATGTACGGAACATACACAAGTTTTCTTGGTAGGGCTTTTTCTCATCATCAGGTACAAAACAATTAACTATTGGATTCTTGACAAAGGCTGATGGAATAGGTTGTTCTATGCATCCTTGCGGAACACAACTGAGAAGAAATACAAAGAACGTGACATTTGTAACACAAAAAAACTTGCACTTCGTGTCTGGACGTTGATTAATTAGATTTGGGAAAATTTCATTTTCTCTCAGCTTTGATTTGATAAAATTGAGATCTGAGTAATCAGAGAGAACCATGGGATTTAAGATTACGGGGTTGTTATCTGCTGCGTAGTAGTAGCGAAATTCTTCAGGATTTTCCACACTCTTCAGTACGATTCCGAAGGAAATATCGATTTTAGCTGAACTGGGTAACTCGTTGTAAACACAATCTAAGTTTTCGATCACCGTTTCATGGTTGATCTCCAATTTTTTTGAGATTGTGGACTTTTTTTCTTGACAAATCGAGAACCGAGTCTTGCAGAAAGTGTTGAACGACTTGAAGTTTACTATGAAGAGCGGGAGAGTCTCCATAGATAGTCAACTTCATCATAAGCCACTGGAACAGAATTCTGGTGATTGTTTAGTTTATGATGAATAAGTTGATAATATGCGGAGCAGTTGAAATTGCAGCTGCCGCACGTAAACTTCTTTTGAATCAGAGATGGTACATGTTTAGAAGCAATGTGACGCTGCAGTTTCTCGTCGTCCGGAAATGACTGGGAGCACTGTAAACATCTTTTTGCGTGAAGCTCTTTTTCTGATGTCTGCTCATATTGGATTTCAAAATAAGCTTATCGCAAGAACTGCAAAGTTCATTTTGGTCCAACTTTTGAGGCGTCTCTGAAAAGAAATCAAATTGAAAGATTGGAAGTGAGAAAGGAGGATTGAAAAAAATTGTTAAAATGAAGATTGCGATGAAAAAATTTTTCAGAAGTTTTAATGATTATTATACTCAACTGCACTCAATTATGTAAATCACAAAAATGAAAATGAAACGGAAATGAAAATCCCTTAATAAATATGACGTCATTATGACAACATGATGACGTAATTGTGACGACAGAATGACGGAATTGTGACGTTATTATGACGTAATTATGACGACGCTATGACGTAATTGTGACCACATTGGAGTAATTGTGATGACAGAATGACGATATTGTGCCGTTATTATGACGTATTTATGACGAAACTATGACCTAAATGTGACGACACTATTACGTAATTGTGACGTTATTATGACGTAATTATGACGACACTATGACGTAATTGTGACGACACTATGACGTAATTGTAACGACAGAATGGCGTGATTATGGCGTAAATATGACGACACTATGACGTTATTGTGACGTGCTATGATGTAATTGTGATGTTATGAGTAAATGTGACGATAAATTATTGACTAATTGTCTAATCACGTGAAATTTTTTTAATCATTAATGGTTTTTTTAACCAGTAACTGGGTATTTATTCTTATATCCCGAAAACAAGTTTTAATAAAAGCAAACTTACCAGTTTGTGTTTGGACGTGGCAGCGAAGTAAAGTGTTGCGTTATCTGCTATTGGGGTAAATTTTGGTCGGCTAAAATGGTTCAGTTTAAATACAGGAACAAAGGAAGATTTCAATCAGTTTACTTTTTGTGCTTACCCGCTTCAACACTAAGTGTTCAACTTAAAACTGGCAACAAGGAGAAGGAAACAAAGTCTGTCTGAAAACAAAAGGATAAATTAAACTGGAATTTTGATAAACTGACTTTTAGAAGTTGTCTTGATATAATGAATAGGAGTAGTGGTGAATGTATGAGTAATCCAAACTAATTTGTGATTGAGGTATTATCTCGCTAATACCTTTCGTGTGAACAGCTTGGGTATCACTCTGTTAGGTAGAGTTTTGAAAATCACGTAAGTCGTAAATAACTGTAAATGATTCATACTATCTAATTTAACATTAAAACATTACCTAGCTAATCCCCTTCGTGTGAACAGCTTGGGTATCATGCTGTGAGGTACGTATTTGGGATTTGAGGGAAGATGGGCTATGCGTAATCTTTATACATAGGTATGTCTTTTTACCCCCCCCCCCCTGTCTTGCTCACATATTATTAAAGTTTAATATGGTAAGTGGTAAATGACCTTACTGATGTGTTGTTAGGGCACTATCTTGCTAATCCCTTTCGTGTGACCAGCGTGGGTATCATGATGTGCGATACATTTTTGAAAATCACGAAGGCCGTACATAACTGTAGTTGAGTCATCCTATCTTATTTAATATTTAAAAAAAATCTAGCTAATCCCCTTCGTATGAACAGCTTGGGTATCATGCTGTGAGGTACGTCCTTGGCAATTGACATTAGTAAAGTGCAATATGTGAATGGTTTAGTGCTGAATACTTTAGTGTGAATACTAATTTAATATTAAGGGATTATCTTGCTAATCCCCCTCGTGTGAACAGCGTGGGTAGCATGCTGTGAGGTACGTCTTTGGGATTTGAGGGAAGATGGGCTATGCGTAATCTTTATACATAGGTATGTCTTTTTACCCCCCCCCCCCCTGTCTTGCTCACATATTACTACTGAAGTCAGAAAAAATACAGAGAAAAATTGACAACAGTATCATTTTCTAGGTGTCAAAAAGAGTTCTCATCTCTTCCTGCATTATTTAGATTCGATAAATGTGGCTAATCCAGCATACAAATTGGGGAAAAATAACATAATTCTAGTACCAGTTGGCACTATTAGACATCAATTTTTAGTTTCTTTTGATTCCGATTTTTAGTCCTGAACCTATTCGAGTAAACCTTTTATTTAAAATGAACGTGGTCAAAATGTAAAACGATTTAAAAACCATTGCAGGAAATGTCCTGAACCACAATTCACGGATTTTTATTGACTAAACAAAAAGGCCTGGAATGGACTTAGGATGAAGTGGAAAATTTACAACTTAGGAAAACAGGATCAAGCTATTTTTAGCTCACATAACACGAGAAAAAAAGCAAAAGCAAATTTAAAAAACAAAATTTCAATTAATTTTTATTAAAGTTTCAATTAATTTTGTTTAATTTTTGAATTTAACAAAATCCTTTAATTTTCGCGTGCAACGTTACAATCATTTGGTAAGTGGAAATGCCCATGGGTAACAAGCGTCTATTTAATTCCGATAAAAGAAGTGAAACGAAACTAAATACTTGACCAGAAATAGCTCCAGCATCCTCAGATGCGTAAGAAATTCTAAAAACCTCAAAATAGATTCAGACTCAATAAATTTAACGAAGACTTTTATTCGTTGTCAAAATAACTCGAAGATTATACCCTTCTAGTTACCACTTGAATCTTTTTAAGCAAACTACTAGGTTTAAACAAAAAACCCTTGAAAACCCCGTATAATACTTCCACTTGAAAAGAAATATTTCGCGAGGTTAGAGAAAATATTTTACACCAATCTCTTGTTCTCTCGAAAACGAGGTACAAAAAAAAACCACTCTTTTCCCTCCACGCCAATTTTCTTCAACACTCAAATTACTCCACTTTTTTGACGTGTTTTATTCAATTCCTGCTTCCAAATTCAGTCCAATAAAAGTTGATTAAAAGACTTAACCAATTCCTCTTCGAGTCGTAAAAAATCGCAGCGACCCGATACAATTTAATTCTTCGCATTGTACAAAAAAGTAGAGCGCAAAGTTGGTTGGTTAAAAGCTCGATATTCACTCACCGCAATCACGACTGATGCAGGGGGTCCATAGCCTGCTAGTCACAACCAGCCACTAGAAATTATATTGATCAAGAAGGCTAGGTTGAGCAGAGGTTGACAGCACACGTCACTACAATGCTTGCAAGGATGTCTAGTTGTTGTATTAGAATGTCTAATTGTTGACGTTCCAAAAACAATAGTATACAAACACTACGTTCGTCCGCAGTTAGCGTGTACACAGTGCAGGCAGTACACATCGTTCTAAGGCAGTGCAGAGCATGAGTATTTGCTCAAGTCAAAGGCATTTAAATAACAAAAACTGAACTCACTCCGTGATGCTTTACCCTATGCTGCTTTATTCCCATTTGATACGTCGAAGCTATTACGCTCAAAAAATTATTTTTTTTAAGTGGAACGCTGACTTACTTTTTCGAACTTGTATTCTGCATTTTAATTTTGAAGGAATGGTTTTGTTGTGTTGATTGGAATGACATTTCGTGCTATAGTTTATGATTTACATAAATGGAAATTGATTAATTTTTTAATAGTAAATGAGTTTCATAAATAGTGTTTGAATAGTAATTGAGCAAGTTTCATAGCACTGACCTTCAGATTGTTTTCCTTTAAAATTAGCGGAAGTGTCAATAACTTCTCATAGCTCAGTTAAAAATTTTTAGATAGAAATTAGAATTTTACCAGAAATACCGCTTCGAAAGGGAACGTTGGGAATCAAGGATTGTGATTGACGGTATTCAATAATCATTCTTGGGTGCTTTAAAGTTGTACATTATTAAATAAATACTGATGTTTCTGCTTCAAATGAAGGCCAATATCAAATGTGCCAAAATTTTATGCACTCTGCTTTCGTTCCATTAACAATTGGTTTCTGTAATCTGCCAGACAGAAAAACTATTATTGATTAGAAATTTTAGCTGAAACCAATCGTCTCCAGTATAGTTTAAGACCTGGTTACTGATGGAATCAAAAACCTTTGATGTCTAAAAATGAAGGAGTAACAATTTTTCTGTTGACCACGTGAAAACTCAAAACTTGTAAGACTGGTGCAAGATATCAAGGTACCTGTAATTGAGACTATAGATAGAAATACATACTGATCGTTGGAGAAAATTATATTGTTGACCAAAGAAAAGAAAAGAGAAATTCATGTACAACCATTAACAATCAAGTATACTTCACTAGCAATTTCAAGAGTTTGTGTTTGAATTTGAGTCATTGGCTCTAAACTGTGCACTGTTACTGGGGTACGGAGCCATTTTAAACACCGTTGACGGTTTTACTGGCTTTTCCTGATGGCGATTTCTTGTCGTTGTGTATTTCTGGCTAGCCGCGTTTGCAGTTATTAGTGGTCATTGTTAAGCAGGAAGATAAGGAAAACTGTTTTGTCAAGGAGGGGAGAGAAAGAAAGAATAAGTAAGAGAGAAAAAAGTGAATTAAGCTAAAACTAGAAGAAGGGTTGAGCATCAATCTGCTATGTCTGTTTACTCGAGACAGCTGTGGCGCGTGGTGGATCGAAGTCCCGTTGTGATTTTCATTTGGTATACTGATGTGTTGCGCCGATATACACACGCTTTGGCTGGCTAATTGCCTTTACGGTACAATTTTCGTTCATTTTCCGTGGCTGATGAATTTGTCTCAACTTTTGCATTGAATTTGTTATACGTAATTGAGAAACTATAAAATCGTTCATTCCAAAGTTTGCCGGTTTCAACTTGTCTCGTGTTTTATACATGTGCTGAGTTTTCACGTTTGAGGAGAATAACAAAATATCTGTACGCAACACACCCAAGAGTCCTTCTCCAGAGGAGAAGTTCCATCACGGCATCATTCGGGTGATTCCTCTCGAGAGATTCGGTGACGGAGCCAGGGATCCCCGGAAGAGTGCCCGCAAGAAGCTTCCACTGTTTCATACCGGAGGCTTACAGAGCTGGTGTCAGAAGCGCATTTTAAAGCACAGAAATCGGCGGGAAAAATCTGATTCGAAAGGAACGAAGAAGCTTCATGACCCTAGGTTTAATCCTGACTTTGATCCAAAGGTCCAATGTGCTTTTGCAGTTGTTCTTCGAACATTGCCATTTCTTTTCTATAAGACGTAAAATTGATTCAATTTTGTTCTTTTGTGCGCGCTTGATGTAGTCTTTTGCCAATCGCATCTGAAGTTTTCTTATGCTTGGTGAGTTAGATTCTTCGTAACTTTTTCACGTTATACTATCGAGGTTTCCTTAAAAAAATTCTCAGTGCTCTGTTTTACGCTTTGTGCATGTTAGAGATGACCGTTTGCGATTGGTTGAGCCAGCAAGTGTTTGCATACAGAAACAGAGGCCGGATCCAGGACTTGAACAGAAGTAAACTTTTCTGTTCAAAATTGAGGTTGCTTAGACGCAACAGCTGGAAGATTCGCTTGTTTGCTCGGGTTGTTAGAGAAAATTATATTGTTCTTGGGAAATTTATCAATCTCTTTCTGAAGGAGGACTTCAAAGTAAGATCACGAAGAATATGTAGTCCTCTGGTAAAAAAACAATAGCCTTTCGTGTACAGATATAACCATCGAATTTTTAGACAAGTTATATACAAGCGCATGCTATGTACTTATTGAAAACCCAAAGCAGCCAATTGCGTGTATTATGCTGGTCGCATGTACGAAGAATATGTAGTCCTCTGGTAAAAAAACAATAGCCTTTCGTGTACAGATATAACCATCGAATTTTTAGGCAAGTTGTATACAAGCGCATGCTATGTACTTATTGAAAATCCAAATCAGCCAATCACGTGTATTATGCTGGTCGCATGTATACATGCGACCAGCATAATACACGCGATTAGCTGCTTTGGGTTTTCAATATCTGTGCCCATCAAGGATACTGCACTGTTTTAGCATCTTTGAAAAAAACGGAATGGTCAACATAGCTAAATTGTTCCTTACATCCTTTTAAAAAAATGGAGGACTAATAGATTGTCCACAACAGTGTTTCCTCCCTCAGAATAAGCAATTTCAGTCTCTGCAATGTCTTAAAATTGACAGAAAACAGAATTGACAAAACTTGAGGGCCAAAGTTTCGAAGGAATAACTGACAAAAATCTACAAAACTCAAATGAAAAGTTCTATTTGTCAATTAAAAATTTTAACTACAAATAGGTTATCAAATCCATTGGGAAAAGAATTAAAGCAACTTACTGCAGCTTAAAAGCAAGAAATCAAAAAAACACACAAGTCAAGTTGTTGCCTTAACGATGGCCACTTTTTTTCTTCATCTTTTTAGAATACAAGCTTGCATCCCCTTTAAACATCACGCCTTCTGCAAACACAAAACACTTATTAAAGTTAAGTTTCATTGTCAGTCTGCCTCTGATTCAAGTTTCAGTTTGTTTCACACGAATCTAAATAAACATCAATAATATCTCCCGATTCCATTTCCAAAATCTCGGGTGTCGATTTAACGTCAATCACATCACCATCAAAACAATATTTTGCACCGTCTAAATTCAACTTGCCCTTCTGACTCGTTTCAAATTTGTCTATAGTCTTCCAAAACGGTTCGCTCGGTTCCGAATAAAACTGAAACTTTAACTTTTCGTTAACTTTAAAGGTGATTATAACTTTCCCATACCATTCAACCAAACTTTTATTGTGTCCATCTTGGAAATTTTCCATGCAGTAACAATGAATAATCGATAAGTGCTTAAATCCAAGTTTTCGAACGCTTTTTACATAATTTTGAACCGGAATAACATTTAACTCAGGGTGGTTTGGGTCCGAACTTTGGGTGTATACTGTGGGCAGTACTTGAAAATCGAAGCCAGTTTGAAGCAGTAATTCTTCTAATCTTTCTGAGCCGGTAACTAAGAGCGACTTTGATTTATCACCGAATTTGAAAAATAATTTGAACTTTGATGCAGACGGCGATTCTTGGGCTGATAGTAAAGGTAGAATTTGTTCATATGCACCATTTAAAACTATTTCTGTGTTTGAAATGTCAGAACAATTTACAGATTCTGTCAGGCCTTCATTATCATAATGGCCAAATTGTTTCTCAAATTTCTGCAACTCTTTTAATCTAGCTTTCTCTTTATTTGCTTCCAGCTGTTTTTCTTCGTCCGAATCGAAACAAACTTCGCTTCTATTTTCATGTTTGACCCATTTTGGTGGGCTGCAAACAGCGTCTGCAGTTGAATCGGGTTCCGAGTCGTTTGGAGTCCGTTTCTGATTCCTCTTCTGCATTATGATTGTCTGCAGTTCCGAGCTCGTTACTGTCTGCTCAATTTTACGTTCAAAATTTGTTGATTTTTTCCTTAATGAAGTGTAAATTGCACATTCATCGTCACTGTTTTCATTACCATTTTGACAGAATTCAGTGGCATTCGGTTGAATTATTTTACGTCTCCTCCGCACACGCGCTTTGTTTCCTATATTCTTTGCATTTTCATCTGAGCTGGAATCCCCCATCACGCAAACAGTCAACTTTAAATTGATTGGAGTGCGCACAGGTCAGTTTTGGGGTCTTCTTGATGTGGAATCTATAACCCTTGCTTTGTAATAATTAAGAAGGTGTACATCGAATGAGGCAGATCTGAAAACAGCAGAAGTTTCCCATATTGTATGAGTAAATTAGAATACTGCGTTGGGATGTCAGAGTTTAGCATTTTCAAATAAGGCTAGGCCGGCGGGCTAAATGCGAATATGATTAATTTTAGAGACTTCGACCACACATCCGAATTCGTCAACTGTCATTTGTTATGTCACCCGTCCTTACACTAGAAAGTATTACTGCAACTTATTTTAAGTACTAATAGACAGTCCTGCTCGTTGTACTGTCAGTTTAAAAAAGACAATATTGCTTAACCTTAAAAGTCAAGCAAATCATAATGGCGCATTTCGCGTTAGAGTCCATTGATAGATCATTACGTCAAAATGCACAAGTTGTCACGAGTTTTCAATATTCTAAAAATTTATTTATTGTTACTAGGATAATAGATACAGTGTGACCTGATACAATTTTTTGAGTTAATCAACACCTGTTGCGATAATAGCAGTTAAATAAACTGCCAGTGTAATAAATTTTAGTGCCCGATCGACACTGGAAAAACACCTCAGCATTAGACTACAAGTTTATTACACTCTTTTATCGCCACTGTTACTAAATAAACAATGGCGATAAAAGAGTGGTGATAAACTCGTACTCTAATGATGGAAACAGTTTGATAAACTTGTAGTCTAAAAAAACTTGTGTGGCGTGTGTGTTGTGTGTGTGCGTGCGTATGTGTGTGGGTGTGTGTGTGTGTCTGGTTGTGTGCTTGTGTGTGTGTGCACGCGTATGTGTGTGTGCGTGTGTTTATGTGTGTGTGTGTGCGTGGGTGCATGTGTGCTTTGATTCGCTTGTAGTCTAAAAAAACTTGTGTGGCGTGTGTGTTGTGTGTGTCGTGTGTGTGCGGTGTGTGTGTGTGTGTGGTGTGTGTATGTGGGAGGGGGGGGGCATGAGGATAAAACGAAGAACAGATCTGAAGAAATATCACTTACCTTTGAAAATGTAATTGTCCACAAAAAATGAAAATGAAAAACCAATAAAACTGTGTTCAATTTTGAAATGATCGCAACAGGTGTTGATTTAAAAAATTACCACACGGTTGTTATCGCCCTCGAAGTTATCATAACACCTCGGCTTCTCCTCCGAGTTTGATAACTTCTCGGTGGCGATAACAACCGTGTGGTAATATTCATTAACATAGATTTGCCAGGTTCCACAGGCCGCTGAGTCATGGCCAAACTCATAGAAAACGAAAAAGCAATTGTGCAAACAACTAAAAATTTTTCATTCGACTTCTTTGAAAGTTCTTTCAAATTAGAGCTCAAGTTAAGTGGGATCTTTTATTAAAGACACAATAAGAGTTAGAAGACTCAAAAAACTTAAACTTCTCACGGTTTCAAAAAAGCCAACAAGCTGCCTAAATAGATACCAAAACTAGAAAAATAAGCCCTAAGAATTAGATAAAAACAATAGATATCAGTTAATAGAGTTGTTGATGAAATCTATACACACTAGCGTGTAAAGAACTAATAAAAAGTTCAAATGTATTATTTTCTCACGCCTCATTATCAAAACTAATTACAGAAGTCCTTCATTGACGTTGATATGGCAACGATTGGCCTCAAAAAACCTTAATATTAGTGCTAGTCATTTAGAGAGTGAGTGAGTCATTAAGGATAAAAACAATTAATCAAACAAATCAACTGGGACTCATTGCTACAGAGTGAAGGAAAGACGTCACATACCTATGAACAGTTAAAGAGCTGCTTGCAAAGATTACCGAAAAAGCCGTTTTAATGGCCGATGGAATATATGAGCTACTACAGCAATTTTTGTAGCCACTAGTCAAAAACCTGAACTCTCAATTAGCGGAAAATGAGCGAAACATTGCCGGAAAATAGCCGCGGTTGACGCACATTGTTATTGAAACACAAAAAAATAAGAGATAGAAAATGCGATTTTTCCCCTGTCGTTTTTTTAAAAAAAATTGTGTGAAAATACTGCATATTCGGTTAGATTGTAAAATAAAGCTTCTAAACTGAAAGCTATTAAGCTAAATAATAACATGAGCTAGCAATCGCTTTAATGAACTTTGATAACCTAATGCACTATGCCTTAATGACCGGGCTTTATGTTTATCCCGTTTTCTTTTTTTTGCTCTTTTGCCTTTGACCGTATTCGCTACATTTCATAATTCAATGAGTAAAAGAACTTAAAATCCATTCAATTGAAACAGTGAGTGAAGTAAGTTAGAAGTCAAGCGTGAAAATCGTGACTATGTAAAAAGTTATCAGAAGGTAAAGCGAATAAAAAACATAGCAGGACAAGTCCTGAAATATAATCCAAAGAATTGAATGAGATAATGAGAACTAATGTACCTGGCCAACAGATCAATTGAACAATCCCAGCCAAAAAGACAATCTCAAAAGTTGAGAAACTAAAATAATCAAACGAACTAAACAAAATTTTCGTCGCTAAAATTCTACCCTGATGAACAAATAAGATACAATTCAATATACTCACGAGCTCACGCGCAAGACTTGAAATAGATCAACTATCCACTGAAGGCAGATAAACCCGAGAAATATGACAAATGCTCCAAAAACATGACAGGTGCAAAAAATAAATTTTGCGGAAATAAAAAGTTCAAAACCAAGTTTTAGTCGGTGTAGTGCTCCCATTTGACCTATCTGTAAGGCCAGAAAATTCGTTGACCTGTAAAGATCGCTAAACTCAGAAAATAACAGAAAATTTGCAAAAAAAATATAAAAAAACAATGGCAAATTTTAACAAATTCTTGCTAAAATTTGCGATATTAACAACTTCAGTACCATTTCATTGTCTCCAGAGAATATCCAGTATTTCTATTTCTAACACCAAAGAGCTTCGCTGACTCAAAAAGATCAACAAATTCGGAACATGAAAATAATTTAGAGAAATATTGAATTTAAGTTTTATCAAAAACTCGTGTGATTAAAATATTGATAACCAATCAGTTTCCTGGGGCAACTATGCAGTAACCTGTTATCAAAACTTAGAGGAGATTCCTGGGCCCTTGCTGCCGGAAAACTTGCTGGTGGAAGGCTTTCAAAAATCTTGAAAAATTTCAAGTTTTATTTTAAAAATCTGTTAAAATTAGTCATATTAAAAATTGAAAACCTGCGTCATTGCCACTAGACGCTATGCATTAACCTATTATCAAAACCAGGAGGAGGTTCGTTGCCCCTTGAGGTTGGAGAAACCAAAAAAATGCAAGTTTTATCAAATATTGCTAAAAATTTGTGATATTAAAAAGATGAAAACCATTGCATGGCCAATAAAAATTCTTTAGTAAACTTTAATCAAACGCTATAGGAGATTTCCTGGCGCCAGGGGCTCGGAAAAATTAGATAATGCCAAAAAATTTTTCAAAATAAAATGCAAGTTTTATAAAAAAAAACTGCTAAAATTCGTGATGATAAAATGTTGAAAACCATTCTATTACCACTAGAAACTATGCAGTAACCTATTATTAAACCCTAAGGGATTTTGATTGACAGCTAGAGCTGAAAAACTCAAAAAATGACGAACATTTTTAAAAAACTGTAAAAATTAGTATAAATTTGCGTGTTTATGTTTCGAGTATCAAAAGTTATAGCTCTTAAAATCGTCATAAAGAGTAATTATATCTTAAAAAAAGCCTCTATCAACTCTTAAAAACCTCTATTTTAGACTGGTCTAACAACAATTTGAAAGCAGTCGAAAAGACGCGAAAAACTACAACTTTTTGGGCACAAAAACTAAAAATGACCTTTGAACCTCGAAATACGGCCTTCCCAGTTGCTTCGCCACTCGCACTTCAAGGACTAATAAACGCGGCTAAGGGCCTCTAATGAAACTTGATGACCGCTGAGCTTTACCAGTTTATCCCGTTCTGAAAGCTCAAAGTCATGAAAAAAGTATGAAAACATCTTAAAATAAAAAAAGACAGAGCACCAATACAATCCAATTCTTGGATTGTATAAAACATAGGACAAATCCTGCCCTACAATACAAAGAATTTTCAATAACTAAAAAACTACACCTAGAAGTGACTATGGCTGGATTGGGAAAACCATTTCAAAAAAAGACGATCAAAAAAGTGATAAAACAGTAAAAACAAGCGAAAATGCCGCAGGTGAATAAAAAAAAACAGAAAGCGGATTATTGTTCATACACCGCTTTGTCACTCTACGTAAAAACAAGAATAAAAAGTTCACGCCGCGAAACCACTCTTTTTTGCTCCACTTCCTGTTTTGGCGTGACCAAAATCATCGCTTCAATCTGAATTCAAAAATCATGAAAATGTGTGAACAGACCTTAAAAATACCCAGAAGTCCGAAATCATCTCGAAGTATAACTCAGCTTACGCTCCAACTCACAACTAATTAAACTAGTAAATTTTTATTTCAAAATATCAACCAATTTTTTTAAAAAAAACAGGAAATTAGAAAGCAAAAGAAGAATGGAAACACATTTTGGCGATTCTTCACGAGTTGCAACTCCATAACAATTTTTGATAACAGAATGTCTATTATACTCAATTGTTCTATAAAACTGAATATGTTAGGAAAATACGCGGCAGATTGCTGGAAAATAGCCGCCATTGATTAAAATAAACACGATTGAGAATGAAAGGCAAAAAGAACTGATTTTTGTACAAAATTAAGGTATGAATTAATGATGCTCTCCCAGAGTTTGAGTCGATGTTACTACTGTTTTTTAATGAGAGGATAGAGAGGCTAGAATTCATAAAAATAAGCAGTCGAGATGGTATCTAAGATTTAATGCTAGTCATTTAGAGAGTGACAGAGTCATTAAGGATAAAAACAATTAATCAAACACATCAACTGAGACTCATTGCTACAGAGTGAAGGAAAGACGTCAAATACCCATAAACAGTTAAAGAGCTGGTCGCAAAAATTACCAAAAAAGCCGTTTGGATGTTCAATGGGATAATAGATGAGCTTAAACAACAACAATTTTTGTAGCCACTAGTCAAAATCAATTAGCGGAAAATGAACGAAAACCAAACATTGCGGGCAGATTGTCAAAAAAAAAGCCGCCGCTGACGTACATTGTGACTGAAACAGAAGAATTAAGAGATAGAAAATGAGATTTTTTTCTGTCTTTAAAAATTTGTGAAACTTCTGCATATTCGGTTAGATTCTGAAATTACACCTAATTCAGCTCCTAAACTGAAAGCTATTAAGCTAAATACTAACAAAAGCTAGCAATCGCTTTAATGAACTTTGATAACCTAATGCACTATGACTTGATGACCAGGCTTTATGTTTATCCCGTTTCCTTTATTTTGCTCTTTCGACTTTGACCGTATTCACTACATTTCATAATTCAACGTGCCAAAGAATTTGAAATCCATTCAGTTGAAACAGTGAGTGAAGTAAATCGGAAGTCAAGCGTGACAATCGTGACAATGTGAAACGAAAAAGGTGATCAAAAGGTAAAGCGAATGAAAAAAAACACAGGACAAATCCTGCCCTACAATACAAAGAATTTTCAATAACTAAAAAAAACTAGACCTAGAAGTGACTATGACTGGATTGGGACAACCATTTCAAAAGAAGACGCTGAAAAAAGTGAAAAAAACAGTAAAAATCGAAGCGAAAATGCCGCAGTTGAACAAAAAAAAACAAAGCGAATTTTTGTTCATACACCGTTTTCTCACTCTACGTAAAAACAAGAATAAAAAGTTCACGCCGCGAAACCACTCTTTTTTGCTCCACTTCCTGTTTTGGCATGACCAAAATCATCGCTTCAATCTTAATTCAAAAATCATGAAAATGTGTGAACAGATCTTTGAAAAATATCCAGAAGACTCCGAAATCAAATCGAAGTATAACTCAGCTTACGCCCCCACTCACAACTAATTAAACTAGTAAATTTTTATTTACTTCATTATATCAATCAATTTTAAAAAAAGGAAATTAGAAAGCAAAAGAAAAATGTAAACACCTTGTGGCGATTCTTCACGAGTTTCAACTCCATAACAATTTTCGATAACAGAATGTGTAATATACCCAATTTCGGTTCTATAAAACTGCATATGTTAGGAAAACACAAGGCAGATTGCTGGAAAATAGCCACCATTGATTCAAATAAACACGATTGAGAATCAAAGAAAAGAAGAAACTGATTTTTGTACCAAAAATTTTAAGGTAAGAATCAATGATGCTCTCCCAGAGTGAGACTCGATGTTACTCCTGTTTTTTTAATGAGAGGAGAGAGGCTAGTATTCATACACATATGCATTCGAGATGGTATCTAAGATTTATAAGTTCAAGTAGCGGGCATCTGAAATTAGGTTTCATGAGTTTATACGGTTTGAAGTGGTTTTTCGCTACTGACTCAAATGATTCTAGATTGTTTTTCTGAGCTACAGCTGTTTCAGAGCACTGAAAAGAATGAGAGGAGAAGGTAAACAGCCTAGAGCAGTCAAAAAGATTAACGCAAAAATTTCAACAAGCCGTGAACTAAAGTGAAAATCTTTATTCGACAAAATAAAACGAATAAAGATGAGTGAGGATACAAAAAACAATTTACGACAGGCAATACATCTCGAAAAAAACCGAGCAAAAATCATAAAAACTTAATGACATAATCAACGAAACCTGTTCTCTAACAAATATAGGATCTCAATCGATCTCTACCACAAACGCTAGAAAACAGTTCCTTTCTATTCATTGAGCAACCAAACGACACCCAAAAGCACCGAAGAGAAAGAATTAAAAACAAAAAACTAGATTTATTTATTTTATAAAAACATGTGTTTTCAAACCCTTAACTGTTTTCACGTAGTATCAATAATTCTCCTGCCAACCCCAATAAAAAATTGAATATGAAAAGATGCAATGAATGGCAGAAAAACAGCAATTTGTCAACAAAAAAATATTGAAAAACAAAAATTAAATGAAAAATGTTAAAAATTAGACCGATTTCTTCAACTAAACGAATTTCATGTGACAATAGCACAGTTAAAAGGGCATGAAAACTCATATGCATACCAATTTCAACTAAAAAAATGCCCCGGCCACTCAAAACAAAAAAAAGAGTACGGAAACGCCCCGGACACTGAAAAATGAGGACAAAAACCGCTAAAAAGCGTTCAAAACGGCGAAATCACAAAAATAGCACCAGATTGCATAGAAAACTTTAATATATAATTGAGATGGACACAAATGCTCCTAGACAAACAATTACTTTTCAATATGTTTAAGAGATTACTAAATTTACCTTTTAACTGAAAAATTACATTTTACCAGAAAAAATTAAAAATACTACCTGAAAAGTAAGAACTAAATAAAACTGCTTCGAGAAAGCGGCACCAGATCACAAAATATTTCGCCCGCTTAACAAAATTTTTTCGCTACTGATAAACGCAGCGCTAACTGAAAAATACGCAGCGCTAACTGAAAAATACGCAGCGCTAACTGAAAAATACTCTCTCTTCTCTCTGCTCTTCAATTCGTTCAGCCTTTTGACCTAAACACTTAGTTTTTACGTGCGGCATTGATTTTTACATCCTGTTTCAAATACACTCCAACAAATTATCGATCAAAAAAGACGCTCCACCAATACTCCTCTTCGAGTCGTAAAAAGACACCACCCAAATACAATTCAAATTCTTTGAATTGTAAAAAAGGAGAGCTCCTAAATAATAATAGCCGTTGAGAGGCTGACGGCGGCCATTAATTATAACATTATAAACAGCAGGCAGTACTTGACTCTGTAAAGTGTCCCTAACGTTTGACATCATAAGAGAATACATCATAGAAGCAAACTAAAGCTGCACCTTTTAGCTACTATAATCAAAATCCTTAGTTGGCCGAAGAGAACAGAGAAAAAAGCAAAACTTTGAAATAGAGTTGTTGGGCTCAAAAAAGTGCGAGCAAAGTTGCTAAGAACGGATTTAACTTAATTGATACAAATGCTAAATATTTGGAAGAAAAGGTAGTCAATCTTTGTATTTGGTTGCTTTAACATTTGAGTCGTAAACATAGTCATGTGGGTTTTGGAAATATGGTCTTCAAGTGTAATACTTGGTTTTCACCCAACTTCGACAAAACACAAATAAAACTTTCGCCTGATGAGTACAAAATTGCTTGCGTCTCAGAGCTTTGCCTAATATCTCACGCCCCGTTTTAACCCAAGAAATTACTAAAAACAAACGGACTAAAATCAGATGAATTGCTCTCGAACTACAGGCTGGTCGATTCTTATAGGCGGCGTGGCTTAAAATGTTTTATGGGTGCAATAAAACGACCCAACCGGGCAGGGTTGATACCCCGGACCTCCAGGATGCCAGTCACATCTGGGATTGAAACCCGTTGACTAATAGCCGAATTAATTTCTGTAAAAGTGACATCTGCTACAGCTGTGTAAGTTTGAATTAATGTTTTTGAGTATGAATGTGATAAACTATAGGAAATATAATCAACTGATAATATTATCAAATCAACCAATTCACATTGCGCTATCAGCAATTGTCATAAATTGAGCAAAAAGGACCAACAGTAGTACATCAGTTATATAGAGCACTGTAGAATCACAATATATCCACCAATTTCTCGCTACAATTCAACTTCCTGTGTTTTTGACATACTGCCCAAAGTGAAAAAAAACCTTACATAAATCCAAAATTTATACAGTCATATAAACTTAAATTTGCTCAATCGAATTCAAAAATTTAATTTTTTAGAACTTTTCCTAAGTAAACCTTTATATAACCTTTATATGATAAACTTGGTATGACATAATTTTACAAGGCACTCGTTTTTTCATCGCGTTTGGCAAAATTGAGCAAATTTCAGCTTACGTTTCCAGTTTTAGCTCACTGCAAAAATGCTGCTGCAGGTACACGTTAATTACTACTTAATCGTTAAGATAGAATCGACCAACTACAATTACATTTGCATGACCAAAAATGTTTGCAGAAAATTATGGCTTCTTTCCTTCACAAAACGAAAACGATTCACTAAATTTACAATTAAGTTTGGACAAAGTGCATCTTAAAAACCCAAAAATACAACATTAATTAGAAAACCAGTCAAAAATTGTTAAATTACTTGCGGTCTTGGCCCAAGCAACCCCCGCTCACCCCCCCCCCCCCCCCCCAAATAAAGGAAACATTTTCCGGGTCACTACTCAATTACTTCAAAGATTGCACGTTGCATAGAATAATATAGTAGCACATGCAATTTTATTTAGACAACTGTTTATATAGTCACTATGTGCAATTCATTAATAATATTTTCACCCAGGTACGTCTTGAGAGTTCTGCCTTAAAATATTTTAAATTTTCCGCCTTCGAGTATATTCCGAGTAATGTATTTCAGCTGAAAGTATTCAGTAATAAAGTCTTTGTTCCAAAAATACTTCATCAAGGTTGTTACATTATACCCAATGCCAAAATACCTATGTGCCCTTATAATCGTTCTGGTAATTTCACATTCAGGATAAAACATGGGGTATACTTGGGGTACATTGTAACATTGAGTATATCGGCATTGCATATTTTGTCCTAACATTCTATATCAAATAGCTTCAAAAAATTGTTTTGAATATATTTCAATTTTAATTTTCTTTCTAATTTAATTTTTTCTTTTTAATATAATGTTTATTGGACCCTCAAGACGTCAATTTGAAAAGTATTCAACAACAATTCAATGTCTTTTTTTCAGAAAAAAGTAAATTATTCCAGCTGGAAATCGCTAAAGTTAAAAACGTTAAATAGGCTCGCATCAACGAGTTATTGAACCAATTTATTCTAAAAATTTAAATTCAGCTGGAATACAGTAATAGCAAATGGAATAGGAAAAAGCACCAAAACATCCACTCGAAAAAATTTCCATAATTCTCAATTCTTTTTCAATATCTCGATTTTTCAAATTTGTACTTCAAGAGTCAGCAACCATAGATTACAATTCATCTCAAAAAAGTTTCTTTCATCAATTGGTAATAACATTATAACATTGCCAAGAATTTGGCTTTGAAGATGCATAGCACACAATAGCACGGATTTTTCAGACAAAATTATTATTATCATCGGGTTAAAATTAATATGGAGGCAATACCAGCTAATAGTTAATAAATAACTAAATGTGAATATCATTGTGAGAATAGTGTGGTAACAATATAGATATCAACAGTTAGAGCCCAGCTCTGTTATAATTTGCACATAAATTGGTGACCAAATTTTACACATTGACAAACGCAGCAGAGTCCCAAAATGTTCACACGTTATGACCAGAATGAATTGCATATTTTTAAGTCGATATTTTCTGCTCTATTCAATCATGCCTAAAACTTGATACTATTTCGATAATTTTTTCATGAAAAAAAGGCATTTTACGAATGTGTACAAAATATTAGTTTCGCATTGATTCATATATAATGGATTTCCAAATTTTCTACAGAAATGCAACGCAGCATAGAGCAAAACGGAATAGAGCAAAAGGAAATTTCATTATTATCCACCGAATGCAATTATTTATTTCGCTGGTGAAACTTCGACGCTCGGGGTAGTTCCATTAATCTCAGATCCCACAGAACCTGCCGCATTACCCTCCACAGCAACGGCAGGCGGGGGACCAGAATGTTTCTTTTGATGGTGATGGCCGTGATGGTTGTGGTGGTGAGGGGGCGAATGATCCGATTTGTTGGACTCGCCTGCCGATTGTTCGCTGTTCTTTCGGCCGAGAATTGGAGAACTGCTTTGAGACTTGAGGCGACAGGAGGTTGCAGCCACCAGTGCTGCTCCTCTTCCACTTGCGTCTTTGGCTGTGATGAATTTCACTTCAGCTGCTGGCGACAAAATACTCAGGTACTCCTGAAAGCAGCTCAAAATGTCAATAAAAAATAAATCTTCAGAAACTACAGTTATCATAGCCGGCAGATTGCCAGAATAGCTGCGAAAGAATAGACTTGCGTGCCGTATAATAGAGATAGAAACATTCAGATAAAAGTTGAAAAATTTAACGACGTCACTCAAAAAGATATGTGAAAAACAATCAGCGATAATTTAATAAAGCTTGTTAAAATTCATTGCGCAGAAGCCTTTTCATCAGGGCCCTTCCTTACACATATGATTTCCTTTGACCTTAAATAAATTCAAATTAAACTTAAGTTTTAAAGCGCAGCAGTCATTTTATTGAGTGAGGTAAGTCACGCATGATCAAAATCTAATCACGCAAATGAAATAAACACTTTTTCTAGAGAGAGAGAGAGAGAGAGAGAGAGAGAGAGAGAGAGAGAGAGAGAGAGAGAGAGTGAGACCTGATGTCACGCGCGCAAATGCCGTTAGTGAGAGAAAGGAGTCATTAAGAAGATTTAACTTTTTCTGCTTTGCTGTGTGAACAAATTTAAAACGAAAAAGAGCGTCAGACGACGGAACAAAAAAACATAGCAGAAGTCCTGACGTACAATTCAAAGAATTTTCACCGACTAAACAAAAAACTACACCTAGACCACACTGTGAATAGATTGAGAAAACCATTTAGAAAAAAACTCCGATCTAAAAAAAAGAAAGCTTACCAAAATGCTGCATGTGAACAAAATCCACTAACGAGAAGCCGAATTATTGTTCATTGTTCAAACATTTTCTTAAAAGAGCAAAAAAATTTACGTCACACAACCACTAATTTTTTCGCACAGCTTTCTGTTTCAGCGTGACCAAAATCATCAATCCAATTCGACTACAAAAATCATAAAAATGTGTGAACAGATCTTAAAAAAGGCAGCGCACCAATACAATTCAAATTCTAAGAATTGTAAAAAACACCAAAGAGCAGCACAATATAGCTCCTCTCAGCTTACAGCAAGATAAATGAAGGGCAATTTAGCATGGTACCTGCATTATGTCTCCTCAAAACAGTCGGTGAATCGCATACATAGAGACTAGTAAGGTGTAATGCTCTTATAGAGCTTCTCAGACACTTAATGCCCTCTGAGCTTTACCGGTCAAGGGAAAAATTGCATACAAAAACACGACTAATACCATAGCGAGCAGATTGCCGGAAAAAAGCGGCCGTCGACGCGTTTCATTCAACTCGGGATTGAAACAGAAAAAGGAATGATAAATTGGCCTTCTTTTCAGTGTTCTAATTTGGCGTGCAGTTTCAGTTGGATTCTAAAATTATTCATAATTCAGCTTCTAAACTGAAAGCCGATAATCTTAATACCTATGTCAGCTAGCAAACACTAATGAACTTTAATAACCTAACTCTGAATGACTTAATGACCGGGCTTTATCGATTTACCTCGTCTCTTTTGATTTTGATCTTTTGACTTTGACAGTAATCACCACAATGCGTAATTGAATGCATGAAAGAATTTAAAATCTATTCAGTTGAAACAGTAAGTCAGAAGTCACCGTGAAAATCGTGACTTATGTAAAACGAAAAAGGTGATCAAAAGGTAAAGGGAATTAAAAAAGGAGAGCGCCTAAAATATTACCTGTTGAGAGGCTGACGGCGGCTAATAATTGCAATTAATTTCGTTTGCGCAATTTTTAAAAAAGACCGTATGACTAGCCTTGCTATAAAAATGTATTTCTTTTCTTAGAACGTCCATTTAAAGAAACATAAAACGACTGAGGTCTGACAAATTGCTCTCGTCGGCATTAATTCAGAGGGGTCTGTAGCCAAGATAATTTGTATCGGCGGAGAACATTCCGAATAGTCAGCGGTTCAAACCGCGACCTCCATCGTAATAGAATAGAGCATTAACCACTTGACTGACTCTCAATCACCTTTAATATTTTATCTCAGAATCGGTTTTGTTTAAGCACCAGGCTTAATTTCTGAATAAGAGCAAATAAGGTTACGCAAAAATTGAGAAGTCACGCGTGAAATAGTCATTCGAGAGGTGAAATCGAAAGATCGCTCTGGAACAAAACAGCCAATCACAAATTTTGCATTAAAAAGACACGTTTAAAATAATTGCATCAATTTTCATTCGAGAACAATTCGAAAACCTTTCCTTAAAGGCTGTCGGTCAACTCGGAGTCAACGAGTCAAATCCTGTAAAGGCATATAAAATGAGTAGTCAGCAACAATCGTCATTATATGCGAAGAAGGGAAAGCCTTTTCTACTACACTCCGAATGAAAGTTTCAGCAGCGAAGCGCAAACGCATGAAGCGCACGCCGCGGAGGCAAAGTACAAATAAGGAAAAATTATAAGCTAATTTTTTGATCCATTTCAGACTATGCATCCTCCTTTGTCATATTGATTTCTAACGTCAACCTCTTCAATGTCTGCAATATAAGATCAGCCCATACAGAGCACCAACAATATAACCGAAGGATGCGTTTGACTTAAATTATTCTCTTTTTATCGTTTCACTTAATTGCGTCTATTTACTCAATTGCGTCTATTTACGCAATGGACTCGCTGTGTGAAAAAGTATTTATGATTTCACGGAAAAGCAGAAACATAGCAGATCTGATCGAGCATTGTAATCAGTTATACATGCTATAAATTATTTTTCGAGCTCATCCTCGTGGACTTCAGATAATTCTGAATGGCGGCTTCTACCCCCTCCCCCAGGTTGTCTTCCTGCCTTCAGCAGGAGAGCTTTAATAAGTTTTATTATTGAACTCGACGCCAACTTATAGAAAAGAACATTCATTCATCGTTCTGAGAATGCGTCCGAGCCTTTTCTTCATCTGATTTATCATAATTATCAACAGCATTTGCTATGACCTATTTGGTAGACCAAACGAGTTCTTAGCAATTTCGGGAGTGAATCGATTCTCATCAACACTGCTTTTCCTCGATCAGGGTCTCTCGTTGGACAACATTTGCTACCGTAACTGTAAAAATGCTCAATTCGTTCCTTCAGAATGGATTCTAATAGTTCAAATGCAATATTTAAAAACATAGCTGGCAGATTGCCAGAAAATAGCCGCAATCGATTCGTAGATCGGCAGTCTAAAAAAAACAGTAAAAAAGCCAGACCAAAAAAATTCGTCTTTTCATTGAAGGCTGATCTGTTATATTTTTATTAATATCTGTATAAGTAATTGCTGCCTCTATTAGCTGATCTCAAATAACCTTCATTTAGAAGGACACACACCCATTTGACCTTATCTCTTTGAATTAAAGTAAATAAAAGTCAATTTCAAAGTGAGGAAGTCATTTTTGAGAGTGAGGTAAGTCAAGTGTGACCAAAAATTTAATCACGCGCATGAACAAAAAAACTCGCTCCACTAAGAGCGAAAAATGACGTCACACATGCAATTCAGTTGAAATTGCATGAACGAATGAACAAAAAGTGTCTGTGACGTCATATGGTCGTAACAAAAATCATGACGACGAAATAAAAAACATAGCAGGACAAGTCCTGACGTACAATTCAAAGAATTTTCATTGACTAAACAGAAAACTAGACCTAGAACGGACTATGAATGGTTTGGAAAAACCATTTAGAAAAAAATCCGATCCAAAAAATCGAAAAAACAGTAAAAATCAAAGTGAAATTGCCGCATGTGAACAAAAAACAACTACCGATAAAGCGAATTTTTGTTCAAACACCGTATTCTCACTCTACTTTAAAATTAGAGCGAAAAAATTTCACGCCGCAAAACCACTCTCTTTTTCGCTCCATTTCCTGTTTCGGCGTGACCAAAATCACTACTCCAATTTGACTTCAAAAATCATGAAAATGTGTGAACAGACCTTAAAAAAAAAAAAAGACAGCGCCCCAATACAATTCAAATTCTTTGAATTGTAAAAAACCAAGAGAAGGCCAATAATAGCCCCAGCTATCGCTGTGCGGCTATTAATGAGATGCCTTTGAAATTGGCGGATCGTAAGTAACATTTTTTTGAACTTTGTGTAAACAAATTGCTCTGTTCCATTCAACGAATATTACTTTATTCTATGATTCATGATTACTCCTGTTTCTTAAAGAGAGGATGCAGGATCTAGTATCAGTGTCAAAACGCACTAGAGATGTTAAATAAGACTTAAGAACAAAGTTCAAGTAGCTGTCATCCAAAATTGGGCTTCATAGGTTTATTCCGTTTCTATTTTGATTTGGATACTGATTCTGTTCATTTTAGATTGTTCGCTGAGGAACTACTGCTTAAAAGCACTTTGAGCAGAATGAGCGAAGAATGAAATTAGCCTAGAGAAGTCAAAAAGATTTCATGGAAAATGTTAAACAAGCTGTGAATTAAGCTAAAGCGAAACCAAAATTTGTCCGACGAATTAAAAAAAAAACATAGCAGGACAAGTCCTGACGTACAATTCAAAGAATTTTCATCGACTAAACAGAAAAACTAGACCTAGAATGGACTATGAGTGAATTGAGAAAATCATTTTAAAAAAATCAGATCAAAAAATAAGAAACACAAAAAATCAATGTCAAAATGCCGCATGTGAACAAAAAAACCATTAGCGAGAAATGAAAATTCAATTCAAAAAACTAGGCCTAGAATGAGCTGTGAATGGATTGGGAAAACCATTTAGAAAAAAATCCAATCCAAAAAATCGAAAAAACAGTGAAACTCAGAGTGAAATTGCCGCATGTGAACAAAAAACCACTACCGAGAAAGCGAATTTTTGTTCAAACACCATTTTCTCACTCTACTTTAAAATTAGAGCGAAAAAAATTCACGTCGCAAAACCACTCAGTGTTTCGCTCCATTTCCTGTTTCGGCGTGACCAAAATCACTACTCCAATTTGACCTCAAAAATCATGAAAATATGTGAACAGATCTTAAAAAAAAGACAGTGTCAATACAATTCAAATTCTTCGAATTGTAAAAACATAGCAGGACAAGTCCTGAGCGACAATTCAAAAAATTTTCATTGAATAAACAAAAACTAGACCTAGAACGGACTATGAGTGAATTGGAAACACCATTTCCAAAAAAATCAGATAAAAAATGTTTCAAAATAGCGCATGTGAACAAAAAACCGCTAACGAGAAAGATAAATTCGGTGCAAACAAAAAACTAGGCCTAGAATGAACTATGAATGGATTGAGAAAACAATTTAGAACAAAATCCGATCCAAAAATCGAAAAACAGTAAACGTTTTGTCACTACTTTAAAATTAAAGCGAAAAAATTTCACGCCGCAAAACCACTCAATTTTTTGCCCCATTTCCTGTTTCGGCGAGACCAAAATCACAACACCAAATTGACTTCAAAAATCATGAAAATGTGTGAACATATCTTAGAAAAAATTTGAAAAAGACAGCCTCCCAATACAATTCAAATTTATAGCAGGACAAGTGCTCACAAAATTAAAAGAATCGCCGTTGACTTAACAAACATAGCCGGCATATTGCCGGAAAATAGCCGCCCTTGATGGACATTGGGATAGAAACAGAAAAAGATCAAAAGAGATAGAAATTGACCGAATTTTCTGTTTTTTTTCAGTGTCAAAAAGTGTTCTAATTTGGGGTGCAGTTTTAGTAAAATTCTTAAAATATACTTAATTCAGCTTCTAAACGGAAAGCTTTAAGCTTAAACCTGATGTCAGCTAGCATTTGCTCTAATAAACTTTGATAACCTAATGCACTATGACTTAATGACCGGGCTTTATCGTTTAACCCCGTTTCTTTTGATTTTGACTGCATTCACTACATTGAGTAAATCAATGCGTGAAAAAATTGAAAATCATTCAGTTGAAATAATGAGTGAGGTAAGTCAGAAGTCAAGCGAGCAAATCGTGACTTAAACGAAAAACGTGATGAAAAGGTAAAGCGAATTTTAAAAAAGGAGAACGTCTAAATAATATCCGTTGAGAGGCTGACGGCGGCTATTAAAAAACTAGACCTAGAATGGACCGAGAACGGCTTAGGAAAATCATTAGGAAAAAATTAGATCCAAAAAAGAAAATCAATGACAAAATGCCGCATGTGAACAAAATCCACGAGCGAGAAATCGAATTATTGTTCATACGTTTTCTTCAAACATAGAGCAAAAAAATTTACGTCACAAAACCACTCGCATTTTTGCTCCATCTCCTGTTTCGATGCGACCAAAATCATCACTTCAATTTGACTGAAAAATCATGAATTGTGAACAGATCTTTTAAAAAAGACAGCGCCCCAATACAATTCAAATTATTTGAATTGTAATACGAGCGCTATAATATCCAGCTGAGAAGATGAGGGCGGTTATTAAATATAAAACTTCATTTGTCTCAACTCGAAAGACAAAATAAAACAAAAACCGACCAACGTCGAAAAAATTGCTCTCGAAAGACAGGCGTGGCAATTTAAATCAGGGGCCGTAGCCTAGATTAATTCTTCGTTATGGGTGCGAAAACATCATCCGAAGGTAGGGTTCTAACCAATCCGATTCCCTCGGCTGGACTGCATTATTAACCAGACGACTAAATGAGTAGTCGTTCTAACAGTCGGTTTTGTTTGAACAACAAGAGTTATTTCGGAGTGAGAGCAACTGAAACCACTCAAAACTCTTAAGTGCGTGAAAAAGTCACTTGAGAAGTCAAAGATTATTCTAGAAGAAAAACGCAAAAGCGGTCAAGCAAAAAATCTGCATAAAACACACGTTTACAATAATTGCTTCTCATTCAAGAGCAATTAAAAAACAAGCGCTAAATTCTTTTTTTTTGCGTTTCACTTGATATTACCGAACTTGTAACTCAAAATAATTACAGATTCTACATGAACTAATTTTAAGAACTGTTACCAGCGTCAATTTAAGACTCATCTAAAATAAAAAGAAAAACGGTGAAAAACTGCTTGATTTTTGGGGCTCAATATTCAAAAAAAGCATCTTTGAGGTCACCCCAGCAACTTCAGCAATCGAAGCACTTGGAAGACTAATAAAGCCAGCTTAGGGCCTCTAATGAGACTTAATACCAACTGGGTTCAGGGCATGAAGTCTAATGATGAAGTCACTGATGAAGTCTAACCGTGACGTAGTCCCTAAACTTCTGGAAGTTCAGGTAGAGGCTTCCGTCGCAGATGATTGTGAGTTTGTCTTTGTTAATCTTCTTAATTATGGCCGCCAGTCCGATGGCTGCGAACTTGCCTGCTCGCTTTGTGACTGCCTTACACAGCTGTTGAACGGCAACACAGTCCTGCCTAAAAACAGAAAAAGTGCGTTATTGACTACTGCTTAATATATGTGTAATCGAACTAAACACGTTAATTTTAAACAGCACTTTACAAGGCTTTGAACGCTGTGAACACTAGGAATACAAAATTGATGAAAGCAGCACCACTTAAGAATATACATAACCCACCCTACACACCATGAATTAATATCTCAGAACTTTCGGTAAATTTCAAAATTAACAGAGTGGTAAGCCTCTTATAGAACTGCTCAGCTTCTTTTTTCATTTCTTAAGGCAAAAAGTCGCGAAGCTCAGTGGTCAGAAAAAAACGATCAGAACAAAAATTGGTAAAACAATACATTACATTGCATTGCTACAAACTTGGTTTGATATCAATTAAGAACGATAGCTACCTTGAAACATGGGGAATGTCTAAATCGTAGTGCAAGTGGTAATGAATTCTCTCCAAGTTGGGCGTGTTGTCATGCACAATAGCAGACACATACTTCGTTTCAAAGATGTACTTCTGCTTAAACGTCTCTCCGACCTCCCCATTGAAGAACACATTCTGTTTTGCAAAGTCCAGACACGCGATTCGACAGATCTCTCCTATGTACATACCCGAAATCATCTTCTCGTATATCTGTTTGCCAGGATTCATGGAGTCGACGTCTACTCTCAAATCGTACAGCGTTCTGTAGTCATTAAGACTTCCGTTGTTGCCAAAGGCACCAAACTCCGTGTTAATTACCATCTAAACACTAAGGGTCATTAATTGAAATTCCTTTAAAAATGTAATCAGGCAAACAAAAAAATTATTTTAATGACGACAGTGTTTGATTAAAAAACACTGGCTATGAAAACATTGCCCATTTGAAGTTATGGAAACACAGACACTTCATGCTTACAAACCCTCAGCATGTCTTCATTTCATTACCGAGTCCTGATTTCACAGATGACAAAATTGAAGAACGATAAGATAATATCATTTTATGCCAAAATCCTTTTCATTGAGCTCAAATTTAATCCTGATTTCGCTGCTAGAAGAACAGTTCATCATAGAACTCATTATCAGCTTATGTGAAAAATCGTTTAATTTGGTTCAAACTGAGAAAGCACATCGAAAAATAAAACTTGAGCATGAAAATAAAAAGCAAACCATTCGTGTAACAGCTCAAGAGAGCGAATTGACAAATAATATTAGAGCAGCCTTTAAAAACGCGGAGGTGTGTGCGCGAGTGTGTTGGTACCAACAATACCACCAAGACTAGTAGTCTACAAGTGATTTTATTTGCGTAAACAAGTCTTACATTTTCAACTATGCTTATATATATTCAAACCATGCATTCATTATGAACTGAATATGTAAAAATGGTTAACCTTGAATTTTTATACCTTCATTACAAGCATTAAATACGTTTTTCTACTTTTCTTTGGTGTCATTTTGTCCTTCATGCGATATGAATTGATTTAATGCCACGTATAACATGGTAGACTATGTTCTATATGGATGAAAAATTTTAAGCCGATATAATTCCCGTGCAAAATTCCATCAAGCAATTCTTTTTGTGCAAACATCTTTTGTTCTGCACCACTTGCAACAATTCAAACAGAGAACGCTTTGAAAATTTAAGCTGTACTCAATAAACGCGTACAACTTATTGAATTTCATATAGTCAGTCAAGAAGAAATCATATATAAGGTCGTTTTCGGTATATTCATCATCAATCTCCACCAAAAACAATTAAAAAACCACTTAAAAACGATTAAGATTAAGTAAAGATTTTCTTTACCTGGTTAAATTGCAGAGAATTTTAAACTATTCAGTAAAAAATGTTCAATGAAAATCAATAGAACTCAAGTGGCTGTCACGAAAACTCATACAGAAACTTTTTCAAATTTCTCTCCTTTCGTTACAAACCAATGGGTGGGATGATTTTTTAACTTCAAAAAATTTCACCTTATAACCACGCTTCGTAGTCAAACACTAATTGTTTAAAAGGTTAGAAAAAATTAAGCTAGCCCAAAATTTATTGCTCCGACCGCATTTAGTGGGGAGAAGAACTATATGCTCAAACCGCTTTCTTTTTGTTCAGTCAATTTTGGCCGATCGATATTATCATAGAAGAGAATCGTGAGTGGTATTATTAGAAAGCTCTTCAAGCACAGAAACTGAATTTGAAGACTTTCAATATTTTTCAGAATTTATTAATAAGAATTTATTATTTACGTTCTATTAATAAGAAATCCTATTTTTGGCCAGGTGGTGCCCAATGAACACTCATTTTGTTTTCAGGGAATCATCGACTCAGGGAATCTTCAACTCTGTTTTCTTAACTTTTAATTACTATTGTTTTGCCTGCATTTGTTGCTTTTTTTAGTCGTATGTTTTAGCCCGGTCAATTAAAAATGCAATTGGCAGCCTAAATAGAACTACGCGGACCTTCCAAATCCTTTGACTGCATACCTAAACGTTGAAAAATCGGATTTTTTTAAAAAAAAAACATCGATTTTTAACCGTATTTAAACTTAAATATGTGAACTTATAAGTCTAGGCTACTATTTAGAGGTCCATCATTCACCAAAAAAGATTAGTATATCAGCGTTTTCATCAACTAACTATTCGTTTTATGATCTTGATGCAACGTGTTTTTATACAAATTTTTGTTATTTTTGCATATTTGTTCATAATTATAGTTCTTTTCGAAATCTTGTCAAACTATAACCTTTTTGAAAACTCCAATTGGCAGTGAAATGACTAACTTGAACATCGAAAAAGCGAACTTTTCTATTGAATTTTTGGTTTTTGTCTCTATTTGTTGCCCTTTTTTAGTCATATGATTTATTCTGATTATGTAATGCTTCCATTCGCTTCCAATCATTATTTTTCAGGTATAAGTCAAAGTTTTTTTAGTGCTTTAAGTTAAAAAACCATTGGTTTTAATAGCTCTGATACTACGAGTTGTCTTTAAAATTGAGAGGAGATATCAACTGGCCGTGAAAGGAAAATCAATTCAAAATATACAAATTTTCACCCTGAATCTCTCATTTTTGAAAATGACTTCGACTCCGTTTTTTCGCATTGTTTTAAACTCTGTTTTTTTCGTGGAATTGTTGATATAATTGTTGTTTTGTTGATGAAATGTTGATGTAAGAATTTTTCTGATTAAGTACAGATCTAAACAACGTTTTTGATCATTAAGATTCTATTTGCTTTTAAAATTTGGTATTTTGAACTTTTCCTTTTTGTTTCTTTTTGTCAACTTGAAACATAGTCTGATCAATGAGAGGTCCCCAACTTTCTTGTGATTTAAACTTCAAGCAATCTTTTGGTTTCATGTTACAATCAATGTTTCATATCTTGCACACAATTCGTTTTCTCAAAAATTATGTGATTGTTAATTTTTTATTTCGTTTTGTTGACCTTTAATATATTATTGTATATGACAACTGAATTTCAACAGTGTGAACGTATACAGGTTTACATTTATAAATAAACGGAAAAAATAAGCAAAAACTTAAATGAATAATGCTCAGATGAGAGGTAATGGCGTTAATTGATTCAATAATGCGTTTTCCCAAATTGTTTGTTGTTTTTTCTGTATTTTTTATCCATGGTTTTCATGTCCTGACCTAGGACTTATTTTCAACAAAGACCTAATGATTGAGGACTTAAATAAATCTATCCAGAATTTTTTGTTAAAACCTCCGTGTCTCTGTTACTTTAGAAATTTGGTTTTAAAAACTCGATTATTTTTGAACTTCACCCTTTTTTCTTGTTTTTGTCGAGCGGTTTTCTAGTTTCATTATGGACAGTCTATGTGCTTTGTAGTTGAGGAGAAGTAAAATTGTGTTGTTTAGGTTTTATCTGATGGTATTTCGATTTCGATGTCCTTTTGAAAGTAACGTTTTTCCAAAAATGTTGTATTTGTTTGTTCTGTCAATTGTATTCTCTCGAAGTCTTGTTAATAGCAGGAATCATAACCTCTCGACTGCGGCATGGTATTATATTATTCTCTAAATATGGTATTAAAATATCTCTAATCTCTTCATCTGTTAGACAATAAAGTTAAGAATATGGATAAGGGGATTCTGAACATAAGTACAAACGCACATTACCGAGCCCCATGGTTCTAAATTTAACCTTGATTTATCAATACCATCCATAGGGCCATACAATAAAGACAGCCCGCAGATTGCCGTAAATAACTTTTCAATAGCTGCAATTACTTGAAAAATCTATCCTCATTATTGGGAACATAACCGATTAACGTCGGCCGAATTGCTCCCAAACGACCAACGAGCAGTTGGCTTTGGTGCTACCCAGCTGGGGTTCAGAGGTGCAAGTACTGCCAGGGAGGGTCAACTGATTGAAGGGCCAGGGTTTCGAGGGCCGGACGAGAAGGGGTCCAAACGGCCAGATAAGGGAGGGCGATCTGGGCTGGGGTGGGGGAGGAGCTGAGGGGTCAACCTCTCATGACTAACAAACTCCTTTCACAACATGAAATTGTCGCCTCAAACCTCAAAACAGTTTTGTTGAATCGCATTCTTAGATATTGGTTAGGCGTAAAGCTCTAAGAGAACTTAATGCCGAGCGTTACCTGTTTATCCCATTTTCCCGGAAGAAAGTTTAAATGGGTCAGCCCAACCATCCGTCAAGCAAAAAATCGCAAAAGACCACAAGACTATTATTGATACAAACTTAGTTTGAGAGCAAATAAAACTCTTTCACCTCATATTATAGTTAAAATAGGGTATGTGAAATATTTACAGAACTGGACAGGGGGAATAACGTATCACTAGATGTGATACCGACACAATTCAAACACAAAAGGAGGAAAATATAATCCACTGCACCAGCCACATTGCTCTATCACGTATTGCAAAAACATGTGGATCGAAAAAAAATTAAATAGAAAATTGCAACAACTTAATTGTCCGGAAAACATTAACTATATGCAAATAGGACGGCCATGTTCTCTGCAAATTTTCAGAGACAACCACCAACAGATTTTAAGAAATATCAACAACATTTTAGAGCAATGAACTTGAACATATTAAGTATTAGTATATTGATTAGTTGGTACTGATCACACAACACACCTCAGGTATCAAGGTTTAGGGATGAGCAATTTAATGTTTTTGTTGGCTACAGATGAATTATGATGTTGATTAATCAGACAAGAAAGAAAAGCCATCACACTATTGGTCAATGAAAGATGAATTAATTATTTCAGTTATAGTTTGAGCACAATTTTGTTTCCTCAACACATCACTATTTAGTCAATAGTTAAGAAATCCGTTTCAAAGATTAAAATTTAAGCATGGCCTGTTTGACTACCGATTAATCCAAAATGGTTCCAGATGTAACGCTTTACTTATCACAGTTATTTTTTATAAAACCAAATGAGTTTTAATGGGCTATAATTAAAGCCCAAATGTTGGATAAAACAATACAAAATTTGTTAAAAAATGTAAAAAATGTCAAAATACAGGAAACATCAACAGTTTAAAAATGACATCTTTAAAATAGTTTCATGGATAGAATGTGTATGAGGAAACAATTTAGCTCGACAGAAGAGGCATAGAATGATTAGTCTACACGAGGTTACATACGTGGGGTGTCTAAAAAGAAGGAAAGGATCAACTCTACATTTTACTCTACTAACAAATAAAATATTACGATAGCTTAACATATCATAGTTTGTGTTGAGCTTTGTTTGATTCATTGGGATTTGTACGTATTATAATTTGCATCATTGCCATCTTTCAATTAAGTAAAATTTGTATTCTGAGCCTTCAAATACAAAATTTTAGCTGCAGGTCATACAAAATCAAGAAACCTTTGAAAAATAAAAGCCATTTACAGGTGGAATGTATAAGGTTTTAACTTAACGTAATGAGCACTTACCTATTTATTATTCCTAATTTACGGTTTGGTGCTATCTACTCCTTATCAGAATTTTTTTCAAAAGAAAAACAAATTTTAGAGATTTTTTAAATGACATTGAAGAGAGAGTTTGATAAAAAAAACATACCTGATCACTGTCTTTTGGATCCAAGTTGAGTGTCGAAATATTCTCCAGGTTCTCAATGTAACAAGCATTTGTTCCTGTTCCGTAAATGACACCAATCATGGCATGCTCGTCCTCATACGCGCCAGTACACAGACAACCCACAGTGTCATTTACTATGGCCTCAACACGCACGTGGTTACCTAAGAGAGAAAATTGGGATTGAGGACAAAAACATTCTCACAACGTTCACTAGGTGTTGACAAATTGTTTTTAAAAATTGTGCGATTGAAAAACCAGTAGTTATCAAAAAGATTTAATGAGAAAAAGATTTAACATAAGATTGAAGTTTTTACAATGACAATATCAAGCTGAATTATCTCACTCTACTCCAGAGGTCGACGAATAAAAAGCATACCGTAAACAAAGCCTCCATTGATTCCTATTAAACCCAAAAAATACAAACAAAGCTATTGTGATTGGATTTCTCAGTCAGACCCACTCTAGTTTCTTTATTTCAAAACTAGAGGATGCAAAGAGTAAAAACAATACCAATAAGCATTAAATATGGTAACCAATACTTATTATCACCGTTCTTTATAGCGGACATCAAACACCGGGCATTATCCCTTTTATTTTTGATTTAATTTTCCGATACTGACTATGTTCATTCTAGATTAATTTGCTGAGTAACTGCTGTTTAAACGCTTTTTGAGAGAAGAGTGAAATTGGCCTAGAGATAAAAAACGATTTGACGCAAATGTTGAACATACCCGGCAGATTGCCGGAAAATAGCCGCCGTTGATTCCAATAAGCATGATTGGGATTGAAATAACAGAAGATATTGAAAAAAAAAAGAATTTTGTACAAAAACATTTTTTTAAGTCCGATTTATTTTGATGGCATTTCGTAGTTGAACATACTTCTGTTTTTTAGATAGATGCTACAGGGGCTACTATCAATAACAATAAGCATTAGAGAGAGGTAAATAATACTTATAGGAACGACGTTCAAATAGCGGGCATCTAAAATTGGGCTTTATGGGTTTATCACGTTTCTATTTCTGACTTCAATTTTTTATACTGACTCTGTTCATTCTGAATTGCTTTGCTGAGCAACTGATGTTCAAAATCACTTTTAGCAGAATGAGAGAAGAGAGAAAGTAGCCTAGAGAAGTCAAAAAGATTTCACGCAAAATGTTGAAAAGGCGGCAAAATGAGGTAAAGCAAAACATTTTTTTATTCGACGAAGTAAAAAAACATAGCAGGACAAGTCCTGACGTACAATTCAAAGAATTTTCATTGACTATACCAAATAATTAGACCTAGAATGGACTATGAGTGAATTGAGAAAACCATTTCAAAAAAAATCAGATAAAAAAAATAAGAAAAAAACAAAATCAATATCAAAATGCCGCATGTGAACAAAAAAACCACTAGCGAGAAATGAAAATTTAATTCAAACAAGAAATTAGGCCTAGAGTGAGCTGTGAATGGATTTGGAAAACCATTTAGAAAAAAATCCGATCCAAAAATCGAAAAAAAAACAGTAAAAATCAGAGTGAAATTGCCGCATGTGAACAAAAAACCACTACTGAGAAACCGAATTTTTGTTCAAACACCGTTTTCTCACTCTATTTTAAAATTACAGCAAAAAAAAATTCACGCCGCAAAACCACTCGCTTTTTCGCTCCATTTCCTGTTTCGGCGTGACCAAAATCACTACTCCAATTTGACTTCAAAAATCATGAAAATGTGTGAACAGATCTTAAAAAAAAGACAGCGCCCCAATACAATTCAAATTCTTTGAATTGTAAAAAAAATAGGAGCGCTATAATAGCCGGCTGAGAAGATGAGGGCGGCTATTAAAAACCTGTTAAATCATGTAAAGCGAAAGAAATTTGCCCCACAAAAAACTATAGCAGGACAAGCACTAAAATACGATCTAAAAAATTTACAAAAAAACTTGTGACTCACTGAGCAGATCAGCGGACGCGTTGATCCATATGAGCCAAAAAGTTCATCAAATTTAGAGCAAAGCCAAATAATTGTATTTCAATCGCAGACTTTCAGTTTAAAAGTAATGGAAAACAACATAGAGAATATAACCGACTAACTTCGGTCGAAGTGCTCTCAAACGACAGGCGAGCAGCTGGATTCGTCAGTAGCTAGCCACGGTTTAGTGAGGCTAGCTTTAGCTTAATTGAAGGGGCTTGAGGTGAGTGCAGCAGGGGGTGCAGAGGGGGGGGGGTGTGATGAGGAAAGTGAGGAGGGGGGTCTTTGGCTGCACGGGGCCCGTACGGCCTGAACGATATGCAGGGTTGGGGATTGGCGGGTCAAGTGAGGTTTCTCCAAAACAGTTTCTGTGAATCGCATACTCGGAGCATAGTGAGCTGAAAGGCTCGAAGAGAGCGTAATGCCCGCTGTGCGCTGCCTGTTTATCCCGTTTTTCAGGACAAAAAGTCAAATGGTTCAGACAAAAAATCGGTCAAGGAAAAAATCGCGCTAAAAAGAAGACCAACCGGACCAATATAATTGCTATAGAATTCGTTTGAGAGCAATTTAAAATACTTTTAGGCTCAAAACTTTTTAACTTCCCAGCAACTTTATTATGATAACCACCCAAAAAGACAACTCAAACTACCTCAGCAACGCGATTCTAATGCAATTTAATGACCCTTAGGCTTTCTATGGTAATCGATTCGAAAACTCGAAGCCATGGAGAAAATGTGTAAACATCTTACAAACATTGCCAGAAAATAGCCGCAATAGCTTCGTAGATCTGCAGTCTAAAAAAACAGTAAAAAAGACAGATCAGAATTGAAGTGGTTGTGACGTCATATGGTCGTAACAAAAATCGTGACGACGAAATAAAAAAAAACCAAGAGAAGGCCAATAATAGCCCCAGCTATCGCAGTGCGGCTATTAAAAAATAGACAGCTTGAATACGATCCAAATTCTTTTGATGTGAAAAAAAAACATAGTAGGAAGACTCCGAAATCGATTCGAAGTAACACTTAAGTTACGTCTACTCCATTGTCACTAACCTAACTGAACTATTGAATTCAATACACCATACAACTTTAAAAAAGCATAGAGAACACAAAGAATAAACAACTGTTAACATTTTTTTCAAATGTTTGTCACCAGTTGCGACTCCAAACAGATTATGATCAACAAATCCATTTGGGCGTTGAGTTTTCCATAACTGATATATCAACAAAAAGAGAGAAAAAAGTTACATACCGAGAAGATGACAAGAGAAAGAAGCGAAGAAGCATATATTCATTGTCCCATAATTTTGTACTCCAGAAACCATATAAAATGATATGTTCAGCTAGAACAGTTACTAGTCGTGAAAGAAACTAATCAACAATTAAAACGTGACCTTCATTTATTTCATTAAAAACTAACCTAACAAATATTGAACTGTCCTCCCGTAGTTACAGTACCAAAATATAGTTCAACGCAACCAATAAAACAAAGAAAACGCAAAAAAGAACAGGCAAGAACGGGGTAAACATTAAAGGAAATTAATTTTTTTCGACAAAAACTACTGACGATAACAATCAAATCGGATGAACATAACCAGCAAAAATTCAATCTAACGGCATCCATGAAATATACTTCGATCCAACCAATGAAGGAAAAAAGCACAAAAGGAAATAGGTAAATACGCAGAAACCCTCGAAAAATTACAAAAAAAAAAACACGTCAAACATTGGAGTTCATTAATTGTCTTCGCCAAAACTTTTAATAACAATCGCAATTAAATGAACATAGCTGGCAGATTGCCAGAAAATAGACGCAATAGCTTTGTAGACCCGCAGTCTCAAAGAAAAAACAGTAAAAAAGACGGAGCCAAAAAATTCGTCTCTTCATTGAAGGCTGATATGTTATATTTTGATTAAAAATCTGCATAAATTTTTGCTGCCTCTATTAGCTGCTCTCAAAGAACCTTCATTTAGAGTGACACATACCCATTTGACCTTATCTCGTTGAATTAAAGTAAATAAAAGTCAATTTCAAAGTGAGGAAGTTATTTTTGAGAGTGAGGTGAGTCAAGTGTGACCAAAAATTTAATCATGCGAATGACCAAAAAACTCACTCCACTAAGAGCGAAAAATGACGCCACGCACGCACTTTAGTTTAAATTGCATGAATGAATGAACAAAAAGCAGATTTGAAGTGGTTGTGACGTCATATGGTCGTAAAAAAATTGCGACGAAATAAAAAACATAGCAGGACAAGTCCTGACGTTCAATTCTAGAGAATTTTAATTGAATAAAGAAAAAAACTAGACATACGGGCTATGAATGGAGTGCAGAACCATTTGAAAAAAAAATCGGATTCCACAAATTGAAAAAAAAACAGTAAAAATCAAAGTGAAATTGCCGCTTGTGAACAAAAATTTTTGTTCAAACACTGTTTTCTCACTCTACTTTTAATTAGAGCGGAAAAATTTTACGCCGCAAAGCCATTCGCTTTTTAGCTCCACTTCGGCGTGACCAAAATCACTAATCCAATTTGACTTCAAAAATCATGAAAACGTGTGAACAGATCTTAAAACAGCGCCCCAATACCATTCAAATTCTTTGAATCGTAAAAACCACGAGAAGGCCAATAACAGCCCCAGCTATCGCTGAGCGGCTATTAAAAAGACAGACATAATGACCAAAAGTTTAAGCGGTAGCCAGGAAACGTCTTAAAGCATTTAAAAACACGAGAAAGAGTACAAGAGGGAGAGAGGATTTATATACTCAAATCGGTTTCTTTTTTGTTCAGTCAATTTTGGCCGATTGATATAACCATCGCAGAGAATCGTGAGTGGTATCATTAGAAAGCTCTTCATGAACATTTGATAACTTGGGTATAATTTTGTTCACTTTTAGCGCCATTTTTGCAAAATTTGGTTTCTTTGTATCAAAACCTTTAGTCAAAATTTTTTCTAGACAAAAGAAGGAAAAAATTTAAGATTTTCAAAACGGAGCAGTCATAAAAGCGCTATTTTTAGTCTCATCGGGAGATCTGAAAGATTCGATTTCCATTGGAGAGCACTTTTTTTTAACACATCTTAAAATTTTCGGGTTTTTCTCTCGTCATATAGAGACAAGTATCATTTCCTATCAAGGTTATAATAATGAGAAATCCTATTTGTGGTCAAGTGGGGCCCAATAAACATTCATTTTGTTTTCAGTGAATCATTGCTCATGGTTTTTATGGCTTCGACACTGTTTTCTTGACTTTTAATATACATTTGTGTTTTGCCTGCATTTGTTGCTTGTTTTCTAGTCGTATGTTATAACCTCGTTAATTAAAACATACCCGCCAGATTGCCGGAAAATAGCCGCCGTTGATTCCCATAACTCTATTGGGATTCAAAGAAAAGAAAACATCAACAAAAATTGATTTTTGTATAAAAACATTTTTAAGTGCGATTTATTTTGATGTCATTTCTTAATTGAACATACTTCTGTCTCTCAGTGAGAGGCTACAGGGTCTAGTATCAATGCCAATAAGCATTATAGATAGTAACTAAACACTAAAACTTATGAGAAAAAATTTAAGTACCGGGCATCTAAAAATGGGTTTTATGGGTTTATCCCGTTTCTATTTCTGACTTTTAATTTTTTTTATACTGACTCTCTTCATTTTGAATTGCTTTGCTGAGCAGCTTCTGTTTAAATGGACTTTGAGCAGAATGACAGAAGAGTGAAACTAGCCTAGAGAAGTCAAAAATATCACGCAAAATGTCGAAAAAGCGGCACAATGGGTAAAGCGAAAAAAGTTCGGCGAAGTAAAAAAAAGGAGCGCAATAATAGCCGGCTGAGAAGGAGAGGTCGGCCATTAAAACAATTGTCAGGCAAACTTTGCTCAGCAAAGTTATACAAAAAAACAGATGAATTTCGGTATCAAGATAACAACAAAAATTATGAAGTTCGAAAAACTGAAGAAGCTCTTTCTCTATTTTTAGAGGACAGCAAAAATATGAGACTCTTGTACATGCCACAGTTACTTTGCAAACATCCTCTATGCGGGGCACATGCTACAGGGAGAAGATAGTTCCTGTAAAATGAATTAGCAAACACCTCTGAGCTCAATTGCTTCGTTCAACTTTTGCACAACGTCCTGTCCAATAACTTCTGGGATGTTGAATCCTTTGGTCCAGTTCAGCAGAGTCGCACTTGCTAGACCATTCAGCTCACAAGGGAACGAAAACGTAAAACCTGAAAAAGTAGAATTAAGAATGTGACTTTTCCATGGTCATTCAATTCTGAAGTTGCTTTGTATAAGCATCCGTAAAAAAGTATCGTTTTCTACCCAGTAGAAAATTATTTTTTCATTAGCCTCAAAACCCAAAACCACATTTGAGAGGCAAATTTTACAATTTTTCCGGTGACAACACGTGACAGAGTTTTACTAGGTAAAAAATTAGATTTCAGTAGAACTGTCAGTTTCGCTTCGTCACTGTTGAGCTTAAGATTCATAAAATGTTACCAAGTGGCAGTTCGTAGTCCTGCAATGAGTTCTCGCTGATCACAATTGCAATACACTCGGCCATGTAGTCGAACAATCTGAACCCAGTTCCTTTCATGACTTTCTCCGGAATGTCAAACCACTTGCTTGTGACCTTCAAAGAAAATAAAGAATATATGCTGTCCCATTATAGGAAATTTAACATTTAATGGACATAAAACAGTAATTCTTGATATTTTCTACATAATAACGAACTGCATAATACATTTTGCATCATGGGGGTCCTAAAGGGCACTTGGTGCTCAGCTGCGAAAATTATTAACATACAGATCAAAATAAATTCAATGCCATTTCATTTAAAATACAAAATTGCTCATATTAGAAATTCAACATTTGTTACGAGACCGTTTGCATAGAATAATTGCTTAAAAATCTGGTCCGTTACATTGAATATTTTTTCTTAACTTAACTTGGGCAAATTCAGTTTCTATATAATAACCTCATCATTGTCTGTTCCTTCGCCGAAGTTGACGATAAGAACACGGAATCGTGTTCCTCCCAGATCCAGGGCTACATAACGACCTTGCTCGGAACCATTCGGGAGAGCTCGCACGAATGTCGGAAGCATTCTCAAATCTGACGGCTGGCCTAAAAAATTCATGTCCAGACTTCATCTTTAATCTTTACTTTCAGGCAGGAGCAAAATCTGGAGCGCAGTACTTGCAAAATTCCAGAAACGTGCCAAAGAGTTCACAGTCGAGAAACAAATACCAGCGCATGCCTTCTACGCATATGAATAACTACAGGCGGATGCAGCTCGATATTTACAATGCTTACACAATAGATATCCCAACAAGGGGGCTCGTTCATTTTGCGTGGCACAGAAAATTTCAACATACTTTATGCCTAGCAAAATTTTAATGTTTTGAAAAATTGGTACAATAAAATAAATACTTAACCCTCCATAAACTAACTAAACCAATACATAAACCTCATAACACAATGCAGTAATTCCCTATGCAACTTTTAAATTTACGAGTTGTGTCAAACTACGAGAAGAAAGTATTGCAATTGCATTGAATTTCTTAATTAAGTATGAACATATTAAAGCAGATTTTATTGAGTAAAAAAATTATTCAACCTAAATAGTTGAAAACACTAACTTAGCTAGATTCTCGCAAATTATCATAAACCATAATATAAAGTGCAAATATTCGGGCATAAAGGAAACATACCCGGCAGATTGCCGGAAAATAGCCGCCGTTGATTCCAATAAGCATGATTGAGATTGAAAGAATCGAAGATATTGAAAAAAAAAGATTTTTGTACAAAAACATTTTTTAAGTCCGATTTATTTTGATGGCATTTCTTAGTTGAACATAACGTACTTCTGTTTCTTAGAGAGAGGCTACAGGGTCTACTATCAATTCCAATAAGCATTAGAGATGGTAACTAAGACTTATAGGAACGACGTTCAAATAGCGAGCATCTAAAATTGGGCTTTATGGGTTTATCCCGTTTCTACTTCTGACATCAATTTTTTATACTGAGTCTGTTCATTTTGAATTGCTTTGCTGAGCAACTGATGTTCAAAATTACTTTTAGCAGATTGAGAAAAGAGAGAAACTAGCCTAGAGAAGTCAAAAGATATCACGCAAAATGTTGAAAAAGCGGCAAAATGAGGTAAAGCGAAACATTTTTTTATTCGACGAAGTAAAAAAAATAGGAGCGCTATAATAGCCGGCTGAGAAGATGAGGGAGGCTATTTAAAAATAACACTCGCAGTTTTGAATACTTTTGTTTGACAGACAGATTCAACTTCGCACTCAGAGGCAATTGGTTGGTACCTATCGACGAACTACTCGCACGAACACCCATCGACGAACATACAAAAGACACAGCAAAAAATCATTCTGAGAACATGAAGATTTTGACAACAATTTCAAAGAAAAATAGAGCAACGTACGCGCTGATGCATTTACCTAATTGACGCTTATACTTGTATTTTGCAAGCAAATAAGGAAACCCTTGAAACAGTTGCAAAAACGACCGCAATGGCAAACATAACCGACTAACGTCGCGCAAATGGCTCTCAAACGACTGGCGAGCGGTTGTCTTTGTCAGTAGCTAGTTACGGTTTAGGGAAGCTAGAGTAAGCTTAATTGCGGGAGTGAAGTGGGGGCGGGGGGGGGGTGGGGGTGAAGCAGAGAGGGGGTTGAAGGAGGTCAAACTCTAAGAACCACCCTTCACACCTTGAAATTATGTCTCGGATACACAGTTTCGTTGAATTGCATACTAAGAGTTCAGTAAGGCGAAATGCTCTTAGAGCCCTTTACCTTTTATCCCGTTTTTGAAACAATTTTGAGAAAAGCCAAATGGGTAACTAAGATTGTGGGAGAGCTGGACGAGAAGGGGTCCAAACCACCAGAATGGAGCAGGGGGAATGGGGTCAGGGGGTTATTGGGTGAGGGGGTTATCTGAGTGGGGTCAAAAATTTAATACTAAGAACCACCCCCCTCACACCCTGAAAATGTCTCCTCCGAACAGTTTCGGTGAATTGCATACGTAGAGACCAGTAAAAGTAAGGCTCTAAGAGAGCTGCTCGGCCACTTAATGCCTTCCGAATGTACCTGTCTATTTCATTTTTGAGGACGAAAAGTTAAATGGGTCAGACGAAAAACCGGTCAAGCAAAAAATCGCATAAAAAGATCAGAGGACTAATGTAATTGCTATAAACTTTGTTTGGGAGCAATTAAAAATCGATACTCTACTAGAAAAACAGCTAATGAAAAGATTCCAAACTCTCAGAAAAATTTACAGCACAAAATTATAATAGACGAAATGATGACAAGTGAACAAAATGGACGAAAATATGAGCCGGTTATAATGATCACAACTAATTAATTTTATCTTCATTATAAATAAAAAAGAATTATCTACTATATTCCTTACAAAAATACATAGTAGCCTTCTTCATCCAACAATTCAAAATGTGTCCTATAACTTTATCTCTTGCAGTCACATTTTTAGAGGTGATGTGCAGTTCTTTTTACAGTGCCCATATGTTTTCTGATTACTTGTCTAGCATGACAGCTCACGTCCGTTAAACTGATGTAAACTTTCGACTAAACAGCCTTTCCATTGATAATATCCTGCACCTTATTACCTGAGGAGTGTTCCAGCTCGTTGTTTGATTACTTTTATGCTACACGTTAACATGGCATCTACTCAGCAGCTGCTGGCGTCAATTGGACGGAAAAACATCAAGAGAGTGACTGAGCAAAATGTTCACAGAAAATCAGTCCATACACAATGGCGAGAAACAAGCTTGAAATTTAAGTTACCGACAAGTCAAATGAAATCCTCTGAACTACCACTGAAACTAACCACTGAAACTAACGAAGAACCAAGAATAAGAATTTATGCTGCAACGATAATGCCCAGCCTATCACTTTCCTGAAATCAGGAATATATTTCCAATAAAGCCATTGCGAGAAAGATCATAAAGAAAGCGGCACAAGTTCATTGGTTCATGATGCAAATCCCCAATCTAGGAAGGCAAGCGGAAAAGCAGACTAAAACCTGTCAAATCAAACAATTGGATTAACTATGACATCGAGGACACCATAAAGCAATTCAGAGTTTAGCAGAAGACACCTCAGGCGGCCTACCTTCCTTAAAAATGAAGAGGACAAGAAAACTGATGTACAGAATTTAAGGGAAATATCCAAACGATCCAAAGCAGATACAAACTTCTCAGTCCACATTAGCCATGCCAAAAACCTGCCCTATAAGTTATGAAAACCTCAATACTTCAATTATTGTTCCGACCCCTCTTGAGGGGGGAGGAACTATAAACTCAAATGCTTTTTTTTGTTCAGTCAATTCTGGCCGATCGATATATTCATCGTAGGGAGCTGCGACTGGTATCATTAGAAAGCTTGTCCAGCGTAGAATATGGAATAAATAAGATTTTTTTGATTTTCGTTTTTTACAGGGAGTTATCTAGGTTTAAACATTTGAGAAAATAGATTGAATTCCGTTCATTTTATTCACATTTTCCAGAACTTTTGACTAAAATTTCGTTAATTTTGCTAAAATTTGCTAATTTTTTTTAAAGAAAGTGTTGTTGATTTTTATTTAAAGACAAAAAAATATTGTCTGATATTTTATTTAACTTTTTTGTCAAAAATTTTTGCTAAATATTTCAAAATTTAGACTTTTTCATCAAAAACAGCACGAAATAAGTTTCTTCAGTCCACTTTGATTAAATTTGCAGGAATTACACACCCAAACATCACTAACACAATCTTTGTTAACTCAAAAAGGGGCTATTTCTCCATCAAATTCCGTTGCCAGTGCTGCGTAATTAAAACTTTTCCAATTTTTGCTAACTTTACTCGTTGATTATCAAAAACGCAGCATTTATTTTTGATTTTTTTTGCTAACAAAATATCTATTTCTACATGTTTCCAAAAATTAAATGTTCTTAAGGGACGAAGAGCATTAGCAGAGCTAGTTTTGGACCAATCTTGGACTGTTACAATCGAAAAACAATTCGGATTGTAATCAGTCGGTCTTTTTTATAAAAAAAAATTCGATCTTTTTTATATTTTAATTGAATAACAGAACATTTCAAATAAAAGCTCACTAGTGATAGGTCAAATTCGCTTCCCAATTAGCTCCAAATTATCGCATCTAGTTTATTACTTGAAAGCTTAGAGTCGTTTTGGCTTTTAAAAATGTTTGATTTTTAAATAAATAATGGCTCATTGAAGTTTGCCTCCAATTTTTTCTGAATTTGTTCGACTTGTAGCTTAGTGTCAGCAATGAAAGAATGCTTCTTCTTTCTACTGAATTCAAATTCAAACTTTATTGCGGTTTAACACTTTAAGTCATGGTTTTCTGGCTTTGATACTGTTAGATTTGAAATCTTTTTTATTTTCAGGTATTTGCCCATTTTTCACGTTTTCTTGTTTTGTCACATCATCACGTTATTCAAAGTTCTTATAACACATCATTGGCGTTCAAAATAGCCCAATTGATAATATTAAAAACCTTAAGGATATAGACTCTGGTTTTAACGGCTTCGACAATACCCTCTCGAAGAATTTTATTGAATTTTTAAATTTTTCTTTAACTGTGGTTTTTACTTTGCCTTTTTAGTCGTATGAAATTTCCTGTGCAATGACCCGTTTTCATTGGCTTTTCAAGAAATAGATGGGCCGATATTCTGATATTAGTAGATAGCTGATGGCTTTTATGAATTTTGAAAACAATTGTTTTCCAAAAAAAAAAAAACATTTTTTAACTTCGCAATTTTGTTCCTTTTATTGTCTGTTTGCTACCTAGTCTCGGTAATTACAGACCAAATATGACAATATCATTGTCACGGGAAGTTGTTAAGGAGATTGGTGTTACAAAATCTAATGTTTTATAAAATTCGTTATAACTTTACTGGCTTCGACAGGGGTTTTCACAAAAAAATTAATTTTTGTAAATTAATTTTAGTTAATTAATTTTTGATGTTTGTCAAATTTTACGTTCTTTTTGTAAACATACGATATTTTCTGTTAATTGCAGACCTCAAGGGCTTCCTTTGGATGAATAAAGGCACCTATTTAATTATTAAATTTTGTAATTAAAGGCTTTCATGTCTATGGAAAAAAATTTTTTCGAAAAAAACAAGTAGTACCTTATTTTGCCTTTCTTTCTTTTTGTCTACTTGTTACCTGGTTTCATTAATGAGAGGTCACCAAATCCATTATCAGTGCTCGAAGAAGGTTTCATCGAACAAATTTTGAGGGCCAATGTATGGCTTTACGGCTTCGAAAGCGTTTTCTGGCAAACTTTAACTGTTTTTTGTTTGTTGTCTATTTGTGTTTCTTTTTGTAACCGCATAAAAATTCAATACCGACAGTTCTTAACTCCCATCTTCAGAAACACTGGTAATGGTAAACCTATGGGATATTTAAGTTGATTTCTAATGGTTTCCATTGTTTTCGTAAAAAAAAGCGAATTTTTCAAATTTACTGTTTTTGTTCTTTATTGTCTAATTGTTACCAAGCCTTATTATGGACTGGTCCCATAACTTTTCTGGTGAATTACAAGTTATTTTGTTCAGTTTCAGTTTTTTTGACGCTATTTTAACTTTGTTAAGTTTTGTTTTTTTTTCAAACGGACATAAAATTTTTGATGAAATTAATGTTTGTTGTTGTTGCTTGATTTTGCTGTTCGTCTTGACTTGCTTTCTTGTTATTGGCAATTCTCATGAATCCAATACATCATTTGTTACTCCACTGAGTTATTTGCTTTGGAGGCTATCTTTTCGTTCATACACCAAATGTTTTTTTGAAAAATATTTGAGTTTTTGGGGTTTTCTATCTGTTCCTTATTTGGCAGACAATTATGCAAAAATTGTGGATGAGCGGGGTCGGAACCTTATGTGCGATCGCACATTACCGAGCCTCCTTGTTAGAAAATCTGTTAAAAGAATACTTCGCTGAGCAACTGCTGCTAACATCATTTTGGCCAGAGAAGAGTGAAACTAGCACAGATAAGTCAAAAAGATGTCAAAATGCTGTCCAAAAAGCAATGAACTAAGGTAAAACAAAACAATTTTTTTCACCGAATTCAACAAACATAAGTACAAGCCTTGAACTATAATGCAGAAAGTATCCATCAACTAGACAAAACGCAGAAATAGAATGAGATAGGAAGTAATACGGAAAATCATCTAAAAAATCCGGTCAAAAACAATATAAACGCAAGTAAAATTACCGCATAAGAGAAAACCACTGGCGAGAAAGCAAAATTTTTGTGTCGACGCCTTTCTTTACTATAATTTATAATTGGAGTGATTTCATGGCGCAGAACCACTTCAAATTGATTCCAAAAAACATGAAAATGCGTGAACAGATCTTAAAAACCATAATCGGGTGACTCCGGGATCGACTTTTAGCTTCGCAATACCAGTAAATTTGAAAAAAAATAGGGGATACAAATTATCAGTGAAAATGATAACGAAAATAATTTCTGGGGAACTTTTCACAATTTGCGACCCCAAAAGCCCTAATTATAAAAGATAGTCTGGTAAAATTTAACTGTGTCCAACAAAAGAAGATCAAATTATGGGCAATTATAAGCAACATACATCACAAAAGAGGAGAGAAAACTGAGCAAGTAGAAAAAAATTGGAAGACGAAGCTAAAAAATTAATTAATTTTTTGAAATATTGTCCAAAAATTGCGAGGTCTCAATAACTGTTTTCAACACACTTAAAGAAACAGTTCCATTCTGTTCATTGAGCATCCTCAATACACCTAAATGCGTTGCAAGACGATCCTAACTAAACAATTGAACTTCAAAAAAGCCAAACATTCTACTCTGAAAGCCAAAACTATTCAGCAACTTTCGAAAGCTATTCAAAGCACAAAAATTAGGCACAAAATTGTTTAAATTTAGCCAGTTTTCTTCAACTGCAACAATTTTAAAATAATAGCAAAATTAAAAGCCCCAAAAACTAATTAGAAGCCACATATAAGCTAATGTCAGCCAAAAATATTACCCAGACACTAAAAATTGAATAAGAGTACCAAATCGCTTAAAAAGCGTCTCCGACGTCAAATTCATAAAAATAGCTCAAAATTGCATATATAGCTCTAATATATGATTGAGATGTTCAAAAATCTGCCAATCGTACAGTTAAAACTTAACCAAAAAAATAGTAAAAACTGCTTCGAAAAAGCCGCAAGTAATCAAAAAATTTTAGCAAAATTTTTTTTGCAACTATTTTTCTCGCTTTCTCAAAAACTTGACATGAACAAAAAATCATTTTGACCAATACTCTTTTAATTGTAAGAAATATGGCCGCAATAATAGCCCTCTGAGATGAGCGGCTATGATTAATAATAAAAACAAACAGACAAAATCAAGATTAAATCATCCTCAAACACGTGGCAATTTGCTATTAGAATCAATTCTGCGATCAAAACCAAAGCCAGAGACCATTTTACTTGCCTTTGAGACCTTTGTTCATCTCTTGGATCATCAAGTCTTTAATTTTGTGAGCAGTGCTGCGTAATTAAAACTTTACCAATTTTTGCTTACTTTACTCGTTGATTATCAAAAACGCAGCATTTATTTGATTTTTTTTTGCTACCAAAATATCTATTTCTACATGTTTCAAAAAATTAAATGTTCTTAAGGGACGAAGAGCATTAGCAGAGCTAGTTTTGGACCAATCTTGGACTGTTACAATCGAAAAACAATCCGGATTGTAATCAGTCGGTCCTTTTTTATAAAAAAAATTCGATCTTTTTTATATTTTAATTGAATAACAGAACATTTCAAATAAAAGCTCACTAGTGATAGGTCAAATTCGCTTCCCAATTAGCTCCAAATTATCGCATCTAGTTTATTACTTGAAAGCTTAGAGTCGTTTTGGCTTTTAAAAATTGTTGATTTTTAAATAAATAATGGCTCATTGAAGTTTGCCTCCAATTTTTTCTTAATTTGTTCAACTTTTAGCTTACTGTCAGCAATGAAAGAATGATTCTTCTTTCTACTGAATTCAAATTCAAACTTTATTGCGGTTTAACACTTTAAGTTATGGTTTTCTGGCTTTGATACTGTTAGATTTGACATCTTTTTTACTTTCAGGTATTTGCCCATTTTTCACGTTTTCTTGTTTTGTCACATCATCACGTTATTCACAGTTCTTATATCACATCATTGGCGCTCATCATTGGCGCCCAATTGATAATATTAAAAACCTTAAGGATATAGACTCTGGTTTTAACGGCTTCGACAATACCCTCTCGAAGAATTTTATTGAAATTTTAAATTTTTCTTACTGTGGTTTTTACTTTGCCTTTTTAGTCGTATGAAATTTCCTGTGCAATGACCCGTTTTCATTGGCTTTTCAAGAAATAGATGGGCCGATATTCTGATATTAGTAGATAGCTGATGGCTTTTATGAATTTTGAAAACAATTGTTTTCCAAAAAAAAAAACATTTTTTAACTTCGCAATTTTGTTCCTTTTATTGTCTGTTTGCTACCTAGTCTCGGTAATTACAGACCAAATATGACAATATCATTGTCACGGGAAGTTGTTAAGGAGATTGGTGTTACAAAATCTAATGTTTTATACAATTCGTTATAACTGTACTGGCTTCGACAGGGGTTTTCACAAAAAAATTAATTTTTGTAAATTAATTTTAGTAAATTAATTTTTGATGTTTGTCAAATTTTACGTTCTTTTTGTAAACATACGATATTTTCTGTTAATTGCAGACCTCAAGGGCTTCCTTTGGATGAATAAAGGCACCTAATTAATTATTAAATTTTGTAATTAAAGGCTTTCATGTCTTTGGAAATAATTTTTTTTCGAAAAAAAAAAACAAGTATTACCTTATTTTGCCTTTCTTTCTTTTTGTCTACTTGTTACCTGGTTTCATTAATGAGAGGTCACCAAATCCATTATCAGTGCTCGAAGAAGGTTTCATCGAACAAATTTTGAGGGCCAATGTATGGCTTTACGGCTTCGAAAGCGTTTTCTGGCAAACTTTAACTGTTTTTTGTTTGTTGTCTATTTGTGTTTCTTTTTGTAACCGCATAAAAATTAAATACCGACAGTTCTTAACTCCTATCTTCAGAAACACTGGTAATGGTAAACCTATGGGATATTTAAGTTGATTTCTAATGGTTTCCATTGTTTTCGTAAAAAAAATAAGCGAATTTTTCAAATTTACTGTTTTTGTTCTTTATTGTCTAATTGTTACCAAGCCTTATTATGGACTGGTCCCATAACTTTTCTGGTGAATTACAAGTTATTTTGTTCAGTTTCAGTTTTTTTGACGCTATTTTAACTTTATTAAGTTTTGTTTTTTTTTCAAACGGACATAAAATTTTTGATGAAATTAATGTTTGTTGTTGTTGCTTGATTTTGCTGTTCGTCTTGACTTGCTTTCTTGTTATTGGCAATTCTCATGAATCCAATGCATCATTTGTTACTCCACTGAGTTATTTGCTTTGGAGGCTATCTTTTCGTTCATACACCAAATGTTTTTTTGAAAAATATTTGAGTTTTTGGAGTTTTCTATCTGTTCCTTATTTGGCAGACAATTATGCCAAAATTGTGGATGAGCGGGGTCGGAACCTTATGTGCCATCGCACATTACCGAGCCTCCTTGTTAGAAAATCTGTTAAAAGAATACTTCGCTGAGCAACTGCTGCTAACATCATTTTGGCCAGAGAAGAGTGAAACTAGCACAGAGAAGTCAAAAAGATATCAAAATGCTGTCCAAAAAGCAATGAACTAAGGTAAAACAAAACAATTTTTCTCACCGAATTCAACAAACATAAGTACAAGCCTTGAACTATAATGCAGAAAGTATCCATCAACTAGACAAAACGCAGAATTAGAATGAGATAGGAAGTAATACAGAAAATCATCTAAAAAATCCGGTCAAAAACAATATAAACGCAAGTAAAATTACCGCATAAGAGAAAACCACTAGCGAGAAAGCAAATTTTTGTGTCAACGCTTTTCTTTACTATAATTTATAATTGGAGTGATTTCATGGCGCAGAACCACTTCAAATTGATTCCAAAAAACATGAAAATGCGTGAACAGATCTTAAAAACCATAATCGGGTGACTCCGGGATCGACTTTTAGCTTCGCAATACCAGTAAATTTGAAACAAAAAATGGAGGAAACAAATTATCAGTGAAAATGATAACGAAAATAATTTCTGGGGAACTTTTCACAATTTGCGACTCCAAAAGCCCTAATTATAGAAGATAGTCTGGTAAAATTTAACTGTGTCCAACAAAAGAAGATCAAATTATGGGCAATTATAACCAACATACATCACAAAAGAGGAGAGAAAACTGAGCAAGTAGAAAAAATTGGAAGACGAAGCTAAAAAATTAATTAATTTTTTGAAATATTGTCCAAAAATTGCGAGGTCTCAATAACTGTTTTCAACACACTTAAAGAAACAGTTCCATTCTATTCATTGAGCATCCTCAGGACAAAATGCGTTGGAAGACGACCCTAACTAAACAATTGAACTTCAAAAAGCCAAACATTCTACTCTGAAAGCCAAAACTATTCAGCAACTTTCGAAAGCTATTCAAAGCACAAAAATTAGGCACAAAATTGTTTAAATTTAGCCAGTTTTCTTCAACTGCAACAATTTTAAAATAATAGCAAAATTAAAAGCCCCAAAAACTAATTAGATGCCACATATAAGCTAATGTCAGCCAAAAATATTACCCAGACACTAAAAATTGAATAAGAGTACCAAATCGCTTAAAAAGCGTCTCCGACGGCAAATTCATAAAAATAGCTCAAAATTGCATATAAAGCTCTAATATATGATTGAGATGTTCAAAAATCTGCCAATCGTACAGTTAAAACTTAACCAAAAAAATAGTAAAAACTGCTTCGAAAAAGCCGCAAGTAATCAAAAAATTTTAGCAAAATTTTTTTTGCAACTATTTTTCTCGCTTTCTCAAAAACTTGACATGAACAAAAAATCATTTTGACCAATACTCTTTTAATTGTAAGAAATATGGCCGCAATAATAGCCCTCTGAGATGAGCGGCTATGATTAATAATAAAAACAAACAGACAAAATCAAGATTAAATCATCCTCAAACACGTGGCAATTTGCTGTTAGAATCAATTCTGCGATCAAAACCAAAGCCAGAGACCATTTTACTTGCCTTTGAGACCTTTGTTCATCTCTTGGATCATCAAGTCTTTAATTTTGTGAAGTTTCTTTTCACTGACTTCGAAGTCCGAGAGCAGTTCATCGAGCTGCACGTAACATCTGAATTCACCCATGATGTAGCGGTCTGGCTTAGTTTACTCTAACTGAGAATGGCTGGGGCAAGTCTTTCAGGCCGTTCTGAAAAATTAAGAAACATTAGCAGGATGCTTTAAAAGAATGTGTCTCCCCCTTAAAGGGTAATCGGTCAATTCGGTGAGGTCACTCATGTTCTATACTGAACCACAAATTAAGTTAGCACCCCATAGTTTTAAAAAGTAAAAAACATTTGAAGAATTATTACTTCAACTTAAAATCTCATTTTTACAGCATTGATCCCCTACACTTTTTAATAAAAATCAATTGAAAGAAAGTCTCCACTTATACGGTAGTCGGAATGGCAAGTCAACTCCTATATACAATTATATGTTCCGACAGTAGTCAACATCCAAATTTAACAAACGGGGTATGATCCACCCAATGGACGGAACAGTGAGTCCCCACTATGAAACATCACAGCATCGTATGTAAATTTACCTCAAAGATACATTCTCATGGCATCGTAAAAGAGAAACACGGCACAATAACTCTTTTAGAGCTGCGTCATATAAGTTAATTTATGAATCTAGTCTCTCCTCCCGCACTATGGCCGTGCAAAAACTCAATGTCAGGCGGCTGTTTGGAGCCACCGCACCCTCTGAGGCAAACGTAAGCGCTGCGCAGAAGAGCAAAACTTATTCTCGTGCGTATGTACATTATTACGTCCGAGTATGATTCGCTTTTCTTTTCAGCAATTTTGCTAGCTAGTTGTTTTATAGTGCGCGTTGCGGACGGTCCTGCGTCCCTCATGCAGGAACACGTGGCGTTGCTCGGTGTGAAGGCTCTCAATAAGATCCTTCTTACGCAATCGAATTTTACTTAGGCGTGCGGTTCGTTCGTCGTGCGTTATGCGTTCTTGGGTGAGATGAGCGTTTGCAAGATCCTTCTCTTCTCAGGAGCGCATGCGGTCAGCGAAGCGGCATACTCCGCTTCGTAATCTATTGGCGCCTTGATGTTTAGTCCGCCCTCCCGGGTAGCTAGGGAATACAATCGCCGTGCGGATTGAGACACATGAGAGTCAAAAAACGGCGTTAGGACATGCGTTTGTATGTTGGCTTCCGCGTCTGTGAAGATATTACGTGAGGTTGCCGTTATCCTAGACATGAAATATAATTTTTTTGTTGCACATCTCTTCACAGGCACGCCTAAGCGTTTTGAGAGGACGTTTATTGCTACGTGCCCCAAATTTTTCAACCAATTGGAATACTTTCCGGCTGCGGTTACATTAAAGTTCTTATAGTTTTCCTGATTGCCTATTGCAGATCCTAGAACACGTCAGCCGTCAACAATTTTAACTGCCGTCACCTCAAACAATCTGATATCTTTGACCTTCGAAGCCTCTTTCATTATTAGTTGACACTTCGAAGCGTTGCCGTCCTCCTACTGCGTTGCCGTCGTCTGCGTAACAATTTTTTGTCACTTGCGTAATCTGGACTAGCCTGAGCAAGGGCATGGTGGCCACTCCATACATAGCCATAGCAATAGGGTCCTTTGAATTGTGCCCTCTAGTGAGTGACTGCAGTGTTTTACTTGCGACGTATAAATCGGACGGGGCGGAATATGAGTCTTGAACAGCAAAACTCAAGGCGGTGAAAATTCTCTTGATGTTTCCAACTGCCAGGTTACGCTGGAATCACCTAAAGGCATTTATTTGACACTACTAAGAGAACAGCTTTGTTTTCAGATTTTTCATATTGCGAGGACAGAGAACGGATCGCGTTTTCAATCGCGCACTTTGGCCTAGGCAAAGTTGGGAGTTGCCAACCATGAAGCATATGTCAATTTTCATATGCTTGATGACGCATTCGCCTTCGATGTGACGTAGAACTTCTCCCACGCTAATAGGTTGATCACAGGGGTTTTTGTTTAGGGGGTTTAGTCTGCATGCATTGTTCGCTTCCACAGGTTTTTAAGACATTTTTCAGTTGCCAGACTAACCGTAATTTTTAGTACCGTTTTGTCACTCGTTTGCGTTTAAACCGGATGGTCCGTGGCTAGCACGTGTGTTCAAGGCTGCTTTTTTAGCTGCCGATCGGCCTGTGTTTTCGAAGTTTGCGGGCTGATACGGTGTTGACTCAAACTTGTTTTTGGTAACTATGTAATTGAGCTACACTTGGAAAGGAGTCGGATGTTTCTCTATGAGTAACTCATATACAGTTTTATTGTTAATTGTATCCTTTGATGACAATATCCCGGACAAAATTTCACCAGTGAGATACTTGATGGCGTTCGATTTCAGTGTCCATGAAGTTGTTGAACTGTCTCACTTCAACAATTTTGTCATGTTTACGGGTTCTTTCGAAGTTGATACTGCAGAGCTCCAGCTTCGAGAAGAAACTCGTCGAGGTCTCCTTGTCTATATAGTTGTAGGCAAGATTCTTGGTAACTGACAAGTCATTGGTCGATTTCACTTAAGGGAGAACCAGTTGGGTGAAGATAGCGGCAACCTTTAAAAAAATTTCTTCATAAATGTCCCTTTCTGCCAATTAATTAAGAATTCCAGGAAAGCATTGAACAAACTTTTGCCCTGCTTAAGTTCTGTTCAGTATTCCGAAATTTGCGCGACAACGACAGATCTCACTATGGATTCTGTAAATCATATCGGCGTTTCCTGGCAGTGTATACCAGAACGTTTCGTAAATATTTTTGTTTTCTTCCGCTACATTATGAAGGGCTTTTGCGACTATGGGTCCATCATTGGCATCATCTGCAACAACCTGAGTTTCATTTGGGGGTAAAGGGTTGCGTGGTCTTGAGTTTTGGTATGGATGTCAGTGGGCAGGGCTGTGGTGGGAACGATGCAATCATCACGTGCTGCTTTTGAAATACATCACGGACATTGAAACCCGGGAGGGCGGTCAAACCATTGCACCTTACATGCAGCCGGCTGCAAGCATTGCAGCAAACACTCGCGTACCTCAGAAGAATATTACAATGACTGCTTTTTTTTCATCATGAAAAGGGTAGAGCAAAGTATCTTATCCACGGTCCTGGAACATTGTGAGAGAGGAAAACGAGCTTAGTAAGGAGCAAAAGTAGAAATCGAGTAATGAAGCATCCGAGCTGATGACTGATTGCCAAAGTATAAGAAAAGTACACATCTCTAGAGAAGAATGTTAAGTCATAGATGTTGTAAAACTTAAGGGTGATTACACAAGAAAGAAAGTTAAAAAGCTCAAATTGCATTATTATTTAGAGCAAATAACTTCGTATTGATGTAGGGTTACGTAAACTGAAAGAATTGTTTTTAGCTAAATAACAGTTGAGAGATTGAAATTTTTATTCATTATATCTATAAAACACTGCCAATCATTAGCAAACTGTTGGGGAGTATTCGATTATCAAGAAACCAGCAATATTAACAAAGCTTTTGAGTTTTTGTGAGGGGTATTGTGAGATGAGCTTGAACAGATCCTTCAGGATGGCATATCTGTAGGAATTAACACTAAATTGCACGGTTCCAGGATCCAAGTGCTTTTTTCTTGACGTACCCAGATGAAGCCTCTTAGACCAACTTGGCTACCGTTGGGGTTTAAATTGGCTCATGTGCTCCTAAGAAAAAATGGGGAGAACAAAACAAGATATTAAGAAAATTTTCAGCAAAGAATATCAGTTTCGGCTCAAGAGAATCGAATAAATTGGCTCAACTTGGCTACCATTGGGGTTTGAATTGGCTCATGTGCTCCTAACAAAAAAAAGGGGAGAACAAAACAAGATATTAAGAAAATTTTCAACAAAGAATATCAGTTTCGGCTTTGATTGAAAATAACAATCAGATTCATCAACAATGCAACCTTTCAAAGATGGGAGGGGTTTTGCAATGCTCAAGTTAACAGTGCCATGTGTGGGCGTCAGGCGTTGAGAATCAACATTGTGAATATCATAACAAATCTATTTAATAAGTTATTCACAACAATTACTCTAATTAATCAACATCCCAGTAACATCTACTGCATATTATACGTAACAGTGATAAATTCACTAGATTTGTGAACGGTTTGATTGCATTAAAGAAAACACAACAGTTGAGAATCACTTCTCTCCTTGAGTAGAAATCTCCCTTCCCCACTTACTGCTCAAATGGATGAGCCGACAAATATGCGTCACCAGTATGCGAGATCCTTGGGTGCTTATGATTGAGCTTCGCATCAGTGCAAAGCTTATCTTGGTCTATATGTCTGTGTTGATGCTGGCATTGCGTTCCGAATCTTTCTGTCGCAGCTTACCTTCACTTAGCGTCATTAATTTGGAAGCAAAAGGACCTGCGCCTACAGTAGAGAAGAAAATTAGGGAACTAAAAGATCTCTTCTCGACATCTGATTTGCTGTTCATATTATAATTACTCCTGATATTCGTAGGATTTTTTATATAATTTTCGACAGCTTTTTGCATGAGGGCTGAATATCTTATCAGAAAACGTATCTGAGACCTGTTCTACAAAAGGTCGTTTGCTCTGATTTCTAGTTTTGCTGTTGTGCTTTAACTTTAGCGAAAGATTCTACTTTTCAAAGTCTTAAGCTATCAAAGTCTAGATCATCGCATAATTCGTCGACAAAATTTGTCAGGGAATCGACAGTGTCTAAGGTGTGTGTATCCACCCTTTGGCGAGGTAAAGCATGGTCAACTATGGGTGCCTCGCTTGATGAAGAGGTTGAGGAAATTTGGGTGGGATGCTAATTAAAGTTTTATATAAACGAATGGTTAATCTTCCACGATCTACCCGCTTAATTCAAAGTCCTCTGTCAAATGTGGAGCCTCCACAAAGATAGTCAAGGTTACTGACCAAGACGGGATCGGGTGTTCCTCATGTCACAAATGGTTTCATGGGGACTGTCTCGCTATCTGTAGAAGAAGTAAGCTGGCTGGGATATAAAACAAAAGTTCAATGGATATGCAATGTCTGTCTGGCTGATCGCAAAATCTGCTTTTTTACCTAAACTGAAGATAAGTTGACTTTTTTCTTTGCTGAATTCCAATCTAAATTGTCCTCTTCTATCTCTGAATTGGTAACTTAACTCATTAAAAACTCAATTCTTACCATGCAAAATAATGTCAAAGAGGAGGTCACCAGCGCGCTTCCCTCATACAGCGATAATGTTACTGGAAACAAAAAGACCGCGCCTTCTTCTAAATTTCAGTTTTTATTTACAGGTTTAATTGAAACAGAATCAACATACTTCAAACAAGTTGAGAAAGACTCGACGAAGGTTAGTCACTTGGTTCAACATATGAGCTTCTAAGCCGCTGGAAAAGCCCTTGCATGGGGCGGCGTGACAAAATTACGAAACAAAACAGCAATAAAAATTCTTCTACTTGAAGAAGTTGTCGTCCTACTTTATGGAAAACTGTTTTGCCCCCAGTCATTATTTACAGAGCTTCAAACATCCAGTTTGCATCAAAAAATTTTTAATTTCTGCAGATCGCTAATTAGAAAAAGCTGTTCTAGCTAAACGTTACTATATGGACACAGTTGAAGGCGAGGATAGACAAGATCTTCATATGAAAAAACAAAAATAGAACTACAAAAATACGCTGGTTGGCGTAGCAACCAATTGAAAACATCCTTATAAATGAGCTCCCATAAACTGTCAATCAAAATGAACTCTAGATAAACGCTACAAACTTTTGAAACTGTGCGCTTCTAACTCTTTCTCCTAAATGTTTCTCAACAGGATTTGTTTAAATACGGTCATCGTTGACTTTGAATTGTTTTCAGCTTCTCCCTTCATTGATATTGCGCAATTAAATAGTGATCGTTGCCAGCATAGTGGCCTACTGATTGAACAATCCTCTTACTCAGCCGTTAATTCTGCTGACAATACAATTTCTGACTTCGATTTTGCTATTTTTGAGCCGTGTTTTGTTATTAACTGTCCCTGTTTGTGCTTATCTACAACCCGCTAAAATAATCAAACTATCCAGTGGACATTTTTACTTATTGGATTGTATTCAGTCCTAATATACACTTTTGACTTGTTACTAGTTCAATTTGGTTACGGTTGCAATTACGATGATTATCTTATGGCGGATTTTAATTGTCCAGATATTGATTAGACAAGCTACTGGTCATCCTCATGTCTTGAATGTCGTTTCTTTGAAATTATCGTTGAAAAAGATCTGACTCTGTTCGTTGCTGAATCTTCACATAAATGTAACACCATCTTTGATCTTGTTTTATCTAGCGATGCTAATCTATCAGTTACGGTAGCGAAACGGCTTTTCTTAGATCAATTTCCCGTTTACTCTAATCTTAACTTCCCTGAAGCCCCATTATGTTTTCTCGGAATGTTTATAAAAAATCCTCCTTCAGTGCTCTTTCATTCAATATTAATCTGCGAGCTATTTTACGGTCCTGTCGCTTGATAATTCTGTTTTAACTACCCTTCCTGATTTATGGTAGAGCCTAATTGCTGATGGTTTTACTAATGCAATAAAATTGAAAATTGAAGCGAGCTGTTCGTCTTTAATCTCTCTTGTTTTATTCACCACATGCTAGTCATCTCAATAATCAAAGAGAAACTACTTTAGGAAAATAAAGTAGTGATCCTTCTTTTTTGGTCATCTTAAAAAACGCCTTTTGAGAGGACTCAACTTATCGAGTTCCAATTCTATCGAAAATGATAAGAATTATTCATCAATCAATTGATCAATAAATCTCTCTTAAACTCGAAAATTTTTCTAACTGCTGAGAAGGTTTGGTTTCAACTAGTTGTTTACTCCAATTAAGTTTAATGAAAACGAACCTTTTTTCACCAATTCAGACAAAAACTTTAGGATTTAATAAATTTTTTTCTTCTCTCTTTAATGATAGCAGTTCTTCTGCTGTTCTTGATCACTTGAACGAAATGTCCATCAAACTGATGTACCTCGACTTCTGTTTATCTGATGTTCTCCTCTTCTTGGAGTCATGTGATGATTCTAGTGCAGCTGGTGCTGATGAGTTATTGTCTATTCCTCCTTCACCAATGATCGAATATTCTGTGTGCGTTGGGTTTTGAGCTCTTATTCTGGATTCTCAGAATCCAATGTTTGCCTGATCTTTGGAAAATAGCACATGTTACTCCTGTACATAAATTTGGTCAACATAATGATATTGCTAGCTACCGTTCCATTACTATCCTCCCTCAACTTTCTTTGTTACCTGAAAGTTTATTGTCTTATTTTATTTATTCAAAGATAAGGCAATAAATCCAACGTGAACAACATTGAAATAAGAAGTCACGTAGTACAATTAGTCAGATGATAATCATCTTGATTTTTCTTATACAGCTCGTGATACCAATTCTCCTGCCATTTCTATTTACTTGGCCCCAGAAAAAGTTTTGACTCTTTGTCCTATCAAATAAATTTGTCTAAGTTTGTGACTTTCGGATTCGACTCAGCCTCAGTTTATTTCACCTTTTGAACGCTTATCTAACGAACCGTTTTCAATGTGTAAAAATTTATCAAACTCTCTCTTCTTCCTTACTTCTGGAGTTCTTCAGTCATTTGTTTTTCATTCTTTTCGTTAAAGGTATGGCGGATGATGTGACAATTAGTTGTTTTGTCTTTTTTCTGATGACCTGAAAAAATTCAGCATCTCAAAAGTATCCCTCGTGCAAAAAGACAACAATCCTCTACTTAACTGGTGTAATATAAATGGTCTCCGTTTCCGCCCATCAAAATGAAAAACTGCTAATTTTTGAGGGCGTATTGGGTCTGCTTAATTTCTTCCTGGGCCTGACTACCTACCTTTCAACAAACAAATTGAAGATTTGATTTTATTTTGTCTATTACGCTATCCTGAAAGGTCATTTAGAATCAAAGCTTCAAAGATGCAAAAGAAATTTTATTTTCCTGAAGCGCAATATCCCCATTTCATTGTCGGGCCACAGGAAACTTCTGCTTTATAAGTCCCTTATCCTGCCTATATTTCAATACGGTGCTCCTGTTTGTTTTCCGTCTTCGACTGTGCTACTACATTTTGAACGTTTTCAGTGTAAAGTCTTTTGTTGGATAATACATTGATCATCATATGTTTCAGGCTTAGGTTTTTTCAGTTATTTCCTGTTTGTTTTTGCTCAAAAAAAGATGACCTTCTTTTTCTATGAAAACTTTACAACGGGGCCGTTGACGTACATCTTAACTTTTTTTGCATCTTTGCCAACGCGATATTCATCGAATGGCCTGTTTCGAGTCCCTACAGCACGCAAGGTCTCTTCAGAAGACAACTTCTTCATCCGTGCAACTGGAACTGCTAACGATCTCATTCGGTTGAAAAAGTTTTCATTTGAAATGCCACTGAAAACTCTGACAAATTCCCTCATCAATTACCTGAAAATCCGAACATATATTTTTTATGATATAAACTATTCGTGCTCACATTTTGTCATGTGTTATTGTACATTTGTCATGCATTTCATACATGTGTGTTTTTCTTAATCTTTACATAAAAAGAATTAAATCTTCTACAACTTCTGCTACCACATCTCTCAGGACGCTTCTATCACAGAGTTCTAATTTGGTTACGTCAAATTTGTACTGTTACAGAGTAAGAAAATATCACCAGTATGACTTTGCCTTTTTTGTGGCTAAGTTTATTGCAAACGCCTCCAGATTTTTGAATTTGCCTTCAATCCCTGACTTCTTGAACTTCTATATTTAATCTCTTGCGCGTCTTATGGTACTGAGTACACATTCCTGTTCTTCGCTTGCTTCCTTTCGAATTTCTCCAAGAGGTATAGTAACCTTGATGGATCTTTTCTGTAAACGGTCCGTAACCGTTTAGCCCCCCAATCCTTCCCCTTGTTATTTAGTTCAAATTTATTGAGTTCATATTCATAATCGCTGTAAAAGTCATATCTTTAACTTTGATTTTTTATGACTTTCAATGCCAAACCTTTTTATTCATTATCATACATGAGTTTCATCGTGCCACACTTAACTTTGATAGTAAATGCGGGTATAAACCACACCTTTGTAAGCTATTATTTAACAAGCATACAAGCTTATAGAAGAACATACAGCAAAATAAACTCTTGAAAACCAGTCGTTGTCTCTGAAAGCGGATCAGACTAAAGAAAAAATAACAAATTTTGGCGCATCCTTGGTTTTAAAACCGAACCATCGACTCACAATACAGAGACAACTTAAAATTTCTGACTTGTAGTTTTTCACTAAAACTTTAAAAAATCCCACCACCTAGCTGAATTAAACGTGCTATAGATTTTTCCATCTGATATTTTAGCACTTCAAATTTCTAGGCTGTCAGGCTTTCTAAGTAAGTTACAGCTCGATGACCTTCCCCCTGCATCGTTCATTGCACTCCGAACATTATGATGCAATCCGCTCAATGCAGTTCTCTAGTCCATGCGGCTAGAGGTCCCACATTTGCTAATAAGATTGACTGGGGCCTGAGCGGGTGAGGCTGCGTGTTCTCTTTTGAACCAACGCATAGGCTGACGACGGGGATAGTCGAACATATAAATAGGTAGCAAAGCCTGATCTTTCTTAAATTATAGCACGTTCTAGTTCAGCTAAAACTCTCTGACCCTAAGTCTAGCGAAAGAGCATTTAAAATTTCAGGGTTTGATTAAGCCCTTCTTATATTCAAACAGATACTCCAGCTGATTCTGATTTACAGTTTTGCACCTGCTGACACGCAAGTGCAAAAGTTTTTGTTTCTAGGCACAAAATTTTCTAAAAGGTAAAACAGTATCCTCCCCTGGTTAGGGTGTTTCTCTGCGACCGTGATCAGACAAAACCCTCCCCACAGCGCAAAGCGTGCATAAAATAATTTAATAAAAAAAACAGCATTCAAGCAACATTTGGTAAAACATAAGACAACCAAACCAATAATAGCTGTCCACAACAGCAGTATAAATAGCATTCAAGTTATTTTTAGATACAAAAAAAACAATTAATAAGCGTTCAAACAACATTTTAAGTGCTAACTAAAAATGCAGTGACTCATAACACTCATAGTGCAACTTTTTTTTGTGAAAATCATCGTGCAACCATAAACAAAGTAACCATTAACCAATGAGAAAAGCCAGAACCATGTCAAGCAAAACCAAAACAAAGTCAACCTCCAAGGCTCAACTCATGCAACTCTTGAAGTTCAAAGTCATTGAGTGGGAAGCAGCACAAGACCTACTCGACGAACAAATGCAACAAACAGAAGCAGCAACAGACCTCCAAGAGCGCGTTGACGAACTTCGACAGCAAAAAGCGGAGCTTGATCGCATGTGTAACAAACTCATAGAACAGCAGTTGACACAAGAAGAGTTTGACACTGTTGCTGCAGAGTCTGCAAGGAGAAATTGGAAATGGCTGAGAACCAAACCAAAAGTCAGATTGCTTCATGGGTCAAACCATCAAAAGTTCATCTCTTCCGACACCTCCTCGGAAGAGCCCAACAAAATACGCAGCAAGGTGGTTGTTTCAGGAAGCAGACGTAAACAACCAAGCGGAATGAGACGTAAAACGCCAATGCAAAATGCAGGTGAAAACGCTGAGAGCTGGGATGAGGTGTTCAGTTCTGATGACCATGATGGTGTACCGTTCAAAAACAGTCATCGTGATCTTCAAAAAGAAAGAACAAGTGTAGAAAAATACAATGCTCAGCAACAGAAACCAAAAGAGAACAGTGCGATACAGGAGCATCGCAGCTTCAGTGAAGATGCGAAACAGGTTCAGAGTTGCCCGATTGTTGATGTGAATGTTCCAAATCAAGGTTTTGCTACCCTCAATATTTCTACCGATCAACCATCAGACACTGTTTACTGGAGATCCGGTACAGCAACCGGATTTCAACATCAAGCAATGCCTGACAATTTCACTCAAACTTTTGCAGACAATCACTATCCCCGGGATCAGCAGCAGTCACGTCATTTGCTCGGTAGTCAATTGGATCACTCATTCCCAGAGACAAACAAAATGATGAACGCTCCCAACGGAGAGACCAACCGTCACTTCAATTTCATGCCACAACAGTTTTCTGAGCAACAGTTCCAACAACGACCTCACAGTTCTGAATGGACCAACCATCAAGTGATGATGAATGCGTTCAGTCTACCAAAGATTAGTCTTGACCATTTCGCAGGCGATCCTTTGATGTGGCATCAATGGTACAGCTTTTTCAAGTCAACCATTCACGACAATCCAGCTCTTTCAACTGTTCAGAAAATGACATACTTGCAAAACTCGGTAACTGACAAAGCAAAAAACTTCATCGGTGGATACTCTTACAACGGAGACTTCTATGAGGAGGCCCTTCAGGAACCTATCAGAAAGTTTGGAAAGCCGCAGCATGTTGTGAGTGCGTACCTCACACAACTTGAACAATGGCCTAGGACCAGAATGGATGATCCCAGCAGCTTTGTAAGTTTTGCGTCCTTCCTCAGACGTTTGGCACAGACCTTTCGACTTCACCATTTTGAATCGGACCTGAAGGCTTCTGCGGTAGTTACGGTTGCCAAGGAGAAGTTGACAACACCAATGACGATTCGCTGGAATCAACATGTAAGGAGCATGAGAATGAGACTATGCAGATTGGATAAGCACATATGCAGAGGCCTGCGAGGATGTCTCTCCACAAAGACCACAAAAGACAGACCGGGTTGAACGGCCTTCCCAAGGCCAGAAACACTCCAACATAGTTCTTCAAGCCAGCTCAAATTGTCAACTATGCTCTGGGGATCACAACCTTGGTCGCTGCAAAGAATACCTGAGCAAGCCTGTAGCTGAACGTCAGCAATTGGTGAGGCATCACAACTTGTGTGTCAATTGCTTGAAGAGACATGAGGGTGGATTTTGTAAATCAAAGATTCGATGTCTTGTAGACATATTCAACGGGTTTCATCATTCAACTCTCCATTGAGACGACTTCAGGACTTTGCAGAGAAGTGATTTCCAAGCAACGAGTAAAGGGGGATTTTAATCCAGGAACAACCCGGTGCAGTCAAACTACGGTAGAAACTTCAATCATACAACGTCTCAGCTTTCGTCAACAACCAGTAACACGCCAAATACCAACAACAGAAGGGGATACAATCAAAAGAGTTTAAACCCTCGTAATCCAAGCTATGGGAACAACAACTCGCATCAAACTGCCAATCAGCAGCACATCAATCCCCAGCAAACTAATGACAGAAGTAACACTCACTTTCAATCAGTGACTAGCCACGAACTGAATGATGATTCATCAAAACTTCCACGAGTGCAAAACCACACTTGTAGCAGAAATTGGGAACCCACATGGGTCAGAGCTTTTATTCAACTACAGGCAACACCAGTCACGCTCTTCTACAAAGACTTCAACATAGAGACCTATGCACTTTTGGACAGTGGGAGTGATAATACACAGATCACACAAAACATTGCTGATGCTCTTCGGATTAGAGTCCCCAAAGGTATAGAACTTCCTCTAGCTTCGCTACAAGGGGAGCACACAGTAACAACAGCTGATGTCATGATTGGAATTGGTTCACTTCACAGCTCAAAACCGGTGACAAGTCTTCCTGTGTACACAACCTCCATTGAGCAGTTCCAGATGCCAATTGTCCCCGCAGAAATGTTGAATAGACTTTGTAGAGACCATGATCATTTGGCAGAAATCAACTTCCCACAAATTCGTGACAACAAAATTGGAATACTCATAGGGGCAGATGCTTTTCTGGCTACTGTTCCAAGACATTTCACTACCGGCAAACCAGGAACACCCTACGGAGTCAACACACTGTTAGGATGGACTTTGACAGGACCTGTGCCACAAGAGTACTTTCAACCAAACCATAAAGGAAGCAGCAACCACAACATCACTCTTTTCAACCATCTCAAGCGAGGTAGTGACGACCCGGACGAAAATCTTCTGCATCTTTTTGAACTTTTGAAGGTGTCAACTTTAGTCAGGGTTCTACGAAGGGACACAATGATGAAGACCACAAGGCAATAAAGACTTTGGCAGAGACCACACATCATAACGGGGAAAGATATGAGATTGGACTCCCTTGGCGAGAAAACGTCACGCTACCCAACAACTACTTCATGGCAAGGGTTCAGTGGCACGCCCTGCAGAAGCGATTAGAGAGAGACAACCAACTGAAACAGAGATATATGACCACTATCTTTGATGATATGGATAAGGGATACATAGCAGCTGTTACGAACCAGGATGCAAAGAACATTTGGTACCTACCGCATCATCCCGTCATCAACAAGTAAAAACCAGACAAGATAAGACGAGTGACAAATGCAGCTTCAAAATACAAAGGGGTTTCTTTGAACGATGCACTGCTAACGGGACCGGACCTTTTGTGCAACCTACATGGACTTCTTCTACGGTTTTGTCAGTACAAGGTTGCAGTAACAGCAGCAATTACCCTGCTGTGCTGGAAAAGATTCCAGAGGAAGACAGAATTGGAGTTCTAAAGTTACAAAGGATACTTGGTCAAACATGGAACCCTGAATCCGATCAACTTCTTTTTGCGAAACCCAAACTGAGCTATGAAAGAGAGAATATCACACAGAGAAAGCTTCTCTCAATGGCTGCTTCTTTGTTTGATCCCATTGGAATAATCTCGCGTTTTGCAATTCGACTGAGATGCATCTTGCAAAAAGTCGTCAAACAAGGACACAATTGGGACCAGCTACTATCAAAGGAACATTACGACGAAATTCAGCAATGGATGGAAGATTTCGAGAATATGCCTTCAATTCAAATCCCCAGATGTCTAGTTGCCAACGTCGATGGAACTCACGAGTTGCACACCTTCACAGACGCTTCACTTTCAGCAGTATCAGCAGTGGTGTACCTGAGAACAATCTCCGCTGACGGCTCAATAGCTACCCACTACGTCATCAGCAAGTCCAAGGTGGCACCAATCAAACAGATGAGCATTCCCAAATTGGAGCTCGAAGCAGCTACACTGGGAGCAGAACTAGCAGGCTTCTGTGAGACCGAGATGACAATAGATGTGAAGAGCAAAAACTTTTGGACCGACAGCACAGCAGTACTCAGCTGGATCAAATCAAAGGATCGACAGAAGATGAACATCGCAAATGGGCTCAACAAAATTGCTGAGAACTCAAACAAAGACGACTGGCGACACGTACCAGGGAAAATGAACCCGGCTGATCATGGTACCAGAGGTCTAGCTCCATGCGATCTTCAAAAATTCTGGATAACAGCACCTTCTTTCCTGATCAAACCTGAGAGCGAGTGGACATTCTCCGTTGACAAAGCAGCTCAAACATACGCCACTCAAGTTGATGTCAAGACCAGTGAAAAACCGTTGGTAGATCCAAACAGATTTTCAAATTGGCCTAGACTCCTTGGCACAATTAGAACAGTGTTTCAAGCAATACGCGTACTGAAGTGGTTGATCAAACGCGACGTACTTTGCGACTTGGACGACTTCGCGGCTGACGAAAACAAGGCTCGGAGCTTTCTCTTGAGGATATCTCAGTCCACACACTTCAAGGACACAGTTTCTCGGCTTCAAAGTAGACTACCCCTAGACAAGAAGGACAAACTATTACCATAAAAACCCTTTCTGGATAGCGACGGACTACTTAGGGTTGAGGGACGAATTCAAAAATCTGGATTGCATTTTCAGAGCAAACATCCGGTGATACTCCACGGCAAGTGCAGAGTTGCCAAACTGCTTATTGAGAAAACACATCACGACTGCGGGCATCATGGAATTGAACAGGTTCGTGCACATATCCAAGCAACGTTCATGATAGTTGGAATCCGCAGAACTCTAAGAAATTTAGGGAAGTACTGCTTCATCTGCAGACGCTGGCGAGCAGACAATGTCAGGCCGAAGATGGCTCCTCTACCAAAATTTCGCTTTCCGAAGCACTCCAAACTCTGCGCATTTGTGAATACTGGAATGGACATGTTCGGTCCCTTTCACATTGAAAAATCCAGAACCCAGACAGAACTCAGTTATGTCTGCATGTTTACATGCTTGGTGACACGAGCAGTACACTTGGAAGTTTGTGAGGACCTCTCTACTGACTGTCTACTAATGGCTATTCGACGTTTTGTATCCAAACGAGGATACCCTGATGTCATTGTTTTGGACAACGGGAAAAACTTTGTTGGAGCTAACCAGGCAATGAAACTCAATTTTCAGGAAAACTACAAACCAGACAACAATTACATACGTCTCCAGCTGGCCCAACAGAACATCCAGTGGACGTTCAACCCACCTCTGGCACCGCACTTCGGAGGGGTTTGGGAACGACTTATCCAGTCGGCTAAACGAAGCCTACTTGTTGTCCTCGGAAGCCGCCGACTAAACTTTTCAGTCTTCCATACAGTCGTAGCGGAGGCAGAAGGAATTCTTAATTCACGCCCACTGACGCATGTTGGGAGCACTTTGACTGACGAGGAACCATTAACACCGAATCATTTCCTGATGAGAAGAAGCCACTTCTGCCTAAAACCTCTGGCAAACAACAGAACCCGGTTTCCAATTAAAGACTTCAAGGAGTCACAGACCCTTTTGGACCACTATTGGTCTCGTCTTCTCAAAGAATTTGTACCGGAACTTAACTGACGAACAAAATGGCAGCAGGCCAACGCTGAGCTCAAGGAAGACGATGTTGTTTGGCTCTACAAAGATTTTACACCCCGTGGAATTTGGCCCATTGGTCGGATCGTCAAAGCACATGTGAGTAGAGATGGAGTGGCAAGAAGCTTCGACATCAAGACCAGTACTGGCATGGTGCAACGTCCCGCAGTGAGATTGGGCAAGGTGTTTGAAACTGACAATGATTCTTCTTCTTCGTTAGCCGCGGAGGGTGAATGAATACTCCTTCAATCATGTCAAATTGATGCATAAAACTCACTTAAGCGGAAACTTTTGAGGCAGTAAATTTGAATTTCTGATGTCAATTATTTTGTTCTCTTCTGATAAATTTATTTGCTAAGTTTTGTTGTTGCTTGCCGGAGTGTAAACGGTCCGTAACCGTTTAGCCCCTCAATCCTTCCCCTTGTTATTTAGTTCAAATTTATTGAGTTCATATTCATAATCGCTGTAAAAGTCATATCTTTAACTTTGATTTTTCATGACTTTCAATGCCAAACCTTTTTATTCATTATCATACATGAGTTTCATCGTGCCACACTTAACTTTGATAGTGAATGCGGGTATAAACCACACCTTTGTAAGCTATTATTTAACAAGCATACAAGCTTATAGAAGAACATACAGCAAAATAAACTCTGCAAAATAAACTCGAATACTCTGTTAAAAAATGTTGAGACCGCCTTTGCGAACTGGCAGCGAGAAAGGGTCTCTGTAGCTGTTGCTGTATATAAAATGATTAACCATGGATATTATAAATTCTTCCTAATAATATTATATGTACTGGTGGATAGTGTCTGCGAGTTTGGCATAGTCCTTATAAAGAAAGCTTGTATTCGTTGGACCAAGTTTGTGAAGGCCTTGAGTTGCGCAGATTTCAGCCGAAGATTCTATGCCCTGTCCTCCGGTTTAACAACTTCTTTCCTTTTGGCTATTTCTAAGTGCTTTGTTTTTTTTTATTTGTTCTATGACATTTGATAACATTCTACTCTTAGACTGGTCCTATGTCCTGGAATTTATCAAAGAAACGCTTCATGGTGTTGTCTAACCCTGCTGCATTTTCATCATCTGCAGACCATTTTTGGGTAATAATGGGTTCAAGAATTTGTATGATGAGGTGCAGTGTAGCAACTGCATACATGACCATTGCTAAGGAATTTCCTAGTGTGGTTTGGTAAAGTTTGAGGGCAAATTTGTTTAGGTTTTACGGATCATGGTAAGAATTCATGGGACAAGCGCATAACGGAGGCACAGTTTTTTATGTTCTTGAGGGCAATCTGGCAATTTATATCGCTAAATGCATTTTTTGCCTCAATCAGGAGGTCACGTTCCAGATTTTATTTCCCATAGGAGCCCCTAACCCGGGCCGAGGATTTTCCCCAAAAATAACGGGGAAAAGAGTGTAAAGAGTGTATAAATAAAAAAATTACCCCCCTATTTCTCCGCTTAATTAAGGGTGGAAGAGTGTAATTATAGGAGTGTAATTTTAAAAAATAAAGGTGGAAGGAGTTAATGAGGATTGATCCCCCATCTTCCCCCTGTCGATTGTCTGTAATTTTTTATCAGTCCACCCTAAATTACACTCTTTGTAAAGAGTGTAAAAAGAGTGGAGAAAAGAGTGTAAATAAAGTGTAATTTTTAAAATTACACTCTTACCCTCTTTTCCCCTATAAATAGCAGTGGAAAACGCATTACACCCTAATCCCCGCTAATTAGGGGTGGATTAGGGGTGAAACCTCGGCCCGGGAAAAGAGTAAATAGCGTGTGCAATGCAACATTTTTGGTCCAGGCATAGTAGTACATTTTGTCGAATTGGGTGATATCTTGCTTCACACATGCTTCGTTCTAAGGTTTTTGGATTGCTTCACATATATCTATGGGTTGTACGACGGAACATTGGTCTTAGACGATCAATTGGCATGCATTATATGAATCAGGGAATGAAATCTCTTCTGAGGCAATTTCATTGGCTAGTTTCGCAAGGGTCATTTTAGAAGCCTATAGCTGGACGACGCTTTGAACAAGGTAAGAAGCAGCCACCATTCCTGATAATCGAGGCGTGAAGGTCCACGGTTTCCGCTTGTTTCCTTGGCAACTCTGCAAATAAATGCTCCATTTAAAATTTCAAAGATTTAAAATTCAATTGAAAAGTTATATCTTTTTTAATTTTAAGTGGTTGCTGATCATTCAGCAGTATTCTTGAATGTGTTTAAAACAATTTTTGCAATGACGAAATTTTGTAAGATTAGCGATGAATTTTTGTAAGAATAGCAAATTTTAGCGGTAAATTTTTTTTCACCGCATAAGCGGTGAAAAAAAATTCACCGCTTAAAAGATTTTTTCACCGCATTGATCGCATTGAGCGCAAATCTTACAATTTTTACTCAAATTTACGGCAAATCTTACATCTTTTAGCGATTTTTAGCGGTGACACCTCGACCCGGGAGGAAAAGTTTTGTGAAGATGATTTAAGTGGGCACAGCTTAGAGAGTACAATGGTGTAATAATGTTACTGTTGTTTGCCGAGTCTATTACACTGATTGTAGTAATGACGGTTGGTGGGAATTTACTTTGAGCTAATTCAAATAATTCTTGTCAGCGGATATAGCACATCGGACATAGTTGAGTCGATGGTCATTTACTGCTATGACGGTCACAGTTTGCAGTTTCAAAGGCCAGGAATTCTGCTCTACATTGAACAGATCTCTCAGCGTGGCACCTCGACAGGTGGACTGTTGCTGAAACGTCTCTGGTTTTGTTGTTCTTAATCTTTGGGGTGCCAATGACGAGATTAGATGCATTTCATGGCAGAGTTTCAGTGGTGAAGCGCGCCTGCCTGACCTCTTAAAAGAGCAGATGTTTGCAGTATCGATATTTGTTCGTTGAAACTCCTCGTTATTATTTATTTATCAAAACTAATATAACTGTGAGAGAAAAAATGATGCAATACAACTTGACTGAACACTCCTGGTTCAACTGATGATCCTCTAGATAGCCAAAATGGCAACAGCGATGATACCAGAACAGGCAATCACTACAAAGAGTCACTTCCGGGCTTTGACGGTTGAGGTTAATTAGAAATTCAACATCTGAAGTCAGTCGATTCGATAAAAAATAGGAGCTATTTAATAGGTTTATTACAACTCAGGCTTCTAAAGTATAAGAGAACTTTGCTCAGCTTTGGCTAAGTTTGCACTTGTTTAACTTCCGAAAAATAGAAGAAGTGCTTAGAATGTAAGTGAACGTCGCCTTTTCTCTCTACTCTATAGGTATATAATCAAAAACGCTAATGTTGGGGGATCAACGGTGTAAAAAATGTTTTCAGAAAGGGATTTTAAATTTGAGTAAAAATGATTCAAAAACTAAATTTTTTTCTTCCTAAACGAAGGGGTGCTAACCTTCTTTGGAGGTTCGGCATAAAACAAGCACGATCTCTATTTTTTTTCTACAATAAAACTATCGAGTATCGGTCTCCTATTGGACGGAACTTTCAGCCCATACTATGAAACATCTGAGCAGCGTATTTAAAACTATACAAGAAACGCACTGTGTTTTGAACATACAACAATTTGCTAGACATTGGGAGCCGCGAATTCCAATCATAATCATGAACAAGAAAAGAAAATTAAAAAATTAATTTGAGTATTGAAAATACAAGAAAAAACAGTTTCAAATAGTGCATCTATTGATGCTTCGGTTCGAACGCAATCACATTTGTTCCACTGAGATAAGTTTCAACTTTTCATCTGGGCCTCGGTTCCGTTATCAGTTTCATAAGTGACTGATTCATTGAAAATAGAAAAAAACTTCTTGTTTGTGTTGACACCCTTTTTTGCAATCCAAACTGAAGCAGCGGATATAACTTCCTTTTTCTCAATATAACATGTAATTTGATTAGGCAAGCTTTTTGTTGTTCAAGAATCTTTTTTGAAACTAAGTGGAAAAACTCAGTTCAATAGCTTAAGGAACCAAAAGGTCCTTCAACACTATTGGAATTCGTCTCTTCTTAAAATTTTTCTTAAAAACCAAAGTATTAGATGTTGAACGGGTATGTTATAACTCAGCGGATATAACTTCCTTTTTCTCAATATAACATGTAATTTGGTTAGGCAAGCTTTCTGTTGTTCAACAATCTTTATTGAAACTAAGTGGAAAAACTCAGTTCAATAGCTTAAGGAACCAAAGGGTCCTTCAACACTATTGGACCTCGTCTCTTCTTAAAATTTTTCTTAAAAACCAAAGTATTAGATGTTGAACGGGTATGTTATAACTCAGCGGATATAACTTCCTTTTTCTCACTATAACATGTAATTTGGTTAAGCAAGTTTTTTGTTGTTCAACAATCTTTATTGAAACTAAGTGGAAAAACTCAGTTTAATAGCTTAAGGAACCAAAAGGTCCTTCAACACTATTGGAACTCGTCTCTTCTTAAAATTTTTCTTAAAAACCAAAGTATCAAACCATTGAACTGGTCTGTTGTACTCAATTGCTTTGTGATTAATCAATTGAGTGGCGATTGTATCTTTACCAAACTAACTGAGTTTATTGCGCTGCGTTTGCCGACTTAGTATCTTCTTTTTGAATTCTGAGTTAAGAAGTTAGAATTTGCCTTGCGAATGACTTGATTTATCTTGAGCTGGCTATTTTGAAGAGCAGTTGGTTAATTTTGAATTACAGCTGATTTACAGCGATGCAAATGACAGGAACGAATTGAGATTTAACAAATTAAGATTAAAAGAAGTTAAAGCATATCATAAGTTATTCGCGCACAAGAAAGGAAATTAGATTTGTTTATACACGTGAAAAGACAGTTTCCTGTCTGGAACCTGAACAATCAAGAAATATTCAACTGAAGATGTATGAAGAACTAAATTAAAAGCAACTGCGTTTGAAATGGATTAAGAAAATGAAATTGAACTAAAATATGGAAATGAATATTCTGATGGTAATTTCCATCCCATTTGACATTTCCCCCTGTGGGAGAAAAACAAAAAGTTTATTCTCAATCAGAGCGTTCTTCTGCCTCTAATATATATATATATATATATATATATAAATATATATATATATATATATATATATATATAAATATATATATATATATATATATATATATATATATATATGGGCAGATTTGGGTTTGGGTCGAGAGTCAATCTTTTTTTGGTTTTTGCGGTGATGGTACACCAATGAAGGTGGTATCTGAAATTGGAAGCTCTGTAGAATAACCTCATGTATTCTGTATATTTTGCACACTGGATTCTGGCTGTGAGGTCATTTTCTGCTTTTTGAGCTGGCGTTCACTCCTTCTGACCGAAAAAGCCTCGGAGTCCGATGTGTCGCTCACTTGAATTAAACTCTTTTCCTTGCGCAGTATAGGGGTTGCTTACCGAGTTGAGAGAGTTGATTGCTACACGGATGGTCCTGCTGTAGTGGGTTGGGTAGGTGGAGCCGCCATTGGTACAGATGGGCTGAAATGTAGTGTTTGCGTCAAATCTGGCCTGTTTTGAAATGCGTCGTCATGCTTGGGGTTACGTTTCGGAATTTGCATTCTTAAAGCACGAGCAACATTAATGGAAGTGGAAATACAGGAGCGTCCGTTAGAAATAACGCTAACGTCGTCAGGTTGGTTGCGATTGCGTTTTATTTTTTTGCTCCCCAAATCTTTTTTAAGTCTTTTTTGTGATTGTTGATTTTCTGCTCTCATGTTTTCTCTTGAGCTTTTTTTGGGCCGCCTATCAATGTACTTTCCAAGCTCTAATCCTCTTTCATTTCGCATGCGAAGTTTGGCGATATCCGAATTTCGGACGCGAACCTCTTGCCTTTTTGGTTCCTTGTTTACACTCGTTGTCGGACTGATTTTTCCTATAGTGCTCCCTGGGGCAAAAACTTTGTATAGCCCATCTCAGTTCTTCTTTTTCCTCTGCTCTGCATTTATTTTGCGTGTTATCTTCACCTGCATGCTTTTTTTGCTCCGCGGGATCGGTCTGGCGATTCCGTTGGACCACATTAGTCGCAATTTTCTGTCTTTGAGCTTTTCTTTTTCCTCATGGGCTCGGGAATTTATTGCGCAAATGACCTACTCGATTTCAACATTGGAGCACATGACCGTATTTGACCACTGTGCATCCGTGAGGTACGATCTGCCCGGGATGGTATCTTCGTCTAAATAATATTTGATTACTTTATTACATTTTAAACTTTTATTAGTTGATTTTGTGGTGATTTTCGAAATTGGTGTACTACGACGTCTACCAAAAAGTGCTTCAAATGGTGAGATTTTTGTTGTTTTATGTTTAGATATTCTTAATCGTTGTATAATTGCATGTTTTGAGTGTTCAAGATTAAATTTTATAATTAGATGTGCTTTCATACATGATAATTGATTTATAATAGTTTGAATAAGGCATTCGACTAAACCCATTGCTCTATGATCATTTGCAGGGGCGTAAGTTGGTTAAATTTCATCTTCAGTAAAAATGTTTCAAACATTTTGCCTGTCAAACATCTAACTTGGTCTAGTCTAAGTGTTCTACGCCCTTTTCATTAATAGAAGTTCCGCCTAAATCTATTTGGATTTCGTCATTCGTTTCAATACAATTTGGTAATGGTGACTATTTGCTATACGGAACCATTGGTTTTAAATTCTCACCAATTTTCGTGCAGACTTTGCACTCGCTCGCTTTAGCCAATATATCTCTTTGGATATATGGTCACCAAATGTTTTGTGCTAGGTACAACACAGCAAAACTTCCCGGGTGCGTGGAGTGGATGTCCTCTAGCACCGCGTCTATAATGGCTTTAGGGATTGCGATGTTTTTGTTGATACAAAAACACCAATGCTCAATACTCATATCCCTTCAATATGTATGGATGCAGGGACTAATTTTCACCAGCCTGTCTTCATTGTTGCAAATGACGCAATCTCCCACCTATTTTAAGATGGTGTCCGTTCCTGTGAGAACTGCTTGCAATTTCTTGCTAAAGATCCGATTGATTGTGTTGTGTAGTCTCAAATCCTGCGCGTGTCGATGGCACTAGTAGAAGGCGTTGTATCAGTGTTTGATGAGATATTCGTCGCGTGTGTTGTATTAGCAGGGGAATTGTCTGAAAGGTAACTTGGGCCTTCGTTGTTGTAGATTTTGTTACTTTAGCTTCTGGTATTTTGGAAATGGCGTTGGTAGAGTGATCATTTGATTGATGTATTCTGAGTTGATTTGGGGCAAAAAGCGAAGTTTTTTTTAGTTGCTTGTATTTAGAGTTGGAAATTTGTGCTTTCGCGCCTAATTTGAGAAATTTGTGATGATTGTTTGAGATGGTGTCAAAGATGGCCTTTATTGGATCTAATTCTTTGGTTTGTTTGCATTCTCTAATGTCTGACTTTTGCAGCCCATATGCAACAAATTTGTTAATAGAATGTGATATAGGTATATTATGGTATAATATTTAGTGCAAATTGTGGTTTTGGATTTTGAAGAGGTATTTGCGATGCGATTGGTATTTAGAGTGCATTAATAGCTTTGTTTTGATATGCCCATTGCGATGCAATTGTTTATGAGGTATTGTGATGTGGTGATTGTGATGTAATTGCTGTAATCTGAAGTTGCTAATTATTGTGAATTAAAGTAGGTATTTGCGTCGCGATTAACCGATTTGATGAATTTGAAGGCGAATTTAACCTTAATATGCCATTTAATTTCTTTACAGTTTGCAATTTGTGTTTTATTAAGTGTTTAAAGGAATCCGGAATTTCGGATATTATTGCTACTACAAAATGTTTATCATATGATGAAACTTTTTTATCGTTGGCAAAAGGATTTCTAGAAATGTAATCTACAAGGCCCCTTTTTTTCCAGGCATGTGATCAATTGTAAAATTATACAGAATTAGGCGGTCAATCTATCTAGACAGACCACTATTGTAGGATTTATTAGGTCTGTGTTCATTTAAAATTGATAATAGAGCGCGATGATCTGTTATTACTGTAAAGTTCTTTCCGTAGAGATAATATTTCAATAGTCGATTGATCAAACCACTCATAATAGCTCCAATTGGTTGATACTGTATCGTTCTTCTGTAGAATTTTGAAATCGGGATGCAAATGTTATAGTTTCCCATTCATACGAAGAGTTTTGTTCGAGGGCTGCACCCAGTCCAGAACAAGAAGCGTCAAATTTTACGCGAACATCCAATTTGGGTTGTAATGACTATCTTTAGTGCTTGCAGCAGTTTTAGCCATTATATTGTCGAAATGTTTAGTGTGTTCCGCAGTCCAGAGGAATTTGACGGATTTTTTGAGAAGCAATCTAAGAGGGTGACAAAGTTGTGCGGGATTTGGTATGAATTTATTTTAATAATGTATTGAACCAAGAAGGGATATTAGGCGGTTTAGTGTCAATGGTGGATTTATTGCTGCTAATATTGCTGTTGTTTTGTTTTCAAGTGGTGATATACCAGTTTGAGTGAATCTGTACCTGAGCCATTGAATTTCTGTTTTTGCAAAATGGCATTTTTGAAGTTTGATTCTTAATTTGTCCTCGTCAAGTTTCTGAAGACATTTAGCGACATAATTAAGTTGATCAGATTCGGACCCCGTACTAACAGTAAAAATATCACCAAGGTAGCAAATGGTGTTTTGGAGACCCATAAGCGTATAATCCAAAGCTTTTTGAAATTCAGTCGTCATATCAGCAAGGCCGTGAAATCCAGTTTTAAAATTTATAAGTGCCAGTGGAGTCTCCTCAGATAATATTGAAAATACAGTGTTTTTCATTGTCTTTGTGCGATTGTAGTTGACTATAGGCATATTTAAGCTCTATTGTTAAATAATGCCTGTTGACCGTTTTGAGTACGTGTAAGATGTTGTGAAATTGAATCTATTAACATTTTGATGTTGGGCACTTGATACTTATTTTTGTGAATGGATTTGTTTAAAACTTTAGAATCTGGTGCTAGTTTCATAGATAGGTCTTTCTTTACTGTGACTACTATCGGAGATATGAAGTGTTCGTCAGAGCAACTAGATAATTTTTCAATGTGTCCTTTTTTCTGTAAGCGATCTAATTTGAAGGTAACTCTAGGTTGTCGATTAATCGGCATACGTTGAAGTTTTTGATGCCTTGCGGTGAGTTTTTGATGAAAATTTTGTTTCACTACTTGAGTCTTTGAGAGGCTAATTCTTTAGACTAGATGTGGAAATTGCGACGCGATTGTCTCTTTAATTTTACATGTAGATTTATAAATTTTGTCAACACATTTACTCATTTACTCTTTTTGCTAATTGATGTACCACTGTCAGGCCAAGGTTGTTGAAGAGGTCTCTCCCGATCGTTAGCTTATGTCCATCATCCACCACTGTTAAGCAAGCCTCTTCGCAATTCCAATCATTGTACGTCACTGAAGATGCCCGAGAACTTTGATTGGTTCATTTGAAAACGTTTTCAGCTCGCTTTCTTGATTCACGTTGATCCATCTTGCCATCTCAACGCAATTCAAAATAATTTGAAGGCATGCAGGAGGTACGAGGTTCGAAACCGTGAAAGGAAGCTTCCTTTTTGTATGAAGACTGAGAACGCGGTGAAAATAAATATTTCACCACTTTCACCGCAAAAAGATGTAAGGAGTACGTGGTAAAAACTCTTTTTCTCACTGCAATTTGTACCAAAATGCACTGCCAAACCGCGGCTTGCTATTCGTTTGGTTAAGTATTCATTATGTTTTCAATCAATTAACTTAATTTTTAGAATTACTATTAATTGTAGTTAATTGCTTGTAAACCTAACAAGGCGGCTCGGTTATGTGCAATTGCACATAGGGTTCTGACCCCGTTCATGCAAATTTTGGCGTAATTGTCTATCAATTGATGAACAGATACAAGAACCCAAAAATTAGCTACGGGAATCCAGAAAGCCCCAAAAAAAACAAAAAAAACCCCAAGTAATCTACACAAAAAAGTGTATGAAAGAAGAGATAACCTCGAAAGCAAATAACTCATTGAAGTAAAACAAGATGCACTAGACTGATGAGATATGTCAATATTAAGAAAGTGACTTAAGACGAACAGCAAAATCAAACAACAGCAACAACAACAAACAATAATTACATCAAAAACTTTATGTCCGTTTTAAAAAAGAATACTTACTAACAAAGTCGACGTAGCGTCAGAAAACAATGAAACCAAAATTAACTTGCAATTCCCCAGAAATGTTATGGGACCATAATAAGGCTTAGTAACAATTAGACAGAAAAGAACAAAAACTAAAGTAAAAGAATTCGCTTAATTTTTAAAGAAACTATCAGTTTCAAAGTAATGAAAGCTTTTAGAAATCGACTAAAAAATCCCAGGGGCTCACAATTATCAATGCGTCTGTAAAGGGGGCATTCAGACCTGTCCGCGTTCAATTTTTTATGCTATTAAAAACGAACAACAAAAAGACAATCAACAAAAAATCAATCAAAACTTGCCAAACAACAATTTCGAAGCCGTACAGACATATTTTGGCCCTGAAATTATGTTTCTTTGCGCCTCCCCCAAACACTGATAATGTAGTATGTAGTTTTTATTGAGACTGAGTAACAAGTAGACAAAAGGAAAAAAAGCAAAAAAAAGTAGCACATTTAATTTTTTTTCGAACTAAAATTTCTTCCAAAGTCATGAAAGCCATTAATTACAAAACAAATTTTATTTATTTGTACAAGAAAACAGCTACAGATCTGTAATAAATCGGAATATGTCTTGCTTCTACAAAAAAACGCCAAATATGACAGAAAATATATTAATTTACTTTTTTGTGAAAAATTGTTGTTCAAGCAATAAGTTCATAACGAATTCTTCAAATATATTACAATTTTAAACACCAATCTCTTTTGCCATTTTTTTCCTTTAACACCAACAATGTCATATTTGACCTGTAAATAATGAGACTAGGTAACAACAGACAAAAAAAGAACAAAATTGCGAAGTTGAAAAAGTTTTTTTTTATTTTGTCATTTAAAAACCATGGAAGCCATCAGCTATCTGATAATACCAGAAAAAAGGCTTATTCATTTTTCCATAAAAAGCCAATGAAATTTTTTATTATACAGGAAATTTCATACGATAAAAGTACAAAGAAAAAAGGTCAGTTAAAGACAAATTTATAAAATTCAATTAAATTCTTCAAGAATGAAATGTCTAAGCCGTTAATACGATAATTCTATATCATTCCAGATTTTGATATATTGAATAGTGTTTTATTCTAAAAGCCAATAGTTTGATATGAAACTGTCAATAGTGTGATAATGTGACAAAACTAGAAAACCTGAAAAACTGGCAAATATTTAAAAATGAAAAAATCTGAAATCTAGTAGTATCAAAGCCAAAAAACAAAAACTTCAGGCTTAAAATGGCAAGAAAGACAAAACTCGCCATCAGCAGAAAGAAGAAGCTTTCTTTATTTGCTGACACTAAGCTACAAGTTGAGCAAATTAAGAAAAAAAATACAGGAAACATTCATTAAGCCACTAATTACTTAAAAATCAGTTACATTTGAGAGTCAAAACGACCATAGGTTTTCAAGAAAAAAACTAAATGCAATAACCCGCAACTGCTCAGGAAGCCAATTGGACCTAACACTCCTGAGTTTTGATTTGATATGTTCTGTTCTTTAATTAATATAAAAAAGTTATATTTTTTTTAAAAAGACCGACTAATTACAATCCGAATTCTTTTCGGATTGTAACAGTCCAAGATAGGTCCAAAAGTAGGCCCGCTAATGCTTATCGTCCATTGGGGACACTTAATTTTTCGAACATTATAGATATAGATGATTTGTTAGTTAAGAACTGGAAAATAAACTCTGCGTTTTTGATAATCAACTATTAAAGTTAGCAAAAAACGACAAAATTTTATTTAAAGAGCACTCTCAACAGAAATTGTAGTAAGAATAGCCTCCTTTTAAGTCTACAGAAATTGTATTAGTGTTTTTTGGGGATGTGCTTCGGCAATTTGATTCAAAGTTAACTAAAGAATCTTTTTACGTGCTGTTTTTGATGAAAAAGGCTGAATTTTGAAATATTTAGCCCGAATTTTTGACAAACAAAATGATATCAAAATAATCAACAAAACTTTTTTGTTTTTAAAAATCAAATCAACAACCCTACTCTTGAAAATTTTAACAAATTTTTGCAAATTTACGAAAATTTAGGCAAAAAATCCGGAAAATGTGAATAAAAACAACGGAATTCACTCTACTTTTCTCAGAAGTTTAAAGCTCGATTACTCCCTGTAGAAAACGAAAATGAAAAAATCTTTTTAGTTCCGTATTCTACGGTGGATGAGCTTTCTAGTGATACCAGTCTCAGCTCTCTGCGATAAATATATCGATCGGCGAAAATTGTCTGAAAAAAAACCCATTTGAGTATATAGTTCTTCCCCCCTCAAGAAGGGTCGGAACAAATATGAATAGTTTGGTAAATGCTAATACCCCCACCCCCCAATTATCAAATTATACATTGAATGCATTTTCAGTCGACTTGCCCCTGCGTTTTGAAAAACGAATTGAAATATTTTTAGGAGTTTGAAAAACTCTTCCCACTCAAACTGCAATTAGCCAAATCAGCATTTTACTCGTGTCCTATAAACAAGTACAATTTATAACTATAATCATTAATCAACAACAATAACACAAAAAGACAGAATTTATAAATTTGAATTAATACGGATTAATAATTTAAAAAAGTTCATCTGAAGGTGCTCTAACTGCGCTTAAAGTGAAGTAAATGTTTTTTGCTATTTTTTAAAAAAATTTTCTTTTTTTTATCAATTGACAACTTGATACTAAAACAGAAAAAAACACAGTTCAAAACCCTAACGACTTGTTTTCCAAATATAGTATTAAGGGAAAATTGATTTGAAGGAGAGAGCAAAATTCCATATGACTAAAAAGAAATATGCAAAAAATGAGTAATACTGTGGTAGGATATCTATCTCGTTCAGTTTTAATATTTTTGATACCAACAAATATATTGCTTGAACTTTTTCAATTCTGTGTGAAAATCAAGGTGATTATCTATGGTAGCACACAATTAATTAGTTTGGTTTTATTATTAAATTGATTTTTGAAGCTCTTCTCACAACTATAGAACTGTTGAGCGTAATATCATTTTGCCTCAAGAATGTTATACACCTTTTTAGTTGTCCAAATGCAATCTATTATTACTTAAATAAGTTTCCAAAGTTTAATGTTTTACACGTTATCACGTTATTAGAAATAATAATACAAAGCAGCAAACAATGATCATTGTCGTACTGCAAAGTCCAACGGGTTTTTCCTAATTGCATTGTGAGGTTTTTTCACCGGACTACAATAATAGAAATGTGTTTTAAGCAATGTTAAAGAAATAACTGTCTGGCTTGTATTGCATAGTTTAAAATTATGTATTGCTTGAAAAAACTAGCAAAATAAATTAATCACAAACTGCTTCGAAAAACACCAAAATGGAACGAAGAACGTCAAAACTGATCTGAAAAACGTCAAATTTTTAGACAAAAAAGAGTCCAAAACAGTTAGGAAAAACGTCGAAAATAGTGCATTCGAAAAGTGTCAAAATTGGTAGGTAAAAAGACATGCGCAATGTTCTCAAGACTTTCGCATTTGGCGCAATATCCTAAATGACGAAAGAGACCGCCCAGAAAGTATGAGTTATATTGTGATAGGAAATCTCATTCATTCATCGACTATTTTAGTTCCAACATCAACGTCTTTCATTACTTTTCTATGTTCTGTGTGAACATCAAGATGATTGTCTATAGGTTTAGCATAAATAATTAAATTGGTTTGATTTTTAAGATGTACTTGTTCCTATAACTGCAGTATCGGAATTGTTGAGCTGAATATCTTCTTTTCTCGAGAAGTAAATACACTACGTTTTCATTCTTTAGAAACAACCTATTGATAAATGCACAAAATTGGAGGCTTTATCGCAACTTTTTACAAAAAGAACAACAGACGATCATCGCCATGCCGCAGAGTCTTACTTGTCCTACTTACTCGCTCTGTGGGTTTATTCGACACAATTTTATTACAGAAATTTGTTGTAATGCATCCCTAAGAAAAAAACTTTCCAACTTTTATTACAGAAGATTATAAGATGGGAAATTGTTCTTTTCCTTAAAAAATTTGAAGAGAAAAGGAGGAATTGATGGCATTGATTTTGGTTAACCGTCAGATAAGAGCTAAAACTTGCGTACCATCAGTGACAGCCCATTCAGCTATTTCATTAGGTTCAGAGGAATTGTTGGTTTTCATCTCTCTGATGATATCAAAACATTTTTTTCTCACATTGTCCAAAATTTAAAAGACAATTTGACACTAGCAAAACTTGGTGCTTCTATTTTTTTTAAGAAAAGAACTTAATTTTAGAGCACAGCATTGAAATGCAGTTTTTTATCGGCAACAATCATTTCACCCTAGTCTTTTTTCACTGCAGCATTTTTCACAGATTGCTTGTTTCCCCCATGAAAATATTTTATAAATTTTCAGGGATCTTCAGCAGTACCCAATGAAGAAAAGACACCTCAAAGAGAATTTCACTTGTTTTCTTTCAGTATATTGGACTGTTTGACTGTTTGTTTAGTCACTTACTGTACACTATCTGCTGTACAAGCCAATTATTGCAATTCAACTCAAACAAATGGTTTGACCGGTCATCACTGGATAAGCCGATAAATCAACTGATATCAAACTATCAGACGATCAAAATTGTAAAATCAGACAGCGGTTTTCAAAATTTTCATATCTGCCTTCTGTTAAAGTTGCCCGTGGTCCTGTTTTTTGGGCTAAGGTAGTTCATCATTTCCAGGCGCTCCGGATGATATTTTGTTGTTGGCGGTAGCAGCAGAAGCTTAAGAAAACAACAGAGTGTATAAAAATTAACATTTTTTGTGTCTTCAGTAAATCAAGAGTGCCATCAAGCATCATCAGCAAACTGAACTTTCAAGCTCCAATTCAGAACTTTCCAGAAATAAAAGGGCCGTCGAGTGAAGGGAAAACTATGTGAACAATAAGCAGTGAAATGGATCAAATATTAAGACTCAGTAGTTGTATGCAGCACAATGCTTAAAAAAGTCGCTCAAAACAGGGAGAAAAAAAACACAAAATTGAAAGAATCCTATACATTTCAAACAAAAATAGTTGAAAAGTTTGAATAGCGATCTATTTTACTTTAGGGCACCGGTGAGTATTGATTGATGATTGCTTTTAATTAGAAAAATAAACAGCTGCAAAATTACGGCGTTCAGCGAGTTTTATATAAGTTAGAAAAAATTATGATGCGAGTATATGACCATCATTATCCCGATATCATAATGGTATGAATTCGAACTCTGACTTTTTAAACTAAACCTTCACTAGCGTTTAAAATTTTTACTGCGGGCTGTAAAACTACTGTGATTGATGTATAATTGTCGAAATAATTATTCCTTTTTTCGAAATCATTACAAGTCTGCGTAATTGGTTTATTTTAACTCCGATGTATGAGGCTGCAATCTATTTTTTTAAAAAGGTTTTCAACTATATAAAAGCAATGATATTGAAGGAAGGCATCAAAATACCAATAGAAATTGCGCGCAAATTGACGAGAATTAGTAAAAGCAAAAATTTTTTATCCCTTTTGCTGTTTAAAACGTTTTGGTTTTAACTGTTTTTCATTTTCGATTTCACTTGACCCCAATAGTTACAAGTAGCGAGATGAAACGCTTGAATGAAACGCTTGAATTAATGAATTAAACACTAATTTGACACATTATTGCAATCCTTTATGTATTTGGTACTATTAACGATGGTAAGATAATCTTTTGGCAGTGTCTCGCCAGCCATCGTCATGCCTAAGCGCCCCTTGGGACTTAGTTTAAAACCATTACAACAAGTCATCAGATTAAACTGTTCGCTTAGTTATGAGACAACCTCCCAGGCCGATGAATTTCCCCAAAAATGTAAAGAGTGTAAAAATAAAACAAATACACCCCTTTTTCTCCACTAAATTAAGGGTGGAAGAGTGCAAATTCAAGAGTGTAATTTTCAAAAATAAAAGTAGAAGGAGGTAGTGAGGATTGATCCCCCGATCTTCCCTATTTCCAACATGTTACTCTCACTTTTTGTTAAAATCAAAGAGAAGTAAAGAAGTAGAAGCCATCAATTATATACCAAACAAATTTACTTGGGTTTCTGCCATATTGTCACGCTGTTGAATTTCCAGACAAAAAACAGTGACAAGTGAAAGTGATATATGCTCGCTGAAGACAGATATTTCCCAAGTACTGGTCAATTTAATCTCAAGAATTACGAAAAAAAAATTCCCGACAGAATGAAATCCGATGAAAAAACTTTTAACTTTCGATGCATGAGAATTTATACTTTTTAACGTTTGAAAAAGTTTAGTTTTGTTAAGTTTAGGTTCGCACAAAACAAGTAAAGACGTAAAAAGTTGTATTTCATTTTGTTTTGTTTTTCTGCTGTATGTTTTTTTGTTTCAAAAACTCCCGAGGTCAACTTAACGTGTAGCAAGGCCGGATTAAAATTTCTAAATTACCCTTATTAAGGCTTTATCAAGATTAACAATGTGCCGAACTAAAGACACATCAATATTAATGAGGTGTTCTAAAATCATAAAACAGAATGAAAAGTGTCCGAAACCTCTCTAGTCAATTGACTTAAGAGGTTTGCCAATTAAAAACTCAAGTTTTCTTTCCCTTTTTTCTATTCCGGGCTTGGGATTGGCAGTTGCAGAGTTAGTGAAATTATTGTGGGAGAAAAGACTTTAAAGAACTGTGAAAGAATTGGTTTTTTAATTTTACAGGAATTTTGTTTCTAAGTTTCCTGTTTATCTGTTGCAAACTGAATAAACTCTTAGAATATACCTTTCTTTAAGAAAATCATATGTTGTTCAAAAAAAACAAATACGAAATATCCAAGTATGACTGATTACCTAAAGTCTAAACATGGAAAATTTAAGAGCAGCTGACAGTTTTAAAATTGCACAAAACTGTGAAAGATTATCTTTTCAAAAATTTTGTTAAAGAAATTATCATGAATGCAAAAAAATGAATTTTTAAAATTAACTTTTCTGACAAGAGTCTGCACAATTGTTTGAGGCTCCTTGAGGTTTGCAGCTTTCGTTTTTGTTGATACGTCTGTTGAGTTACAATATATAAATTACAGCTTACAAAAATTTATTCGAGCTGTTGGACAAAGAGCTTCTCTGATATCGGCTGCACGATAAACAAATATCGCGAAAAATTCCCTCTATTAAGTTAAAGACTGCCGATTGCTTGGAAAAAGATGAAAGTTATGTCATTGAAGTCTGCGTTTCAAGAGATTTAGTATGTTTCAACTGAAAACGTTCGAGGATGCGTGCAAATACATATTTTCAATATAGAGAACAAGAGAACAAAGAGAACGCCAACCCGGCAAAAATATTTTCCATTTTCAGTTTTAAAAAAATCATAAAATATGATCCCAATTAATCAGTAACATCAACATAGGGAGCTCGAAGCTGATCAGAAGTCTACTTTTTGAGAGAACATTGTCTTTTTTGATAGTGTTGAAATATGTCTTTGATTTTTATTGCTTTCTCTTTTCATCAAAACTTATATACGTATACTCTTCCTTTGGCATTTTAGATTCAGTTTTGAAGTGATCTCCAGCCCAGCTGCCAAGTTATATTGAAGTCAGATAATTTTTTATCTATTCATGGCCTTTCCGTTTCGGGTAACAAAAACATTTTCTGAAATACAGATTTCAAACTGGGGAGTTTTGAACAATTGTGATAGAGTTTTAGTCAATTTTCGAAATCCAAAATTAAGACGCCTCATCAGAAGCAGTGACCAATGAACAAAGTAGAATGATTATTATGAAAATTGGGAAAAATTATGATCAACTGAAAAGGTTTCCTTACAAAAACGTCGTACTTTTACTTTCCTTTTTTTGGAGACATAACCCAAAAAATACAACATTAATGAACTATTATCGACGGGATGGCTTCTAAATTTGATGTTTGCCAGGCATCTAACAGTCATTTATACTTTAATGGATGGAAATAAACTATTAGTAATGGGCTAATCAATAGAGTGCTTCACTGACAAACTTAATTCATTTCTTTTAGCTGCTACCAACAAAAAGTGTACAACCAAAGTATGGATGTGTTTATGGTTCGTCCTCGCCATCCAGGAAGTAAGAAAAACTGTGACAGTAGTTAAACAGCATATAATGTAGCTAGCATGCAACCAATTTATTTTAAAAATTCATGATCGCAAGCCCTTAATTAATTATGCTACAATATTTTACAATGTTTTCATGCAAATCTAAAATGCAAAAATTGGCAATCGGTTGAAGCAAAAAACAGCTGTATGGCTTCCTGAAATCATATTCTTATCGCTTAAAGCTGAAGATCTTCAGACAAAAGGAATAATTAATAAATGGATAAGAAAGAAATTAAAGCTAAAAACCTTGAAATTGGAATTCGTACATATTTTGTTACTAATTCATTTGTAATTTGCAGCCTATTATTAATTTACAGGTAAGAAAATTAAACAGATCATGCTAATACAGGAAGGCCTCTCTGAAGGGTTTCTCTGGATTAAATTTTATAGTTTGCTTTTTTTATGCTTAGCCGCCGCAATTTACCTTAATGTTACAATTAATTGATGGTCATCCAACAATAGCAAAATTGTTACCAAATTCGAACTGCGTATAATGCACCTGATAAGGGCCAAGATTATTTTCAAGACGCATGATTTCATAAAATGATTCCTAGATTTTACAACATTTTATGTAATCATTTCAAGGTGAACCAAAATTCAGCAACTGGAAGCACTCCAAGAAAAACAGCTGCGTGGTTTCCGCTGACTGTAGTTTAACCCGGATATTTTCTGAATTAACTCCAGACAAGAAGAATAATTCATTGAAAAATAACCACTTGAGTCTCACTTCAACGAAATACATCATCTCTTAAAAACTGAATAAAACCCAAGTAATAATGGCAAAATAATATTCAAAAACCTGAATACTTTAAAACATGCAACATGTTTTCTTTTGTTATCCCTTCTTCATTTTTATTTATTTGCAGCCCTTTCTTATTTACAGGTACAAAATTTAGATTTTGTTTTCATACTGATAAATGAAACAGTGATGGCTAGCTCGGTGGCGGTCAAGCAAGCCGATAGGCAAGCAAGCCAAAATTTGAAAATGAGGTCAAGTAAGCCGAAAAAATTTTGGATACCCCTATTATAAGTTGCCCCTGGCGGGCCGGTGGGCGCGCTTTGCGCGCGTCGCAGCTTCGCCGCGATAACCGGCCCGCGGTTTCCGGATTACATCCCACAGCGGATGAGAGGCATGATCATGGACAGCGGTCCGCTAAGGCCCGTACCCACTAGATGTCTAAAAATTGACGTATTTTTGTTTCGTTGGTGCATTGGAATAAATTATGCTCTATAATACTACGCGCAGCATTGATTGCAACGGATAACAATGTATTATTTTTGATAGATTACATAACTGTTACATAACTTTCGGCTTGCTTTTCTGTCGGCTTGCTAGCCTATCGGCTTATTTTGCATTCACCGGCTAGCTCCACCCATTTTTGAGCATATATAAACATAGTATTTACATAGTATGAAAGAATCAATAATTTTTTCACTCAATACGATTAAATAAAGAACTGTTTCACAAGGGAAGTAAAACAAAAGAGGTTAAATTGATCAATAAACAAATAAATCGGCAACAAAACTGTAAGAACAAAAAACTAATTTTATGGTGGCGGTCAAGCAAGCCGATAGGCAAGCAAGCCGAATTTTGAAAATGAGGTCAAGTAAGCCGAAAAATTTTCGGATACCCGTATTTTAAGTTGCCCCTGGCGGGCCGGTGGGCGCGCTTTGCGCGCGTCGCAGCTTCGCCGCGATAACCGGCCCGCGGTTTCCGGATTACATCCCACAGCGGATGAGAGGCATGGCCATGGACAGCGGTCGGCTGAGGCCCGTACCCACTAGATGTCTAAAAATTGGCGCATTTTTGTTTCTTTGGTGCATTGGAATACATTATGCACTATAATACTACGCGCAGTATTGATTGTAACGGCTGACAATGTATCTTTTCTGATAGATTACATAACTATTACATAACTTTCGGCTTGCTTTTCTGTCGGCTTGCTTGCCTATCGGCTTACTTTGCGTTCGCCTAATTTTATATACTACTGAAAATTTGATGCTCCGATGAATTGATGCTAGAGAAAAGAACATACCTCCAAATCCTTGCCAGTTAGTTTGTTCTCAATAAAATTTTTTGCCACGGAGACCACGCTGTCACGATATCAAAACGTTCATTTTTTTTAACTTGTAGTTTAACTCATGTTCAAACATAGATAAATCTTCAACCCCTTTTTTGCTTGAAGAGTTTTTGACAAAATTTTGAAAACACCCTCGTGACTACGAAAAAATAACATTTCGCATTTTTGCATTAAAAATTCCTTGAATCTGCTAAAATTATTTGTTTTTGTATAATATCAGCAATTTTCCTTCAGAAATTACCGCGCGTTTTTGTGCACTGATGGCTCACCATCTTAAGAAAAGCTCAGCTCATTTTGTTACATCTTTCACTTCAAAAACGCTCAGAAGTGCTGTCGCTATGAGCTTTGAGTTTTAAAAAATTGTCTTTTTTGGATGTTTTCTGTGAAATTTTTAAGTTAAATGCTTTGTTAGATGGACATAGAAAAATATCTGATTTCCTTCTGCAGTTTTCATCAAATTATTTTTTAAAAAATATCTACAGCAGGCAATGAAAAATTTGCGACGGTAGAATATACAATGAAATCTCTAATTAAAGTTATAACTACATTTGAGAAATTATCAAAATACGTCATTTAAGTTTCAATTGATAAGTTAAAAGAACACTTGTGACACACAGACGGGACAAAGATAATCCCGTGAGAAATCTTAATTGAAATCAACAAAAATTGATATGATCAATATATGTGATGGTCGATATTTCCATTCTTCTCCAAAAAGTGAACCCCGCATGAATACGAGCACACATATATCGATATTTAGTAAAATTGACGTAATTTAAGTTTGGTTGAGATTTCTATGCCGCAAGTGTGATCACAATGACTTGATGATATGACATCCAAACGATAAGAAATAAGCTCTTTGAGCTCTGGTATTTCATCCTTTCAAAATTCAAAATTGTTGTATTGTAGTACCTAAGTAGAGTAAATTGAGTTACATAAATCTGTATATATCCATAAAAAAGCCAAAAAATCACCCTTAAATCACCCAAAAAAGTTAAAATAAGTTTGCCTAATCTCAACGAAACTTAAATTACGTCATTTCAACTACGTGAAATAAGTTAGAATCAAAACTGAAGATTTAACACCTATAATTTTCGAAACTTAAACGAGCTAGAATGAGGTAAATTTAATACGTCAAAGTAAGCTCAACTTAATTTTATGCAAAGCAAACCAAACTAAACCAGTTATTTTTTATTTGATACTTTGTTGAAGAATTCATTAATTTTCATGCAGGCCTTTCGTTTCAATTAAATTTCTTTGAAGAAAGAAGAAAACATTAAGATTGAAGTGAGAATAATAGATATGCAACTTAAATGAAGCAACCAAATTTAATTTCTGTTATCGAACGAAGTTTATCCTAGTATCCATTTCAACCTTTTGTACAATAAAAACATTTTTGTAGTGATTTAATATCGAAATTGTCCCTTATTCACTTTATCGTCTTTTCTGAATGAGCAACCAAGACAATGATTTCTTCTTTGTCTTCTTTGATCGTTGCTATCCTAATAATCAGATATTTTTGTGTTCTAAGTAAAAAAGAGCCCCAATTTGCAAGAATGTGTCAATTATGCAATCCAAAGTTTTGCGAAACCATCGTTAGAACAGGGCAGATTAAATAGGGCAGATGGAACCTGTTGTTAGTACGACTACTAGAAACCACAATCTTAAAAATCAAATAACAAACGTTAATTACGACCAAAATTCGATATCTATATTTGAAAAATATTTAATAACAAAATCAATCTGGCATCAGCTAAAACGCATACTAAACAATATATCCTAACGATATGGGACCTGTCCTCAAAATGAGTGGGTAACAGGCTGACAAAATAGAGGAAAAAGGGGAAAGTTCAAACTATTTCTTTCTATATTTGGAAACAAACAATTTCAAAGTTCTTAAAATCAATTGACCAATTAACTGCAATTTTTATAACATTCACTTGTATATGCATAGGAAGTAATTGAGGCCTGCCGTTATCAAGTTTACGTCTTACGTGTTCAAAAAAGTACAAATATCGAAATAAAGGAAGTTCAATAGAACTTTGCGCGAAACCAGCAATGAAGCCATCAAAACCACAGTTTTGTCACTAAGAACATGAAAAATGCCCAATTGCTTTTCTTTTCGAAACCCATAGGACCTATCATTAATGTTACTTATCAAAATGAAAAAGCTCGCATTTTAAAATACCACAGTGTTGGAAGCATTAATTTTATAAGATGTTATCTGCGAGAGTTTTAAGTTTTTACTTTCTTCTCTTTTGGAACATCATTGGTTTCTCATTATAAAAGGACTATGTAGAAATGACAACAAAAAAACCAAAAATTAGACAGTAACTAGAACTCAAAAAACTCGTTTAAAAAATGGTGGAAGCCATCATTCAAAACATATAACTAACATTGAAAATAATGTTTGATTTGTGAGAGCAAAAACAAACAGTTGAAAAAATCTTTTAAAAATTTCTTTTGAAAATCATAACTACAAATAAATTCAAATTGAAATCTTTAATTATACTCAGCTTTACGCGTAAGGTAATTAATTGAGACCTTTAATTATCAGGTAAATTTTGTGTCACAACAAAGAATGATTCAACAAAAATATTAAACATGTTCACTTTCGCAATGTCAAATGCTATGCATTTTTTCAACTGTGCATTCGCTCAATTTCATCTGGCAATATTAGTTTAATTTGAGAATAAATCAAAAGGATTCTAAGAAATTTGCCATAATGCTCGAAATCCAAACTTTTTAGCACTAGTACTATTAAAAGCAAGAAACCATTAGTTAAATGTAAAACCGTTAGATAAATTCATTTATAACGCACAGTAATCAAGGTTATGTTTGGCCTGTTTCTTACCGAGACTGCGCTACGATTTGAGATAATGAAAGTTAAAAAGAGTGGATAAGCTCAAAAATTCAGCGACCTTTTCTAAAATGAATATCTTCGACGTCATAAGAGACATTAGATAACAACTGAAATCATCGTTTAGTTTTAATTAAGTCTCTTAAAGAGGTCAACTTGATGTTTCTTTTCCGAAACTAGGTCATCAGATTACAAAAATTGAATCAAATGGTAGCAAAACATCAGGAATCTATGAAATTTTAAGAAAAAACTTTGTTAAAGCTATAAAAACCATGAGCTTATCTCTGAAACAATAATACATAAACATTGTTTTAAGATTTTCTAACTGTCAAAAATGCAGCTTATATTTGATAGTGCCGTCAGTAATTGACATAAAAACCATAATTTTGGAAATGTTTTAGAAAAAGGGAGCGCCAAAAAATTCTAAATAATTTTACTGTAGGGATCCATGGTGACATCAGGATCAACACTGAGATTGCTACGCGTCTAAAAGATATCAATTATTTCCAAATGGTTGCGAAGCATATCAATTTTATATTAAAAATTTTAATACATCAAAATTAAATAATGCTTTTTGTGTAATTATCGGATCTAAATTTTCAAAAAAACTAGCTAAAAAATATTTCCTGAAGACTTTTAAAGCAAACGGGAGTACAAATAGCATTTTTTTTTACTAGAAAAAGATAATGTCTACAGTTTTTTGTGTCTAGTACGAGCAAATATTAATAAAGGGGGCTAAAAAAGCATATTTGATGTCATTTGTGACCAAAAATTCCGAATTTAAGAAAATTTAGCGAAAATTGTTGCCAAAAAATTCGGACCGAAGCATTCAGCAACCCTACTTCATCGTTAAAGGTAAAAACAATAGCACTAATATTAACACTTATAAAATGTTTTTAGCAAAATTTACAAATTTGGACAAAAATTCTGAAATTCTGAAAAAAAAAGCATCATAATTCAGTCGAATAGTGACAAAATTTAACACCTCGAGAACAATATGTAAGTAAAAAAATTGAAAAAAAAATTTAAATTCCATAATCCACGCTAGACGGGCTTTCTGATAATACAACTCGCAACTCTCTACGTTGATTATATCGATCGGCAAAAATTGTCTGAACAAAAAGAACCCATTTGAGTATATACTAAAGTGGGTCGGAGCAATTACGGTAAATATTATTTGAATAGTACATTAATCGTAATTCAAATAACATTAAAATTCTTTTATTCTTTCTAGTGCATAAAATATTTCAGTAATTGAACCCACAGTAGTCGTTTTTATCGCACAAAAAATTATTAGGAATAGTTGCAGGGACTTGTTCTATATCTGAATTTTAAAAATAAATTTTCGTGTTTCATTCAAAAATTAGAAGCGAAGCGCTTGCTTATCATTCTGTCAGATATTGACTTTGTCCTCTGATTAAAAGTTTTTGCTGCTAAAAATAGAACTGCATTAAAAACTGACTTCTGTCGAGAATTTTCTGCAACGCAAAATTAGATTATTTTCCAGTTTTTGACTCAGTAATTTTGACTTCAGTAATTATACCGGGCTGTACAAAAACTATTTCTGACCAGATTTCGCTTTACAACTATTGCAATTATTGAATAACTCTAGATTCAAATGTGGCATCATGCTTCTGTGATGGACCAAAGATTTTTCAATCAGTTTTGACGTTTCCAGGTTGCCTGATTTTGGAAAACTTGGGGGCGGCCGAATTACGGCACCGTATATTTCTCAGAAGAAAACGGTACTAAACGCTTGTCTATTTTACTACGCTGCGGTACAAAGGCGTATTAAAATTTCTAAGGTAACGCGCTAAGATCACATTAAGAGTTAAGATCATATATGGTGAAATCTAAATTGTTCAAAAACAAGTTTTGGTCAGGAAATATCGCACGTGCGTTTGGGAGATATGTAGTTTGCACACATTAAAATTGGAGGAGGTTCACAAACTGAGAAGATCCTCCCTAGTGATGAGCGGATTCAAATCTTGCAAGAATCTTGCAATCTGATTCAAAAATTGCAAAATTCTTGCAAGAATCTTGCAAGATATCAATCAAGGCAAAAAATAAATCGGGGTACAAATGTTTTTTTTGGAAACATTTTTGAAGCAAATTATTAATTATTAATCAAATTACACAACCGAATACAATGAAAAAAATAGCTCGGATTCGAAAGATTGGAAGAATCTTGCAAGAATCTTGCAAGTTTTTGAATTCTGGAAAATTAATTTGTGTATAATCGGTAGATGAAACTAACTGAAAACCAAATGACAAGACTGATATCAGTATTCTTGATCAGCAAAACTGAATTTATTTGACTTTTTTTGTACACACCTTTTGAATGTGAAATCTTGCAAGAATATTGCAAGTTTCTTGCAAGATTTTGAATTCAAATACAAATTTCCGACAAATAACTAGAGACAACTGGAGGCAATCAAATCCGTCTTTTTAAAGTTCAATTTACCTAATTAAAGACGAATACACTTTTAATCTTTTTCGCATTTTTTATTAAAAAAGAATTTTTTTAGAGAAACAAACAGTTGGAATTTTTTGTTACTGATCCGATCGGTAATTTAGCATGTTTTTGTTGTCGTAAAAAATTCCAATTATTTGTGGTGGGGTCTAAATATCTTCCTATTGAGATTTAAATGAACCTATATGATGGCTTCAGTTGATAGCTATTGGTGCTAATGCCCATGAAGTTTTTTTCATTCAAAAAATGTCGTTGTGTTTTTGAAGTTTCATTTTTTTTTGTTCTCCTGCTTAATTCTCCTATAATTGTTTTATGTAACTCCACCACAGCCGCTCCCAAGCCGGAATGAAAAAGGAGGAGGGTGAGAAAAAAATCATACTGGAAAAAATCAAAGTCGGTTTTTTTGAATTGACTTGAGATTGTTTTCCGACATATAATTACTTTCTTGTTCTTAGCGTTCATTGTTAGCTCCACCAGTTGCCCCTGCAGCCAGGTAATTTAAAAAATGTGGATTCAAACTCTTGCAGGAGTTTTCTGGCAGGATTCAAAAACTTGCAAGAATCTTGCAAGTCGGATTCAAAATCTTGCAAGAATCTTGCAAGTTGAATTCAATACTTGCAAGAATCGTGCGAGAATCTTGCAAGAAGTATGTATTCTCTTGCAAGATAGCTTGCAAGATTCTTGCAAGTTTTTAAATTTTTCAATCACTAGGGCAAACATAATTATCCATAGTTTGTTCGGTGATACTGTTATGAGAGAGAACGAGGTGAAGGAACAACTAGGCAAAAAAACTATTTTAGCTACTTTTTAACTTCTGATTAAAAACTAGCCAAATTTATAATATCATTACCATAGGAACACATTAGTGCTTTTTTCAACTTTCCAGGTAATCAAGAAAGATCTGACAAAACTGTCTTAATAATTTTTATCAGATAATGCATTTCCTGCCTACGACACTGTCAGACGCTTTGTGAAATCCTACAGCATGAAAATTCAGATATAAGAATTTGATATCGCCAGATCTTGAACGATGAAAGAAGCAATTTCTCCACAAAAGTTGAAATAATAGCTGGCACAAACTGATCTTTGCAGCAATTATAGAGATACCACACAGAAAGTGACAAAATGAGAGTCTAAAACTAGTGCTGATCCGATTCGCGCAATTTTGAACCGTAAAATTGATTCAAAAAATGGTTTTTTTTTTCATAGCACAATTATTCTAGAACTGTTTTTCTGTGTGTCAAGATTTATCAAGATCTTAGCAAGTTTTGCCCAGAAAATTTCTTACCATTTGTTCATAAGATCTTGTGAAGATCATACCAAGATGACCCCCCCCATGAAATTATAGCCCCCCATTATGGTCATTATGGTATAATTACCATGATTGGGGGGGGGGGGGCTATAGGTTATCTGACCACTAAGCTTGGGGGCCTATAATGGGAAAGACCTGAAATTTTTGCCTATCAAGATCTCGGCAAGATGTTTCAAGTTTTGCAAGAATTATCAAAATTTTGCATGGCATGGCAAGGTGGATCAAGTTTATTTTCACCGGGGATGTATAAATTCCACGCTTTGTTATTGAACATCGAATAGCCATTGGAAGGCAAAAGTCCATTTCTTTTAGTAAAGTTTCTCGAGTTTTTCACATTTTTCAATCAGCATGTTAATAGATGCAAAGTCCTCGTCCCACTACTAGTTACCAATTATATTCGAGCAAAAAGGTTTAAGTCTAACCGAATACAGAAAATTGTGGACATAGGTTATTTTTATCTTTGAAATCGAGTGACAAAAATCATGCTTTTCCGTCACTTATGTCCCCGATAAAAATCACTTATTATTATCATTTTTCATCAAGAATCGCAACTTTGGACTTCTGTGACGCAATCGGCTGCTAAAGGTTAAAAAGTTATAATGTTAAAAAGTTAAAAATTGAATGTTATTTTCATCTCTAGGGTTCTCTCTGTCTCTGTGCAATGGGAAACCAACTCAACAGAGGTCAATTCCCGCAGTCTAGTACAATTTGCGGTGGATACTTTTGACAATACTCCCACTGTGAGACGATGTGCAGTTCAGTGTACACAGCATGAGTATTGCAAGTCCTTCAACCACAATAATCGTCTCGCTCTCTGTGAATTGATTCTGACAGACAACAGACTTCTTGGAACTTCTGGAGGTTTACGATCTATTCTGTTCAACCCCCCCTGTCAGATAATTTAGGTCAAGTTAGACAAGTTAATTAGGTGTTTGAAATAAGCGTTCTTTCGTAAAGTGTCATTGTTTTGAAGGCGCCAGAGAGGCTAGTTGAATGATATCTCTTAAACAAACAATTTGATGAACAAATGCATATTGAGCTGTCAATCTATTTTGATTAATTAGCAAAGTTGTATTTGAGCATCAGGCCGAAGTCGAAATGAGGGATTTAAATTTAGAAGAAAGTTAGAGAGCGAACATTTAAAGTGAACTAGATACTTTGATCAAAATTGGAATTTCAATTTTGAAGTAAATTAAAGTGCAATTTAGAATTTGCAAAATAATGGGCATTCCCAAACCTGTTACCCTCGACTTTTTAAGTTATGTTCATCATTGGAATTTGAAAATTTGTGGGGATGTTCCCCTGATGATTGTCCATATATAATAGGGACACGCGACCGGTTACACCTTTTTGATCTGAGTTATTTAAGTAGAGTTTTGTTGATTTAGAGTAAATAAAAAGGCAATTTATCAGTTTTTCGAAATACCACCAAGCGGATCCTTCCCGCCCCCCCCCCCCCATGGAGGTTATATTAACCGGACGTTTACCAAGTTTTATTGACATGTACACCCAATGGTCATCTCAGGCTGGTATACCTTTCAAGCCAATCCGACCCCCTAACTCCGAGCTATTAACACTGGAAGTGATGTGATTTGAAGGTTTTCGTTATTTTGAGCGAAACAAATGACTGTTCGAGTATGATAAAAGAGTAACTAAGGGTCGCAATGGGTCTTAAGTCTAGAGTAATGTAGCAGATGATCATGGGAAGGGTTTAGGAAGTTGTGGGAGAAATTTATTAGCATTTTAAAATAAGAATAGGCGGTTTTCACCAAAAAATAGTTAACACTGAAATTGAAATAGTAATTTCTCTAAAAGTTGAAGTTGGGTTGACCTGAAATTTGGGGGATAGACTAATTTGGGTACGGGGAATCCGATTTTGAGGTCGGATTTGACCCAACACCAACTTGCACGGAACTAGCGCACGCCGGTGCTGCGGGACTTAAAATTTAAATTGCTCGTGGAGTATTGGTAGTAGCCTTATGATTTTTGGAGGGTTAGTGTAACTTTTCAAGTGCTTTCAATTGGTGATATTTTAAATCCCAAATTACGACCGGAAGTCGGTGCTTCGGGACAACCCGAGTGTCGAAAATCGGAAATTGGCCTTTTTGAGCGGCCAAATGACTTTGAAATGGTATTAATATGAAAACCTGAGATAGTTAGTGACAAAAAATAACCACACCGGTCAAATTTGACGAACTCGGATTTTTCGGGTTTTGGCACCCACGACTCTTTGAAAATTTTTAAATTGCAAACGACTCCCAACGGCTGATCTATTGGTAATGAAACTTGGCAGGCAAATTAGTGGCACCCTATAGTTAATAGAAAATTTTACCAGAAGACGTTTTGAGCACTACTTCGCGAGTTATTAAGTTGTGAAATTTGGGATCATCCGGGAGGTCGATGAAAAGTGTGCGCAGTCATTGCTCGTGTTCTAGTGGGAGTTAGGACATGAAATTTTGTGGGTAGGGGCAACTATGGTAGGACTTTCCGTGACAATAATTAGTTCTATCAACTTGACCCCTAATTTGGACGGATGACTTTTGGATGACCCCTAGAGGTCAAATTTTGGGCTTTTAGGAATATTAAACTTTTCGGCGGTTTTTTTAACTGGTGAATTGCATGAAATAGTTTCAAAATTAGAAATTCAATTTGGTCTTTGGTTTAGGGTTGAGTTTAGTTATTTATTCAAAGCGTGATTTTTGACAGGGATTGATTGCAGTTAATTTATTTTATAGCGGAAATAGAAGTATAAGAACTTTTCGGAGCAACGTTCAATGTTTACTAAGCAAACACTGATTGACATGTCAAGTGCAAATATGAGATAAAGTGGAGTGGATTTGTTTACACAAGAGCCAAAGGTCGTTTACTTAAGATAAGGAGAAAGTTGAACAATGGTTGGTAGCAGTTGAATGACAGAGCATAAATTGCTATTGGTTTGTTTGCATAGCAAACAAAGCCCACCTACAGAATGTGACAATTTCAAGTGTAAGTTGCAATGTTTACTTAAGAGATTAAAGTTTGTTTGCTGAAGATAAGCGCGTATTGGTTGAGTATAAATTGAAGTGACACAGAAATTTTGAGAGAGATTTTGGAGATTTAGTGAGAACTTCAGAAGTTTGGTTTCGATCAAGCGAGAGAAAGTAGTTGGTTTGGTGGGACTAAACTTTGAAAGATTTGTAATTGCAAGACCAGTTGGGATACTGTGAGCGTTTTGATTTAGTTCATTTGGGAAGTAAACCACGTATATTGGTATTATTATTTTAATTACTATTATAAATTGTCTTGAATACAGAAAATTGAATACAGAAAATTGTGGACATAGGTTATTTTTATCTTTGAAATCGAGTGACAAAAATCATGCTTTTCCGTCATATTTGTCCCCGATAAAAATCACTTATTATTATCATTTTTCATCAAGAATCGCAACTTTGGACTTCTGTGACGCAATCGGCTGCTAAAGGTTAAAAAGTTATAATGTTAAAAAGTTAAAAATTGAATGTTATTTTCATCACTAGGGTTCTCTCTGTCTCTGTGCAATGGGAAATCAACTCAACAGAGGTCAATTCCCGCAGTCTAGTACAATTTGCGGTGAATACTTTTGACAATACTCCCACTGTGAGACGATGTGCAGTTCAGTGTACACAGCATGAGTATTGCAAGTCCTTCAACCACAATAATCGTCTCGCTCTCTGTGAATTGATTCTGACAGACAACAGACTTCTTGGAACTTCTGGAGGTTTACGATCTATTCTGTTCAACCCCCCCTGTCAGATAATTTAGGTCAAGTTAGACAAGTTAATTAGGTGTTTGAAATAAGCGTTCTTTCGTAAAGTGTCATTGTTTTGAAGGCGCCAGAGAGGCTAGTTGAATGATATCTCTTAAACAAACAATTTGATGAACAAATGCATATTGAGCTGTCAATCTATTTTGATTAATTAGCAAAGTTGTATTTGAGCATCAGGCCGAAGTCGAAATGAGGGATTTAAATTTAGAAGAAAGTTAGAGAGCGAACATTTAAAGTGAACTAGATACTTTGATCAAAATAGGAATTTCAATTTTGAAGTAAATTAAAGTGCAATTTTGAATTTGCAAAATAATGGGCATTCCCAAACCGGTTACCCTCGACTTTTTAAGTTATGTTCATCATTGGAATTTGAAAATTTGTGGGGATGTTCCCCTGATGATTGTCCATATATAATAGGGACACGCGACCGGTTACACCTTTTTAATCTGAGTTATTTAAGTAGAGTTTTGTTGATTTAGAGTAAATAAAAAGGCAATTTATCAGTTTTTCGAAATACCACCAAGCGGATCTTTCCCGCCCCCCCCATGGAGGTTATATTAACCGGACGTTTACCAAGTTTTATTGGCATGTACACCCAATGGTCATCTCAGGCTGGTACACCTTTCGGGCCAATCCGACCCCCTAACTCCGAGCTATTAACACTGGAAGTGATGTGATTTGAAGGTTTTCGATATTTTGAGCGAAAAAAATGACTGTTCGAGTATGATATAAGAGTATTTAAGGGTCGCAATGGGTCTTAAGTCTAGAGTAATGCAGCAGATGATCATGCGAAGGGTTTAGGAAGTTGTGGGAGAAATTCATTAGCATTTTAAAATAAGAATAGGCGGTTTCCACCAAAAAATAGTTAACACTGAAATTGAAATAGTAATTTCTCTAAAAGTTGAAGTTGGGTTGACCTGAAATTTGGGGGATAGACTAATTTGGGTACGGGGAATCCGATTTTGAGGTCGGATTTGACCCAACACCAATTTGCACGGAACTAGCGCACGCCGGTGCTGCGGGACTTAAAATTTAAATTGCTCGTGGAGTATTGGTAGTAGCCTTATGATTTTTGGAGGGTTAGTGTAACTTTTCAAGTGCTTTCAATTGGTGATATTTTAAATCCCAAATTACGACCGGAAGTTGGTGCTTCGGGACGACCCGAGTGTCGAAAACCGGAAATTGGCCTTTTTGAGCGGCCAAATGACTTTGAAATGGTATTAATATGAAAACCTGAGATAGTGTATGAAATGATATGAAAACCTGTTAGTGACAAAAAATAACCACACCGGTCAATTTTGACGAACTCGCATTTTTCGGGTTTTGGCACCCACAACTCGTTGAAAATTTTTAAATTGCAAACGACTCTTAACGGCTGATCTATTGGTAATGAAACTTGGCAGGCAAGTTAGTGGCACCCTATAGTTAGTAGAAAATTTTACCAGAAGACCTTTTGAGCACTACTTCGCGAGTTATTAAGTTGTGAAATTTGGGATCATCCGGGAGTTCGATGAAAAGTGTGCGCAGTCATTGCTCGTGTTCTAGTGGGAGTTAGGACATGAAATTTTGTGGGTAGGGGCAACTATGGTAGGACTTTCCGTGACAATAATTAGTTTTATCAACTTGACCCCTAATTTGGACGGATGACTTTTGGATGACCCCTAGAGGTCAAATTTTGGGCTTTTAGGAATATTAGACTTTTCAGCGGTTTTTTAAACTGGTGAATTGCATGAAATAGTTTCAAAATTGGAAATTCAATTTGGTCTTTGGTTTAGGGTTGAGTTTAGTTATTTATTCAATGCGTGATTTTTGACAGGGATTGATTGCAGCTAATTTATTTTATAGCGGAAATAGAAGTATAAGAACTTTTCGGAGCAACGTTCAATGTTTATTAAGCAAACACTGATTGACACGTCAAGTGCAAATATGAGATAAAGTGGAGTGGATTTGTTTATACAAGAGCCAAAGGTCATTTACTTAAGATAAGGAGAAAGTTGAACAATGGTTGGTAGCAGTTGAATGACAGAGCATAAGTTGCTATTGGTTTGTTTGCATAGCAAACAAAGCCCACTTACAGAATGTGACAATTTCAAGTGTAAGTTGCAATGTTTACTTAAGAGATTAAAGTTTGTTTGCTGAAGATAAGCGCGTATTGGTTGAGTATAAATTGAAGTGACACAGAAATTTTGAGAGAGATTTTGGAGATTTTGTGAGAACTTCAGAAGTTTGGTTTCGATCAAGCGAGAGAAAGTAGTTGGTTTAGTGGGACTACACTTTGAAAGATTTGTAATTGCAAGACCAGTTGGGATACTGTGAGCGTTTTGATTTAGTTCATTTGGGAAGTAAACCACGGATATTGGTATTATTATTTTAATTACTACTATAAATTGTCTTCGGTTTGTCTTTTCCATTGCTGTGCAAGTAATTCTCTTACTTTTGTTATCCATATAACTAGAATTGATATTACGAGCCCCATTGTGAATTAACTTATTTCAAGGCAATCTAATTTGCAACAGCACACAAGAGTGGAAGAGGGGAAATAGCAGAGTAACAAATTAACGCTTGCTTCACCAATTCAAAACCTTTGGTTTATTTTATTTGATCGATCTTCTGGGCGACAATTCCACCTCATTGTTAGCCTAGTTAGAAAGTCAGAAGACGACAACTAATTTACGCTAACTGAATAAAACCAGTGAGCCGAATCTTCATACACCTTGACAGGAAACATACTAAATCTTGGTAAACCTTGTCAAGATCTTCACACGGCGCAACCATAAAAATATCAAGATTTGTACAAACTTGCAAGATCATCGCATGAGGATCAAAAAGCAAGATCTTGGCAAGACAAGCTAGAAAGATTAACCAAGACATGCAAGATATAAAAAGTCGTAAAAATTACAGAGCACATTTTAACAAGATTTAGCAAAAATTCATATGATTAAGCATGAATTATCGAGAATTATCGAGAATTATCTAGAATTATCAAGAACTATCATGAATTGTCGGAATATTCAGCTCCCGTTAGTTTATTATTTCTTTAGAGAAAAAAATATGAGACTGACTTGGAAACAAAGTTATATGAAGCCGAAGTATGAAAGAATTTATTGGGTTTTGCAACATTCAAAGATGTCCTTTGCCATCTATTTTTGGGCTAAATATTTAACTATTAAAAAATAAATGGTTTTGAGGCTGAAGGACGCCACTGATCCCCTTTACCCCCATTTGTACTTTGAGTTCTCAGATGGTTTATTTCTTCTGGAGACGAGATACATCGAGCAGTGATCAGAAACGATAAAACGTGATCAAGATTTGTTAAGATTTTGTCAAGAGCTGTCAAGAAAAATTCCTGATTTATCTTTATAAGATTTTACCAAGATCTTATTAAGACTTAAAATGAAATGTTGCTATTTCAAGTTCTTGGTAAGTTGTTTCAAGTTTAAATATATGCTTGCTGAAACAGCTATTTGACGCGTAATTAAGATACTGCAGGAATATTGCAACAAGAAAAAAAGTTTATCAAAACTATTGCAATTTCTTACAACATTAACTTCTGTTTTCAAACATTGGGAAGCTGAAGTGTCATGCCTGGTTACAAATGAAATGATTCATCATAACAACGCATTCAGCTGTATTATAGTAGCTTACTAATTTGGAAGGAAACAGAAAATTGAGTGCAGTGGCTTGAATTTGGAAATTATTTTGTCTACCGGAAAAATTAAATACAAAAAAAGTGTTTTTGCGATCAACCAAGTTATAATAAGCTAAAACATTTTTTTTATCATACCTTAGATTATGTAATTTTGGCCTTCTGACTTGCTTAAAATTCTTCGGCTAGCTGATATGCCACCATTTAGTTTTAAATACGTTATAGCCGAGAGGTAAGGTGTGTGATTCACACGCCAATGATTGAGAGTTCAATCCCCTGCCTCCGTGCAGCTGTCTATGTGAGGATGCGCTCTTACTTAACCATAGCTTCAGGTTGACCATAGACTGACCAATGTTGGCTGCAATGATGGTATCACGGGAAAGTTTCAGACGCAAAAAAGTGGCCATAGTCACCAAAAAAAAATAGAGCAATGCTGCTCATAGAAAGAATAGTCTGAAATGTGGGGAATAATAAGAAAAAGGGCAAGTGAGAACAGGCTACTGTAGGCCTAATGCTATTACGCAGGAACAAAAATTATAAAATACAGCTAGTTTAGTAATTTACATCAGTAATTAATACTCATCCCCGGATATCGGTCAATTTTGCTGGGCATCTGCTAGTAAATCTTCTTTGAGATATCTGAAACACGATATCTCTTTTTTAGTTGACGGTCAAACCGCAATAGGATGGAGGCATTTTAAGAAGTTTAAGTACCCGAGGGGTTGCGTGGGTGTCTCTGTGACAGAATGTTCCAGAATTTGGATTAACGCGACTGTGACATCCAATGTATCCATAGTTTGCGAGTGGACTATAGCCGATGATGAGAGAACAATTTTAATGGCTCAACAGGAGAGTGCTCAGTTCATAATAAAGCTTGGTAACAATTAGACAAAAAAGAACAGAAACTTTAAAGTTAGAAAATTCGCTGATTTTTTTAAAAATAACATTTTTTTTCAAAATAATGAAACCATTAGTAATGAACTAAAAAATTTCATAGGTTTACTACTACCAATGCTTCTATGAAAGGGAATTAAGAACTCTTGGTATTCAATTTTTTATGCAGTTACAGAAAGAACAACAAATAGACAACAAACTGAAAGCCGTAAAGCCATACCTTGGCGCCGTAAAGCCATACCTTGGCGCCGTAAAGCCATACCTTGGCGCCCAATATATGTTTGATTGCACCTTTGTCGAATACCGTGTATTATGTGGCAGTTCATTAATGAAAATTAGCAACAATTAGACAAAAAAGACAAAAAATGCAAATTTATGTAATACTTGTTTTTTTTTCGTACAAAATTTATTTCCAAAGACATGAAAGCCATTAATTACTAAATTAAAAAATTGAATAGGTACGTTTATTCTTCCAAACGAAGCCGTCGAGACCTGCAATTGTCCAGAAAAAGTCTTACGTCTAGATTTTGTGACACCAATCCCTTTTGACAACTTCCCTTGAAAGGTATTATGTGACCTCTCATTAATGAAACTAGGTAACATTTAGACCAAAAAGAAAAAAGTAAGATTATGTAATACTTGTTTTTATCGAAAAAAATGTAATTCCAAAGACATGAAAGCCATTAATTACAAAGTGAAAAAATTGAATAGGCTCGTTGACTCTTCCCAAGAAAGCCGTCGAGACCTGCAATTGTCCAGAAAAAGTCTTACCTCTACAAAAAGAACGTCAAATATGACAAAAATCAAAAATTAATTTACATTTTTTGTGAAAAACCCCGTGTCGAAGCCAGTAAAGTCATAACGAATTCTCTAAAACATTAGATTTTGTGACACCAATCCCTTTTGACACCATCCGTTGACAGAATGTAAACTTTAAATAACGAGACCAGGTAACAAACAGATAATAAAAGGAACAAAATTGCGAAGTTGAAATGTTTTTTTTCTCATTTTGGAAAACAATTGTTTTTAAAGTCAAGAAAGCCATTATCTTTCTTCTAATATCAGAACATAGGCTCTCCTACTCTTCCAAAAAAAGCCAATCAAATCGGATCCTTGTACAGGAAAAAAAATACGACTAAAAAGACAAAGTAAAAACGACAGTTAAAGACAAAATCGAAAAATTGAATTAAATACTTCGAGAAAGTACTGTCGAAGCAGTAAAGAACCACAATCTATATCTTTAAAAAGTTAAACATTATCAATTGTTCGTTATTTTGAACGCGAAAAATGTGATATACGAACCGACGATAACCTGATAGTTACTGACGATAACTTGATAACAAAACTAGAAAACATGAAAAATGGGCAAATACCTAAAAATTAAAAACAAATTGTGGAATCTAGTAGTATCAAAGCCAGAACACCATAACTTAAGCCGTAAAACCGCAATAAAGACTAAATTTGAATTTAGCAGAAAGAAGGAGCACTCTTTGATTGCTGACACTAAGCTAAAAGTTGACCAAATTAAGAGACGCAAAGTTCAATAAGCAATTTTTTATTTAAAAAATCAAATATTTTAAAAGTCAAATCGACCATAAGCTTTCAAGCAATCAACAAGATAAATAATTTCCGGCTGGTTAGGAAGCCAATAGGACCTATCACTAGTGGGCTTTGATTTGAAATGTTCTGTTGTTTAGTTTAAACAAAGAAGGTTTGATTTTTTTAAATAAAAAACCGACTGACGACAATACGAATTTTTTTTGGATTGTAACCGTCCAAGATTGGTACAGAACTAGTCCAGCTAATGCTGATTGTCCATTAGGAAAATTTGATATTTGGAAAGTCCTTGATATCGATATTTTGTTAGTTAAAAAAATCAAAAATAAATGTTGAGTTTCTGGTAATCAACGAATAAAGTTAGCAAAAAACGGCAAAGTTTTATTTACAGAGCACTCTTAACGGAAGTTGAAGTGGAATTAGCCCTCTTTTCAGTTTACAAAGATTGTGTTAGTTTTGTTTGGTTGTGTACTTCCTGCAAATTTAATCAGAGTGGACTAAAGAAAATTATTTCGAGCTGTTTTTGATGAAAAAGTCTGAATTTTGTGAAATATTTAGCCGGAATTTGTGACAAAAAAATTCAATGAAAATAGCCGACAATATATTTTGTCTTTAAACGTAAAATCAACAACATTTTCTCGAAATTTTTTTTTCAATTTTCTCAAAATTGGCAAAATTTTAGTCAAAAATTCCGAAAAAAGGTGAATGAAATTAACGGAATTCACTATATTTTGTCGAAAGTTTAAACCTCGATAACTGCCTTTAAAAATTGGATATCAAACAAAACTGTTCAATTCCATATTTTACGGTGCACAAGCTTTCTAATGATACCAATCTCAACTGTCAACGATGAATATATCGATCGGCCAAAATTGACTGAACAAAAAAAACCCATTTGAGTATATAGTTCCTCCCCCCCTCAAGAGGGGTCGCAACAAAAAAATCATTTTAGGTTGTGTTAAAGATGCTATAACATAACGATTGAAAAGTGTCACACTTTCATCTTATCTAACGGAAGGGAGACAATTATACTTAAGCTACCTGGTTTCATTCAATCAGGTAAATTGGCTATAAACTCCAGCTGCGATAACTGCTTTATCTTGAGAGTTGACAAAATTCTTAAGTTCTTTGACAGACTTCCAATTTTTCTTGACTTGGACTGCTCTAGTGCAATGCTCTTTAGTCCTGCTCTGGTGCAGCTTCTGTATGCACAGAAGAAAAAAATTCCAAAAAAAGTTGTAGGAGATTTGCTAAAATTGTTGTAACTTGTAAATTTTTGTTACATATTTTATTGTTGTGCGGCCTTATTTTCAAAACATTTCCCCGTTAGGAGTTTTTATGTAAATTGTTGAGAGGAATATCAAACTGGGGCTGAAATATTGGCAGATAATTTTCAGGAAAACTGAGGCCCAACGAACATATATTATTGTTTCAGAGTTAAGCTGTTGATTGTAATGGCTCTGATCAAATTGTTTGAATAGTTTTTTTTGTCCATCTTATGTTTTCCTTTCATTTGTTATAGTTTCGCTATCCAATCAACTTTTTATGGAGTATAAGTGCGACAAGACAATTCTGACTGTTCTTATCTGCTGTCTTTTATGACTCTGATCTAACTTTGACTATATTTGTTTTCAGAAAATGTCAGTGAATTGTTGAACTCTTCCACTATTTTGTTATGTCTGTGTCAATTTCCGGTTGGGTCTTAGTAAAAACATGAATTCTATTTCTGAGTTAAAAATTAAGACTGTAAGGGTTTTATTTTCAACTATAGATTTCTTGGTTTTAATACTACGAGTTTTTAACTTTTCTTTATTTTTGCATGTTTTATAAGTTGCATAATTGCTTGTTTTTTAAGTTCAATTTATGTCATAGTTGAATTTTAAAAATATTGAAAATTCCAATTTAAAATTAGATTATTTTGCGAGATGCACAGCGTTGCAAAAAGCGTATGTGATTGTGTTTATTTGTTTTCGTTGAATAGTTTATCCTATTTGGGCTGAGACAGTTCTCTGGCAAATTTCTGTGAATTTTTTAAAAAAGAATTTGGGTTGTAAATCTTCACATTTGTTGTTGTTTTATGACTTATACCTGATAATGACAGCTTTCAATTGCTTCCCCAGGATGTATATCTGAACCTATTCAAAGATTTCAATTTGTAGCTGCAGGTTTCAATGGTTTTAATGTTTGATTTAGAGAAAGACTTTACCAAATGTATCCTTTTTGCTCTCATTTTCATCACCATGTAACTTAGATTCACTAAAAAAGAAGTCTGCAAGACTTATTTTGACTCAAACGTTATTTTCTCAGTCAGTTATTTGTTTTCACTGATGGCTTCGACCGTTTAATTTTATAAAAGTTTTCAAGATTTCTATACTGTTCAATTTTTGAGTTTGTTTTTATTGTTCACTCTAGTTCTTATATAAGGAAGACTCACTGATTTTCTGATGAAATGGAGGCAATGAATTGCCGTTCTTGCAAATACCATTTTTTAAATATAGTGCTTTGAACACTGTGCTGTCGTAAAACTGTTTGTGAAGTTTTGGCTTCTGCTTGTATTTGTTGTTATTTCGTAGTCTTGTGACTCAGCCTAATTAGTAACCAGCCCAATTGGCTTCCTGGGGTGTTGCCAATTAGTCAGTATTTTCTGTTGAAATCTTGTTTCGGTTATGACTTTCAAAATACTTTTTATTAATAATTTATTTGAATTTTTTGACTTCAACAATACCTTAGATAGTTAAATTTGTAGCATAGTCTCTGTAAAGACAGAACACTATCCATTTCCAGTGAGATTTTATTTAATCTCTACAACGGTTTTACTTTCAACCATTAGTGTCTTGGTTTTTTACTATTGTTACTATGAGACTTCCCAAAAAACTTTTAGATTTTTATATATTTACTTGTTGGAAGATTCCTGTTCTCTTTGAAAAAATAACATTAATGGTAGGTCCTGCTGGCTTTGAAATATTGCACAATTGAACAATTTCAATGCTCTTCACTGCCGTTTTTGTCTAAATTCAATTTGAACTTTTTAATCTTGACGGTTTTTGTCCCTATTTTTGCAGTCGTTTGATTGTACACTTGATAAAGACAGGTCTCAATTGCTTTTTCTAGAGATATAGTTAAACACTTTTTTGATTTCAGTTAACATCTAATGATATTAGTCACTTTGAAATTAATTGTCTTCAGAAATAGAAACGTTAATTTGAACTTCGCACATTTTGCTTTTTTTGTCAACCTGTTACCCAACTGCATTGATGACAGGTTCCATATCTTTTAAGATCAAGTAATGGCTATTTTTTGCTTTATCTGATGCGATATTGTTTTTTAATGGTTTTTTTAAGAAGACGCATCGAGTTTTAGTCGTAATGAAGTTTTTTTTGTTACTCGATTTTTACTATGGTCTTTTCTGGTAATCCTATTATCAACACGTTCCATCAGCCCTATAGCGTGGTTTTATTGTATTCCGATAGTGGTTTATTGAACCATATGTATGTTTTTGAGAGCTTTCTATCTCTTCATCATTGGGTAGACAATTAAGTCAAGAATGTGGATGATCGGGGTCGGAACATTATGTGCGTACGCACATTACCGAGCCTCCTTTTTCTATTAAACGTGTTACCCACAAACGCAAAAATCAAGTTTTTCTTATATTGCTTTTCTTAGTTGAAATTGGGCCTCTTAAGTGAAGGAATATTCGCAAGCCTCAAAGTTAGTAGATTCGCACTTTGGAAGCTATGTGCTTATGCGGCACCTAAATTTTATCGTTTTTCAACATTTAAGACAATTAAATTTGAAATCAAGTACATATTTTTTATCACCCTCACAAAAAGCTTAAATTTACTCCTAAATTAGCTTGAAACTACTTTATTCATTTATGATGAATCTTGAGTTTTTAATCTCAACTTACTTATGATTTATTGTAAGTTTACCTTAGGTAAATTAGAAACCAACTTTAAGATAAATTTATGGCAAGTAAAAGTAACTTGTTAAGAGTCTTTTAGAGGTAAATTTGTGTTAAGTTAATGTTTTAAAGTTAAAGTTGGTTAGATCTTAAACTTTAATGTTAAGTTTAAGCGAAGTTAGTGCACTGAAAGTTAAGATGATTGAAGACAAAGCAGATTTGAAGGCAAATATACGTGAACTCCATTTAGAAGGAAACAAACTACGAAAACAATTTTCTTGGACGAGAATAATTTTTTTCCACTTTAATTTCACTGAAGAATCAAAATTTCAATTTTTAACTCTACATTAACTTTACAACATTTTTACAGTTGTTTCACTGTTTCTGGAAAGAATTTTTCGTCCTTTCCACCCTTTACCACCTCGATCCAGATTCGAAAACTTTTCCAAATGAACAGTTAAGAGAGGTCATTCAAATGAGTGAGCATTGCTCCTGACCCAAGCAACTTACCATATCGAATGATGAGCATTTGGACCAACAAGGATTGTCGATTCCTGCTGCGACGATTGTTTTCATTTTGGACAGAGAACAACGACACTTTGAAGTCTCTGACGCAACTCCAGGAGCTCACTACGAATTCAAACTTGAGTTAGTTTTATGAAAATCGAAAAATCAATTTCATTTTTGTATGTGCTTTTGTTCAAATAAGCAACTGGTACCAAAATTTTGGCGAATTTCTATCAATTATCTTTTCTATTTTCTCATTTTCTCTCAATTCTAGTTTTTTTTACGGATTTTTTGCGAAAGCGTAACAAATAACATTATAGAAAAAATAGCCGGAAGACTCCTGAATCGACTTAAAACAAAACTTGACTCAAACTGTAGGTAAATTCCTTCTAATTTAAATCATTCATTTCAATAAGCGATTCGTTTCGTTGAGGAAGGTTGAAGAACAGAAAATTTATTCTTAAACTTTTGTTGGATATCTTTTATCTTGAATGAGCTACTTACAATAAGAGCGGTGAAAAATAACAAGAATATTAAGAAATACAACGAGAACAGATGAAAGCGGAGAAAACGACAAGAAATTTTAAAATCCATAGTTATAATTTTTTGAAAAAATGACTAAATATTGCGCGGCGTTTCAACAAATTTTCTCCAAGGTCCCATAAAAACGGTTTTATATGTAGTCACCCACACAATATATGCAACAATAAACAAAAATATACGAGGGTGAAATAATTGAAACATCGTTTAAAAAAAACTTGATATATTCATTTGATCATCAAAAGGTCAACCAATCATTCTTTTCGTTCTTCCTGATATCAAAACTAATAGAAAACTTGAAGAAGCGATTAAGTACGACAAACTCTCAACAAATGCACAAAAACATGAAAAATATTCAGAAAAAAAGTAGACCAAGACAGGCCAAATTTGCATTAATTTCATGAAATTTCAATAGTATGATTTATGATAATTTTTATGATTGCCAATTGTCACAATTTATATCTACAGCCGCCGTAAAGATCAACCGGAACTGTCCCCCTAGACTGTGAACACTTGAACAAGAAAATGGAATTTTGTCAAACAAAGTCTAACATAGAAGTATGACGAGAAACAGCTCAAAGACTGGAAGTGTAGTGTATGCTCAAATTGGCCAAAATCAACCCCAACTGCATAAGCGATTGTTATTATAAATGAGATTAACCATCAAGGCTTACAAATTAATTTAGAGCAAAAAATGCTACTGGGTTAGCAAAAATTTTCTCGACCTAATTTTACTGCTTCTTGTCAGTAGAACGCTTGAATTGGAGCCGCTTTAAATTGCTTTTGACCAATTTGAACATACATTACACTTCCAGACTTCGGGCTATTTCTCGTCATACTTCTATGTTAGACCATGTTTGACGAGTTTTCAGTTTCCTCTTCAAGTGTTCACAGTCTGGGGGGACAGTTCTGGTTGATCTTTACGGCGGCTGTAGATATGGTTTGTGACAATTGGCATTGATAAAAAAAATGTCTATACTATAGAAAAATTATTTATTTAATATAAATTTGGCCTCTCTTCATCTATTTTTTTTCTGAATATTTTTCGTGTTTTTTTTTACTTTTTTTTCAACAGGTTCACCCAAACACTTGTTTTCACGTGCGTAATTAATTTTTAAATTGTACTTGAGTGACACTTAACCGACGGAAAGGGAAATCTGAAGATCACCATAACTTTTCTTTGAGTTGTAAGAGAAACATAGTCACTCACAATTGTGCACACGTGACATCAACTTGACCTTCATTTAAAATTGAACAATTTACAGACGTATCTGATTTACGTGGCCAATAAAAAACAATCAGAGCAGAATTGTTCAATTATAAACTGTTCTTATACAATAATATTGTCGAAAAATTCAATGATTTTAACTATTAACCCTATCCAATATCATAGAGGAATTTAAATCAGTCATTATATTAACCGACACCGGTGAACTGAACACGTTAAGCTACCGCTTTTCGACAATTGTTGTTATTGGTTTTGCACGGCCAATCGGCCTCGTTTTATTCAACTAATACCGCGATACTTCGAAAAACGTTAATCTAATATACACTTATGTTTTGGGATATGCATTTTCGCCCAAAAGAATATTTCGAAAAAAAGTTAATGTCGCTTTACTTGATCTATCTGAGGTTCAAAAAGTTTAGTGACCGTTTTCGAAGCCGTTTTCCCGTAAAATTGCGCACAAAATTTCGGCTAGGAATCTAGATTTTAATTTTAAAAATTCTTGGAAAAGTTTGTTCATCAATAATTCTAACTTTTGTTTATTGAGTAAGTTTGATGAACAATGTATTTTTAAATTCTAGTTTTGAAAAATAATCCTTTCCTGCATTCATTTTTCTTCAATCAAGTCTGCCATGAAATTGCAATCAAATATGGCGCAAAAATTGCTAAACAGCACATTGAAACGCCTTAATTGCTCTTGTCTCTTGAATTACTGACGGAGGAAACGTTTTCAGCTTCTTAGCGATGGGACAGCCAGCTCAGATACCCCTGAGCACCGATGAGTCAACATACCCGAGCTACGTGACCGAATTGTCATACCTGAGAGAGGTCACAGAACATACAGTTGACCTTCATTGGGTTTTCGAAGGGACTGCAGATGTTAGTTAAATTTCAAGATCTCTTTTCCTGTCATAAAGTCCGCTGTGATTAAATACGGCACGTGATAAACATTTGAAAATTAGGATCTTTACCGTTTATGCTACCCCTGAAAAACATGCAATAATTTCATATATTGTTTTACTGTGCAATCGCACGTGCTCTCTAACTGGGGGCGCGTTATGTACTGGGGGCAAAATCAAAAAATAAAATGGTGCAAAAATTAACTTACATTACATCTAAAAAGGTTGCTATCTGAGCTAAAATTGAATCTCATTTCAGTTAAAATTTTTGCGGAAATTTATATATAGTTTACTCAGTTTGCTGATTCTATTATCTAGTATTTTTCGCCAGAAAGGTAGACGCGTTCCAATCAATCTCCAGCCTAGATTTACCAAAGAACTCAACAAAGAGCAAAAAGAAGGTCACATTGAAAAGCTATCAAACTGAGTTCTGATCAATATAATGTTTCTCCAATCGCAATGACAGTAAAAAAATGATCAATCAATAAAAACAGCATTAGATTCTAAAATCTTAAACAAATCGATTCAAAAAAATAAATACCAATTGCCAAGCGTAGATATGTCAAATGATTCAATATCACAACATTTAACAAAAACACGAAACATGAAACACTATAAAACCAAAACACTGTAGTTGACTCTGCACTATAAAAATCCAAAACACACTTTGTTTCTTGGACATAATAAAAGTTAACACAGGATCAGAATCACAACACCTTATTTAAACAATAAAATGCTTACAAAAATTAAACGGTGATATTTTACGCATCAATTTACAAAAACATGACATTGCCAAATCAGTGATTAACTGGCTTGGATATAAATTCACTCATACGGGGATTTCGCCACTTCCATCTAAACCTGCAGCTGTTTTGGCAATTCTTCCTCAAAATATCCTGAAATGACCAAGATCATTTTCGGATCTGTTGATTATACTAGCAAGCTCACACCATATATGGAACCGAACCACGTTGTCATCCACTAAGACCAGTAGTGAAAAAGTCCAATAAGACCATTTTAATGCGTTAAAGGAATAAGTGCACAAAAAACTGACATCATAACCCACAATTAGAAGCTCGAGTAAAATGTTATGCATCAAGATCCGCACTCGGGGGAGTACAAGAACAAAGCACAAAAGATGGATGGAAACCAGTCGCATTTGCATCTCGTTTCCTAATTATTACTGAAGAACGTTACATTGTTAAGCAATTAGAACAATTGGGAATCGTGGGGTCCATCGATTTTTTCAAATATTTTTTTTTGCGGTAAAGAATTTAATGTTATCTCAGATCATAGTGTACTATTATCCATACTAGAAGAGCATAGATCCCACAAACAATACCATAGCAGACTTCCACGGTGGTTTGATCGACTCCTTCCCCATAAATTTTTTACCGAGCAAATGCAGAGAGCAAAAGAATGTTTAAATGACCCTATTTCCAGAAGCCAATTTGCACAAACAAGGAAACTTTCCACATACGATGAAATTTTTGTAGTTGTTATTATTTCGAAAGTTGGACAATCAGTGTAAGAAAATTCGATAAACCCAAATCATTAGTCTTCCAAAAACTTGATAAAAAACTAAGGAGCGATTAGTAAAATAAATACTTCAATAAAGATATCGCACCACGAAATTAACTTCATTACACCACCAAAACCTCATCTTTTAATAAATTGATGGCATCTCATATACAAACTAAAAAACACCCATGGTCAATCGCTAAAGGAAGAGAAAAAAACACAAATATTGACCACTTAAAAAACTTTTGTGAAAATAAAGTTGTCCAACAAACAAAACATCTGTTAAGACATAGCATCAATAAATAAGTTATTTTTTGAGTTTTGAGGATTTGTATGGGACCTCTCAATGATGAGAACAGGTTACAAGGTCACGAGTTTAACAAATTTCTTGAAAACGAATACATTCATAAACTTTGAAACTATTGACCGTGAATTGACTGCATTGAGTAACGTCATTCATTAAATCTTCAATTGGAAGCTTTTTAGACCTCTCAGCACTTTAGGACTACAAAAGGAATAAAAAAGAAAACAGGAAAAAGAACAATTTCAGAAAAAATTGAGAGGAAAAAGTGTCGAAGCCATTAGCAAAAAAACGTTTCGGTAACGAATTTTCTACTCGCAATTAATTTTTTTAACAGCAAGGACATTTTTTTGTTTTAACTATTTGATTTCAAAAAATCGACGAATATGAACAAATAAATTAAATAACGAAATTTTTGATATAACCAGTAATATCAAAACCATTAAATTCAATTGCTCACAACGGAAGTCGATAATTGCGCTAAGTTATGCCTCGATGGTAAGACAATGATGTCCGTTATTCGTAAGTCTTGGATGTGACATAACGGTAAGTCCTATCATTATGAAAACAATATCAAACACAGGCAAAAAACAACATTCAGTAGAAAAGTGCGAGAAGAGAATTTTGAAGCCATTTAAAGCATCAGTATTTCTCTGAAAACTCTACCTATGATCCGCTAAATTTCTTCTCCCAGCCAATGGAACCATCAAGATTAGTCAAATGTAATAGGATTTTAGACGTAACCAAAATCAAGAAAAATTTCCAAAAATGTAAGAAAATAATATGGAAACTAGTGGCATCAAATTCATGAAACCAATAGTTAGGTTTAAAATCCTCTTATCAGATTAATTTTGTTTGCAGTAGAAAGGTATGTGTCTTGTCAATACTGAGATCGACTTGAAGTTCAGAAAAAAAAGATTAAGATTGCTTTAATTTTTTTAAGATTGCTCATTTTTTCATTAATTCAGAACAATTAAATAGATCCAAAAAATGGGGAAGAGGGTCATTAAAGATGTGAAATGTTTCAAAACCCATCTTTATATTTCTCCTCCAAAATTTTTTGATATGACTTGTCGTATTGATTTATAATTTTTTAAAATTGTATGTCTAAAATCGTAAAATTCTTTTAATATTTTGAAAACAAAATTAAGCAAGTTTGCTTTATTCAAATTGGTGTTTTTCATAGTTTCCGTAATTTTGGGACGTTTGGGAGTTTTTTGTAATAATATTGCAGAATCCGAAATTCGCAAAGAGCTTCCCATTCGTGAAGAACACATTTGTTGTTGCAACTCACAACAAAAAATTAGATGTTAACCATCTTATGTGAAACGACTGCAACTAAGTTAAACGCAATAAAGATATTTTGACATCTCACAATATTCTAACATATTGCCGAATCTGAATTTTTGACAAAATGTTGATTTTTGTGAGCATGAAAAATGCAGCAGCCCGTGTAGATATAAATTTTCTTGGTAAAATTTACTCATTTTTAGCGAATTTAATAACTTTATTGAACTCGATTGTTTGAAACTGTTTTCCCGTGCTTTCGTAGTTGAAAATACTCTCCACTGATTTCAAAACCATTTTCTTTTTTTGATATATACCCAATTCAAAGCCTGACTGTATACTTCCGAGAAATATTGCATGTCCTTTTAAGAAAAGGAAACATTAAGAAAAGGAAACAGTTTTTCGGCGCGATTGGGACTGACCAGAAACTATTTCGTTCGATGTCTTTTTAAACTTATTTTCTGTAGTTTTTTTGACTGCAAGTTGTTGGCTCTACCAAGAGGCCACAATAAAGGCCACGTTTGGTCTGAGACTCATTTAGAATCTGACAATGCTGATCGGCAACAGAGGTACAGCAGACATCAATTGCCGCTCGTCTTTGTTGGTAACTTTTATTTTTTAATAATTGTAGATGATCAAGACATTATTATGGAAAGCTGTCTGAGTTCGTCTTTTGATTCAGGAAAATGCACCAATAGCAGGCAAAACAAATTACTTTTTTTTTCTACAGTTCCAGTACACTTGTAATTGATTTTTCTTTACTACAAAATATTATACCATTAAAGATATTTGTTCACCTCGAAATCATTCTCTGCTCAGACAATTGATAGCGCATTTGAGTCTGATTAAAGGACGTTTCGAGCGCATGTTTGTCTGAAGAGAGGCGATTTCGTGCGCACACGAGTCTTATCAGAGGTGGATTCGAGCGCATATTATTCTGCTCAGAGGAGGATTTGAGCGATCACTGGTCATTTCCGTCCGGGAAGGTCTGATCAGGGACAGAATCGAGCCGACTTCAAAGTTTTGAGGTTTTTAGTGCACATCAGTCTGATCAGAGGGTTGCTAGGAAAAATGGCTGACAGGGCATTTAGTCGACAAGGAAAGATTAGAAATTTAGCCGATAGTTTTATCGTAATTTGTCAAAAGTCTCATTTGTCGATAAGTCAGTAGTTCGGTGGACCATTGAATTTGATGTGCGGTCAAGTGATGCTCACCTCTCCGTGGCCGCAACCCCAATGACGAGGGAAGGGGGAGGGGGAGGTTTTGACCACGGATAGGTCTTCGTTACGCTAGTTTACGGTATGTTTGTCCGCTTACAAATAGTGTTCTAAAGTGGCCAATCACAGTTTCAGAATTAATTTTATCGCTTATTGTCGGCCAAATTTCTCATTGTTTGGTTGTCGGCTCTACCAAGAGGCCACAAAAAAGGCCGCGTTTGCTCAGAGACTCATTAGGAATCTGATAGTGCTGATCAACAACAGAGGTACACCAGATATCAATTGCTGCTCGCCATTGTTAGTAACTTTTATTTTTTAATAAGTGTAGATGATCAAGACATTATTATGGAAAGATGTCTGAGTTCGTCTTTTTAATTCAGGAACATGCACCAATAGCAGGCAAAACAAATTACTTTTTTTCTAATGTTCCAGTACGCTTATAATTGATTTTTCTTTACTACAAAATTTTACACCAATAAAGACATTTGTTCACCTGGAAGTCATTCTCTGCTCAGAAAATTGATAGCGCACTTGAGTCTGATTGAAGGACTTTCGAGCGCATGTTTGTCTGAAGAGAGGCGATTTCGTGCGCACACGAGTCTTATCAGAGGTGGATTCGAGCGCATATTATTCTGCTCAGAGGAAGATTTGAGCGATCACTGGTCATTTCCGTCCGGGAAGGTCTGATCAGGGACAGAATCGAGCCGACTTCAAAGTTTCGAGGTTTTTACTGCACATCAGTCCGATCAGAGGAGTGCTAGGGAAGTTGGCTGACGGGGCATTTAATCGACAAGGAAAGATTAGAAATTTAGCCGACAGTTTTATCGTAATTTGTCAAAAGTCTCATTAGTCCTTAAATCAGTAGTTCAGAGGACCATTATCTTTGATGTACGGTCGAGTGGCGCTCCACTCGACCTCTCCGTGGCCGCAACCCACCTGACGGTGGAGGGGGAGGTGGAGGGGGAGGTTGTGACCACGGATAGGTCTTCGTTAGGCTAGTTGACGGTATACTTGTCCGCTTACGAAATAGTGATTTAATTTGGCCAATCACAGGTTGAGAATTAATTTTATCGCTCATTTTACTAAAATTGTCGGCTAAATTTCTCATTTTTTGGTTGTCGGCTAAACGCCCTGTCGGCCAATACGGCGGCCACCGATCAGAGGTTACTGTGATCTGAGATGGTTTAATCAGAGGTCGAGGCATCGCTCAGATATACATCCGAGGCATCGCCGAGTAAAAATCTGATTCTTAATTTTTTTAGAAGTGATGACGAAAAGCTAGTAAAAGCGCAAAATTAGAGGTGCCATCTCAACCCGAGGATTAAGTGTATTATGTAAATTATGTAGATTATGTAAATCAGTATGTAAAGATATGGTGCGTAAGATTCGGGGGGGGGGGGGCGTAAGATTCTATGTATTTTAAGAATAAAAGGGGGGATGGGGGCACAACCGGCAAAGATCCGTAAAATGTTCTTTAGTCAATTGAGATCTGGAACAGACCCATTGGAGGATCTTGTCCCTGTTCTTTGGATGCGATTGGACTGTTTTCCCATGAAGTAACTGGTCTTGAAGCTGGTCAGGAATACACTTTCTACATGCAACTCATAAGTGCTTATGGGAAAAGGGGACCTGTGACGTCGTTCAAGCTGGCGACGTATACAGATGTGGTAAGTTAAATTTCGACTGTGATGAAAGAAGTCGTATTTAGGCGCAAAATACTGCACATTGCGAGTGAGCACCTCTACCAATTAAAGAGGGCCATTTGTCTTATTCTATAGGGGCGTTTCCATAGGAGGACGTTTCAAATAGGCGTTTAAAATTTTATATCAAATGGATGACAAAAATAATCACTATGCAAACTTTTATTATTTGTTGATAATTTATTCTTATTTGTGGGCCCGCTTTGCGCTTTTTGCGGTTTCGCCGGGATAACTGGCACGTTGGTTCCCGATTACATCCAACAGCGTGCGCGCGAGAGGCATTGCCTTGGAAATCGATCAGCAATTTTTTGCTTGATGTTGCCTTGGCTATTTAATAACTTCTAATTAATCTGGATACCTGTGGCTACATTATCCGTGAATAATAACCCAGTAGCAATATTTATGGTGCCTGTTATAAAGAACGTGAATGAAAATGTTGTCCACTTGAAGCCATCCTGTTCATCGGCCTCATTTTACCTCCTTATTTCCACAAAACACATCTTAATTAATCAAAATAAGGCCTTACAGTGTCGCTACTTTTTTGATTATTTTGAGTCGCTACTGTTTTGATTTATTTTTTGTAGTGCACACATAAGTTTTTTTTTCATCTCGTAATAGATTATAACAGTCAAACAGAGGTATCGCTTAATATTTATCATGGCACTTTCACGAGCCCAAATTCAGCGCGTTTCTGGCGTATATTCCGACATTTCTTGCATAAAATAAGCAATCTTTAAGCAGTCTCACGAATTTTCAACATAAATTTTACTTCGTATTTATTATAACAAGGAGGCTTGGTAATGTGAGGTCGCAAATAATGTTACCCTACAAATGGGGATAGAAATAAGAGATAGAAAACTTTCAGAAAATCACTTTCTGTTGGAAAATAGTTGGTGTATCCATGTAAAAAAATCGCTTTAGGCTCTAACGATTACACAAATGAAACACAAACTCATTGGAGGGCCAATGATACCAATCAAAAAGTCAATTAGTCAAAAATCAGTTCTAATTTTGGGAGGAAACGGTGTGGAAGCCTATGAGATCAATATCTAGGCACTAAAAATTGCATATAATCAATTGCGCCCTAATGTGATAAGCAGCTCGTTTACGATGTTCTATTTATGTGATGATCGGACCAGACAGCAAAATAGAAGCTAAAAAAATAGAAAATGTCAAAAAAATTAAAAAAAAATATGAAAACTCGTAGTAACAACGCCAAGAGACCATTATTCAAATAAACAAAAAGCAATCAAGACTGCACTTTAACTCACTTGAGACAGAAAGCAACCTCTCTTTTGCTGAGACTACGTAAAAGTTGAATGTGGTACGCCTCAAATTATCATTTTTTGTTGACAATTTAAGACATAAAACATGTTTTTAAAAGCAACAAACAAAACAACTGAAAGCTATCAACTAGAAAATGTCATATAGTCTAACTTGGAACTGTTTAAGAAATAAATTGTACACGTCAGTAGTGGGATTAAATCAAAAGACGACACAGTTACACTGAGAACACGCAGAACTAAAAATTTCAAGAACAATTTTGTCTAAATGGTGTTGAAGCCAAAACGACATATTCTTTTCAATAAAATTATTGTGTATCTTCAATCATTGTCCTAACTTTGCAAGCAAACTTGACCTGTCGATAATTATGGTTTGAATTGAAATCATTCTTGTCTGCAACTAACATAATAAAAACAAGAAGGCAAAATTATTTCAAAAAATATATACAGCGCCTCGTTAAGAGCCAGTAGTTTATGAACTATAAATATCAACAACAAGACCAATAACCATCTGGGTCTTGCTACGTGTTCATTACAGGTTCCAAATGTTGTCGAATTAGCTAATATGACCACAAAACCTTTATATAAGAAATATATGATGATGTCTGGATACTGGATATCTTTTAAATTTTAACTTCTGCTCTTGACACCACACAGTCCTGTACGATGAATATATCGATTGTTGAAAATTGACTGAAAAAAAAACCAGTTGAGCATATAGTTCCTCCCCCACTAAAGTGAGCTGGAACAATTAAGTTTTGTGCGAAACTTTTCAGATCGATAACTCGACCAGTGTTGGGACGAATTCTCTAGTTCTCTCTGTCTTCTTTGAATCTGGAACGGGAAGCCAGGTCAAGATCCGCATCAAGAGCCAATTAGGTGGAATGGACAGAATGTATTATTTTTATTTTGAGTGAGTTAACTTCCTAATCTGTTCGTCACGATGTGATTTTGGTTATTTTCCGATTGTGCCAACATCCCTCCCCCTTTCAGTTACGCAGATTTTTTTAAACTAATACAGGGGGTGGGGTGGGGCACAAACGAAATTGCTCCATGATTTCTTTTTCTATTTGAGGAAACCGTAACGGAGGGAACAAAACTGTGCGCGAAAAGACCTTCATTGACCGGTGTTATAGATATTTTTAGGATTAAAAAAATTGGAGTGTTTTGAGCGCTTTCGATCGGAGTCTTTAGGACATGAAACTTTGTGATCGGTATCTTTAAGAGTTGATCAGTTTTGAGCGCTTTTGACGCCAAGTTCCCAAAACGGTCAGGATTTTATACAGGAGGCTACTATGTACAAATAGGACGTTCACTGAGTTTTTTTGGGGGGGATCCTAAATATCGATCAGAAACGGTTTCTTGTAAAAAACGATCACATCATTCAAACAAATAAAAGAGCGCTGGCTATTTGATGCGCAGTCATATCTAATGGTTCTTTCGGACAAAATGGTTAATTCGCAGTTTGCAGCTGTAATGAATAATAAAATTGATTGAATGAGAAACCCATGTTAGCATAAATTTTGTTACAAAAATCTAGATGTTATTTATTTGAATCTGCTGCCCAGTTGACTAAAAAGTTTGTCTTTTAAATATTTTTTGTAGCGAGTTAATTTTTTCTTTTAGTCAGAATCCTTTCATGTTGAAACAAGGTAGCTTGTGTGAGACTGTGCGTGACACACAAGGTTCCAACTTAATCCCCAAGCTACAAACATTTGTTCTCTGCTCTTCGTAGAAAAACTTTTTCTTTTTTGATTTTTACTTTCGAAAAATTCAATCTGAAGCAACTGAAAAACAAACACAACACTAATTTTATGTGATCTCAGTAGATATTAAGCAGCATGCACAGTCAATTAAATAGCAACATAGAACAATTCCTCAGAAGTTGACCTTTAATATGAGATATCAGTCGCAACGAAACTTTATCTTAGTCAAACAAAGACAGTATTTTGCAACATAAAAGTGAAGCGATCAGATTACACGCTTGATGTAGCAAACAAATAAAAATCATCCAATTTTCATGTAATTCTTTTTTTCATTGAAAAAAACACGCAACTGATCATATCTCTACCAATTATTTAGACTCATGATCCGTTTTAGGCGATTATCAAAAAATTAGAGTTGTTGATTATGTCAATTTTATTGTCGAGAACTCTGTTTAGAGTCTTTTTAACAATTTTTTGTCCTTTGTTCGGAAAATTTCTAAACCTGATCATATTAATCAGAAAAAAGAAAAATTTTGCTATGCAATATTTGTTTGACATATCGAAGAAGAAACATGGAAATAAATGATTTTTTTGGTAATGTAGTGAAAATTTGTTTTTTAATTACCTCACGCAGGTAAAAAAAAATTTCTGAATCAACGAAGCTTAATTTGAGAACATGCTTGCAATGTAATGAGAACATTTGAGAACATGCTTGCAATGGCGAAGATAATATTTTTCTTTGTATATTTCTAATAAATTTTTCCGTTCGTATATTTCAAAGTCACTGTATATGACCGATTAGGCTAGTCATAAAACGACTAATATCCATTAATTAAAAGATTATTGAATTTGGTCAGTATATATTCCACAATTTAGAAAAAACTTCTCTGACCTCAAAAAAAATGATTGTTTTTTTCTCAATTAAAATATACAGAGGTTTCCATTTGAAATTTCATTAAGTTAAAAGACCCTAAAGTAAATAAAAACATTACAAACAACTTAAATAGCAAATTCAATTTAAGTCCGAAGTCAGGAGGTTGAGAAGGAGAAAAATGCCCTTTCTGACTATCCTCAAAAGGTTGCTTTTCCTGTTTTGTATTTGGATATCTCTTACAAAACCAATTCTGTTGTTTGCATAAACAATTTTGTTGTTGTCACATGAGCAGTTAAAATTAAAATGAAAGAGTTTTAAAGCCAAGAGGGCTTGCAATGTCTAGCACAATTTTGTGCAAATTATCTCAAGAAAAAAATGACTCCTCTTTTTCCAAGTTTTTCATATTTTACACAATATTATGCTGAATATATCTCCATATTAAGTACTATTTCCTATTCACTAAAGTTGTAAGTCAAATGGAAGGCAAGAGAGAAGGCATTGAGAAACCAGGACCTAACATCAAATAAAAAAATAAGATAAGAGATTGAGTGTTGTCTTTGTCGCAAGTGCCCTCAGAATTTTATTACGTAGTTGCCCTACATAAGATAATTTCTTCTGAAAAATATATAATTTTGATTTTGCGATATTTTGGCGCAACAAATTGATGGTGATGCTTGATATCTTAACTGTTGAATCTTTAATTCTAGATTATAATTGCCCTATTTTACACTCAAAAGGTTTGTTCGGGAGGCCAGTGAAAGTACAGTGGGAATAAATATCTGTTCAGTTCTTTGCTTCCTCCTCTTTCGCTTGATAGTGATTTCTGTAGCTTCCTTTTAAATAGGAAGTATCACTGTAAAATTTCTAAACGGTTTCCGGTAAATGAAATCATGAAAATTATTTATGAGGCAACATTATTATTTCAAAAACTGATTAAAATTTTCAAAGAAAAGGAAATGAAAAGTTTTTTTCTTTTTCCCCTTCAAATTTTATTGTTTGTTTAAATTTTCGAACAAAGGAGAATTAAAAATTTTTTTCATTCTTTTAATCTCTTGCCAATTTGCAGTGAAATTAGCAGTTTTTATAAAAATCAAAACTAGCCACTAAGGGCTGCAAAATTTGGTTTAAGAAAAAAGCCGGCCTTGCGTATATATTCCCTCATTTTGCAAAAAAAATTATCGGAACAATTACAGTATCACACTGTATATGAGAACTTTATTCTGTTTCAAAAGTGTAACAAAAATTCCATACGTATCTGCGCAAATGATGTTGGAGTTTGGTTTTGGTGTTAAAATGTGGGTCCTTGATAGGGCAAATTCCCTTCGTTGACTCCTCTTTGTGTTTTCGAAAAAGTGCAAAAGAGTAGGATTGTAAGCTGATTGTCACGGTTCAGGAAACTTTAGACTCATGCTGTAGAGTCTCATCCAGATAATAATTCCCGTATTATTATTATTCATATTTGCTCCTGTTTTTAAGCGGAATCATTCGAACAAAAAAACAGCCATGATCAGACTTTAAAGATAAGACTTTAGAGCTCTTTTCATCTTGTGAGGCATATTTGCAAAAATGAAATCAAGACGCAAAAACTCTGAAAAAACCTGATGTTTTAAATCCCTTGAATTGATATCAAACTCATGAGGCCCAGCAGGAAACTTCCTCAAGTTAATTTAAAAAAATGATCGATAAGGGAATAAACATTTTTTATGCTTCAGGGCAATAGTTTTATTCTTTTTCTTTTTCTGTGATGCCTTTTTTAATTTTTGTTTGATATCAACTTGTTTCAACCGTTCTTTGCTTTTTCTTGATATAATTCTAACTCAATTCTCGTTAGGGATTAAACTTAGCTCGTCTTCAGACATTTTTGAATGTCTAGATTTTGACGCGCTCGTGATTAGAATTGAGGCAGATTTCACCGTAATGGAGTTCATTGAGACAATAATAACGTAACACCTTGGTTTTTTTCATAAGCCAAGGGTTACGTTTTCAAAAACTTGTTTTAACCTGTTTTTTTTTTCGTTAAAGACAGCTGAATCAATTCCACTTTGGTAACTTGGAGCCGGGCGATAGATTTACAATGAATATGTGGGTAACCAGCAAAGGAGATGAAGATACTGCGGTTGTGAGAAACTACACTTTCTATGACTCAACATACCCGACCGAGCCCACTATTGTAACAAGTATCACAGTCACAGAGCACACAATTCACTTCGGATGGACAAACCCTCTTTACTTCCAGGTGGGCAAAGCGAAGCACCTTATCGTTACTTACTAAACAGCTTTTTAGATGAGTACATATCTTGCATTTGTCCTTGATTTCCAAGATCAATTTTCACAACGCGCTTATCAGGTATAAATGAAAGAATATCTAATTGGTAAATTATTACACAAATGTCCCTACGATTGCCCATTGCGGGTTTAAAAATACTAATAGCTAATTAGCGCTCACTCATACCTCTGCTCGTGAGAAAATTTGACCGCTAAACACACAAATTTGTAAACGCAAATTTTAGTCTAATAGGACTCGTTTATGCAGAAAACTGACAAATATTGCTTCTGATTTTAAGATGAAAATCATCAATTTAGTGAGTAATGATAGATTTGTGGTTAGCCACAACCCCTCTGCTGAGTCTTTCCAATTTTGAAAGACAAGATTTTAAGATTTTGCTGGCTTTTGGAGGTTTTAGTGATTGTTATAACAATTAACTGCTTGAGCGATAAAGTTCCATAATAGCTGCATTGGCTCATCCGGGGGTGTGTGGTTGATTACAGTCATTACGATTACTTTCTAAAATGTTTTGAATATAGCGTTTAGAACCGTTTATTGGTAAAAAAAAGTCGTCCCAAAGAACTTTTTAAGAACTGAGGCAGCTTTTATATCGTTCAGGAACATGCATTTGCAGAACAATTGATTCAATATCTGCGGTTAGGGCAAATGGTCCATCGCAAAATCCGAATTTTGTTCCAATCAATCCGTGTAGTAGATCGGGTCCGGCTAACAACTTGTCATTTAGGCATAATCCTTGTATTTTGCTGCATCGTTGTAAACACGGCACACTATAACTGACTTGTAGTTTCACTGCAGGATGATGTGGTAAATACCACTCCTTCCCGAAAGTCGCTTTGATTTCCGGTTTACCGAGGATCTTCACGAATCACTTCTGAGGATCTTTACCAAGGATACTTCTGAGCTTTTCGACGTTGAATTCGGAAGCATAGGTTTCGATGTCCCACCAGGATTGAAAATTTTCTGTGATTTTCACGTCTACTGTGCATGCAAAATGACAAATATTTTTTCTTCTCTTGTTCTTTATGGGTCTACTGACTACTCATCCTTATTCCGTCAGGACAGCGACAGGTTCACTTCGTGCTCCTATTTTGTAATCTAATGGCTTTTGTAGTTCTTAGGCATCTTGACCTAGAATGATTCCAATTTCCATCAAAATTAAAACTTCTGTTTGGAAGTACACTCAAGTGGTTGAAATTGAAACTTTGATTCAGTATGTTCTAATCATAGTTTTTATTTCCCGGTGATATTGACGGATGTACAAACACCTCCAGCGAGTGCACCTTTGAATGCTCTACTTTTATTTTTAGAAGAACTTTTTCGGTCTTCAGATTCTTTGTTTCCTGTATGCCGGCTATATTAAGCATTATCTCGGTGCCTCCGACTTACTTCTCTTGAACACTTTGATTGATGAATGATACCGTTGAACCACTATCAAGGAAAACATACGTGTTTATTCAATTGCGTCTTCTCTAGATTGAGACCGGAGCTATATGAAGAATGATTTTAACTTCGTTAGTTTGATTTATTGTTGCAGTGCTTACATTGACTGCGTGACAGCCCTCGTCTATGTGGTTTCCTGAAGGTAGGAATTGGTCGTGCTTTTTGATTATTCATTTATACTGCTCGAATTGACTTTTTAATTTTTTATTGCATGTCCTTTTCGCAAACATCCAAAGCGTAAACGTTGCTTCCTCATTGATACATATCGATCGTTAACATTCATGTTCTTGAATAATGGACAGATCCAAATTTGATGGGAGCCATCAGCAAGCAAACATTGATCGCTTTGCGTTGGCTTCGTTGCTTTTGCGTTGGAACTCTCACTGAAACTTGATGTCTTCAAGAATCGTTTTTCTCCTTTTGTATTGCGCATGTTTTCTTCTTTGCGCTTACCTTTAAACGCTTAGTATCTTTTATGCGCGAATTTTATTCTTAGCTGCCATTTTTCAATCATCATTATATCAGGCCAGTCCTCCTCCTCGTCATCAACATAGCATCACCATTTCTGTTTTTTTTATCTTTGGTAGCTCATCAACTGCCATATTCAACGTTGCACTTGATTGCAGATCGCCAATTTGCATGTACTCTTTGAGCATGTTCAAGTTAGAGACAATAACAAAAAACTGAATCGAAATTGCTCAGTCAAGGGGCTTCACTTGTCGTAGGCTTCCTTTTCGTAGGCTCTCGAGCTGCGCATCTTTAATTACATGCGGTCTTTTGAAATTTCGTTCTATTATAAAACAGGCAGCGCTGTGAAGTTATCCAAAAAATACCACTCCCGAGATTATGGATGTTCCTGTGCCTGTTAGTAGCGTTTTTAATTGGCTCGTTTTCTCTGAATCTGGAATCCTTCGTTTATCCACTGTTGCGATAGACATGCTAGACCATCCGTCAAAACTATTCAACTTCAACTTTGGCAAACTGCTACTGCTTGAGTGTCCAATGTTTTTCCGCATACCTTCTTTGCGCAAAACATCTCTGTCTTCAACACTTGATTAACGATCCCGAGTGTTCAGATATCTTGAATAATTCCTATCTTCATTCTGTTCAGGGCTGATATTAAATCGGATTGTTGCTCGAAATGATGTTTGTGTTTCCCTCATTATACTAGCCCACACCACCGTGACATCTCTCTTTTTGGGATCCATTTGAAAGGCGACTTGTCACGAGTGTTCGCTGGATGAGAAGTTATTTCATCGTTCTCCAATGTTTTGATTTGTAATTTGAGTTCTAGCTCTCGCTCCCTTTCTCGAAACTAATTCCGCATCTCCAATTGTTTCCTCTGCATTTGGAGCTCAGTTTTCTTTCCATCAAAATGTTTTCTTTTGAGTTTCAATTTTGTTTAGAATTCATTTTTGAAATCGGTCTTTTTCCACCAATTTTTTGTTTCGCTGAGAATATTTCCGAAACGTCCTATATATCATGATTATTAGTACGTCCCTTTCGTGTATCGGTGTTCACTGTCGGGTGGCTTGTGTTGTGATTTCCTTCTGAGAGAAACAATTTTGATCTGTCGGCAATGAATCAATTTCTGGTGATTCTGCTTCAGACAAGATAACAGTTGAATTAATTTGTTGATTTGACATAATTTTCGATCCGTGGTTATATGGTAACCAATAGTTATTTAGGCTGTTAAAGAACCTTTAATCTTCTGATTTTTGATTGCAAATCAAATTCAAATCACTTCGTTTTTGGCATAGTTTTTGAGGGCGGTTGTGAATTGCTTGTACCTGTTAATAAATTGTTTTGAGTTTTCTGGGCTGATCCCCGTTTTGAATTATGTCGTACCATTCCCCCGTTTTTGCTCGAAGTTGCTCTAAGCAACTCTCAATCTGCTTCTTTTCCAGGTTGCTAAGACTCCGTTATCGAGTCACTTTATTTCGTAGTTTAGGCAGCAGCTTCGTTTTGTAATGAAAGTCTCGGGTACAAAGAATTTTACTTTGTAATCTCTTCAATAAACTTGACAGCAGTCTGTATTCCACTCTTCGAGTCGGCGGAGCAAACATAACGGTTTTTTCCTCAATTCGCTGAGACGAGGAAAATTTTAGACCACCCAGACGGTTTCTTTCGCTCAAAATCTGTCCGGATATTTTGTTTTTGCAGTTCGCTTTTTAAAACTTGGACCATTACAATGACTAATAGACAACTAAAAAAAAAGAGTTTCCCCATCTCAATTTTTATGCTGCTGTGTTTTCCTAAGCCTGTTGTGAGATCTCAGCGTCAGCAAAAATTGAACGATAATCTTTCAGTATCTAGCAAACGTTTCTTAGACAATTTTACAACGCCATGAATCTTCTTGCAGAATTCTGTCAGAATCTAGCAAGATTTTGCAGATTAGTCCTTCGAAATTGGCCGGGAATTTTTTAAAATTTTCAAAGGTAGGCATCATTAATTCGAGCTAAAATTTAAGGCAATTTTGTTTGCCTATGAAAATGGAGCATTGGATAAAAAGATTCCTGTTAACCTGTAATGTTTGATTAGAGATGCCACCGTTTTTCATTAACAGAAAAACACCTTAAAATTTGATATATCATTCTGACAAGAGAAAACTTATAGAATTAATTGTTATAACGTTTCCCAGGGTTTCACTATAAGTTCTTATCAGCTGCATTTTATTTTGTGTGGGTTATATTTGTGTGAGTCAATTTGATTTTTATTAATGTATAATTAATATTATCAAATTTTTTCCTTTTCACAAATAGCTCGTAGTTGAGAATTGAAGACTCTTTGACTCTTTTTGCGAAGGGAGCTGATCAAATTAAATTGCACGAACGAATCATCTCTATAATCTTGGATGAAATTCTTCTTTTTTTAATACTCGGCTGTCCTAAATTACTAGAGTTTCTATTTGACTGCAATTCTTATTGATAACGAGTTTTGATCCTAATCTCACCAAGTTCCATTTAATTGCAACACTAAAAAGACTTTCAAAAATGTCGTATGAACTGGAAATGACATTAAACGAATTCAAAAAATTTTTTCAAAATCAAATATAGACAAAACTTAGCTTTACTGACATCAGCAGACATGTATAATGATCAGTTATCTAAATTAAGTCATGAAGGTTTTTTTACCAGGTCTTGCAATGTAATGATCCGTCCGCCTTTGCAATTTATCAGTAAATAATTTAATAATTTGACAAAACAGGTTAATATTTTATACAGATACAAAAAAATTCAGTTTTTTTTCCAAAATCAGATCTCGAGTGAACTTTCTTACCACCCTGAAAACAAAGTGAAAAGTCATTAAAATGGTTTTCCGTTTAAGTAGAGCCAATGATGAAGGTACTTGATCAGTTTCGACCATTTTTTATTTGACAACCTTACTCAGAAAATCCTAAGATCCTAAAGGGGGCTTTCCTAAGGAAACTAGTTACATTTCTGTTTCTTTTGTCTGGCCAGTGGCTTCAATTATATTAATGGCTAACACTCAGATAATTTAGATAATTTAGATAATTTGTTGAGAAAACGAGCTCATACAAAACAAACAACGCCAAAACTGTGACACTTGTGTAAGAGTTCAACATATATCTGTTTAAACATTTTGTAAAAATTGAAACGACGTTTTGCAAAACAGCCTTTAATATAAACTGCTTTGTTCATATTGTTACGTAGTAAATGAAAGAATATTAACCAATCAGAATTGAGTATTTAGATTTGAATTTAAATGCTTGTAAAACGTTCTAATATACATAGAAAGTTCCGAAAAAGTTCATTTAACCTAATTTTAAGTAAATATAACCATTTTATGTATCGATTAAGCTGGTTTTCGGCTTAATATTTTTAGGTTTTCTAGACAATTGCCGATTGAATACGAACTGATTTTGACGTCAATGACATCAGACAAAAAACCAGTAAAAGAGCATCGAAAAAACCTTGCCGTCTAAGCTTTCACTTGTTGCTATGAACGTTACGAATACTAATACGTTGTCTTGATCACATTAATGCTTAATACGTTGCTTTGTATAGACCAATACTTATACGTTGCTGAATTGAAACTTTCCGAACTTCAGTTATATATTTTTTACTGAGTTAATATTGGTGCCGCTCAAGAATCGAGCCAGCTTTCGAAGAAAAACGATTCACTCTCTTCCTTCTCCGCTCATTTATAATGAAGGCATTCTCGCTTACTCGTCTTATTTGCACATCAACTAAATTGAATTGAATTTAAACCCAAACCACCCCATTACCCCACCCCGTGATTGGCCTATTCTAAAATAATCATCTAGATAGTGAAGAACTGGGAAACATTTATCCCCAATTCCAGAATTTACCAGAAAAGGACCAAATTTTCTTCTTGAAACTGACCGAAAATTTCCACCTAGATTGATTGATGGACATTTAAGGAACAGAATGGCAACAAAGATGGTTGTTTTGAGTTTCTATCTATCAAATGTCGTGGAAATTTCTTGAGGCAATACAATAGGCACCTTATCGCAGACGTTGGGAGTTGGAACCCTAACTTCAGACGTTGGGAGTTGGAACTATTTTCGCTGTTCTGGAAGTTTTTGCCAGTGTTGGAGGTTTTACAATCAACATTGCCCTGTTATTTCGTGCATTCTACAAAAAAATTGTAAGACAGAAACTCTAAATCCTTTGTATATCCTAATTTATTTTATCTTAATTTAAATTTAGACGGCAAGAAACCCAACCCGTGAATTTTTTTGACATTGGTGTAAAAGAATTAAACTAATCTTTGTAGAAAAAATTGGTAAAGGGGCCACAAAAAACAATTTTTGAGACAAAATTACATCGATTTTGAAAATTTTTGGTAGATTTACCAAAAATTAGAAAAAATTGATACAGTCGGTTGGTATATCAAAAATAACTTCTGATATAAAGAAGTTTGAGAGAAAATTATGCTAAATTGTCCAATTTTGATAATTTTTGGTCAATTGTGAGGCAATTCAAAAAAAAAATTAGAAAATTATTACCGAATAATTATAAACCGTGTTTTCGAGCATAAAAGTGTGCAGTTTACTGGATTACCGTTCCGTAATCAAGAATTTGCAAAAAATTGACCAAAAAAAATACAGAAAAAATTGGACAAAAGCATAAAACTTTGACAAAGTTGTCAAAAAAATCAACTTCTCATACAAGAATGTTCGTTAATTGAGTGAAACTCAATATAAAGAAAAAGTTGTGAAAATTTTCACAACCTCTGGCCTACAAAATAAAAATTATCGAATCGCTATTCCTTGTCGCTCGTTTATGTACCGTTTTGTCCGCGTCCTTTCCGTCCTTTAACTTTTCAATTCTCCGTGTTGCTTTTTTCTCCAAAAAGTCGCTCTCCCAAAACTTTGCTCTTCGTTTTCTCCGTCTACTTTTTACGTCATACGCGGTGAAGTATGTTGTCGTTTTTGCTGCAGTATGTTGAGTATGCTAGTATGCTGGTTTGTTGTTTAGATCCTACAGCTTTCTAGGATGTGACTTAAGTTTGTTCTCGAGTTACGGCTGGATTTTCCTTTGATTTTTCAACTTTACTAATTTACTAGCCCTCCTGTTGTAGTATTTTGATTTTGCTGCTCTATGTTTGTGTACCTGTAAGATTGCTAGTTGGTTTGGTCTTGTTACCTTCTAAGGTGTGACTTAAGTTTATTCTCGAGTTACGGCTGGATTGTTTCTTGACTTTTCCAACTGTCTTAGTCTACAAATACACTATTGTGGTTCATTCAATTTTGCTGTAGTTTGTTTAATACCGTTAGTATGCTGATTGTTTGTTTTGGTTTGGGTTTTGCTAGGATGTGACTTAAGTTTATTCTGGAGTTACGGCTAGTAAATTTCTCGACCTTTTCATCCTTTTAGTGTACTACTGCATTGCCGTAAAATAATTTGTCGTTATATTTGTCGTTATAGACCCATTATGAACTATATTAGATTGTCTTGCAGTAGCCTCTCTCCTTCTTCCTAGGGTGTGACTTAAGTTTGTTCTGGAGTTACGGCTAGGTTGTTTGCTTGAGTTTTTGCTGTGGTCTGCTAACATAGTTCTCTCCGAACTCATTTCCCGCCCGTTCTTTCCCACCGTCCCGTTTCGTGGCGTTGCGCAATTTTCGTTCGCCTTCCCGCACGTCCCATTTCTGTTCCGTCGCGCACTGCACGCTCGACTTCTCGTATGTCCCGTTTCCGTTGCGTCGCGCGTCGCTCGCTCGACTTCCCGTCCGTAACGTCTCCGTTTCGTCGCGCGTTGCTCGCTCGACTCCCCGTGTGTCTTTAGTCTCCCTCTGCGTTGAGCGCATAGCGTTCAGCGCTCCACTTCTGTTTTTGTCGGGCACTGGGTGCTCGACGACATTTTCTGATCTTTGGGCGGTTTGTTTTACAGACTGTCTACAGTTTGCTGTGTTTGGTGTCTTTTCCGTTGGGTTTAATTTGCGTGGGTTTGATTTGTTTGGAGTGTGCTTATAAAAGATAACCGTGTGCAGTGGTAGTTTTGCTGGTATTTGGAAATAATAACATCGTGATGTCTAATAGTCTTGATCAAAAAGTCAAAAAGTTGTACTCTGCCAGGTCAAAGCGTGAAGCTGAATTGCATGCTATACATGAAGATATCCTTCATTGTATAAATAGTCAAAGTAGGCGAGTGAAAGTTGAACAGCTAGTAACAAAGTGCAACGAAGCATTTATGACCGTTGTAGACAAAAATGAGGACCTGATTGCATTTGCTGGAAAAACGGAGGATCCAAGTGCACTTGTTCCTTCACTAGAGTCTTACTTAGAGGCAATGACAACCAAGAACGACAAGATCCTCACTTCAGCACGAAACTACATCAACTCTGCTGATGATAAAGTGAGTGAGTTTCAGGAACCGAGGGCTTCCATTCGTTCTAGACTTCCCTCATTGATGACCTCGTCAAAAACATCTAGTCAGCGTAAACATGATTACGTAATTGCCAAAATGAAGCGCGAAGAAATTGAAAAACAGAATGAGGCAGCCATTCGCCTTGCTAAACAGAAGAAGCAAATGGAATTAGATGAACTGGAGGAAAGCAACAGGAAACGGTTGGCAGAGGCAACTCTGCAAGAATTTGAATGGCTGGACGCCGTTTCTAAAGGTAGCCAATCTGAAACAACTGCAAGTGCCAGGAGTTCAATGAGAAGTGAAAAGGCTGTCCAAGACTGGATCAACACCTCACTTGCTTTAAGTTTTCACAATGAGGAGAAAACTAGTGAACCACAGGTTATGATTGACCCTCCAGAATGTCCTAGCCACAACAACGGCAAAACAGTGGAAGATCAGAACACTGAAATTTCAAGGCATTCTAATCCAAAAAATTGTCGAGGCAATTACATTTTAAGCAATGAGACCTTGCAGCAACTCGACCCCTATTATACTCCACCTGAAAAATTTTTGGCTGCTGCTAACACACAGGCGTTGTACCAGGCGCACCTAAGGGCGCAAATGAATCAAACAGGCCAGCAAGGCACGGAGCTCCCAAGCATAACTAACCAAGGAACCGCGGATAGTCAGCCGCCTTCAGTACACGCCCCAGGGGCTTCCTCACCACCCATTCAACAGCCCATTCCACCACAGACGTTCGCACCACAAGAAAATCAGAATATTGCAACCGAGTTTTTTCCAACGCACAACTTCAAATTTCGCAATCCAGGGGACCTGAAACATCAAGTCTGCCCGAGAATAATTCGGCCCAGCGTATATGCCCCCGACAACAAATTAATTTTGTCCCCCGAGCACCAAACGCCACTCTTCCTCCTTTTCCGACAACAAATCATCCAGCCCCCGCAATAAACGTTCCCTTGCACCCAAGCGCCCCACCAAGTCCGAACATTCAACAGCACAACTCCGAACCCACTCATCCCAACGTCCTTCCCATTCCGAACCCAGTCTTCGCACCTAACCTCACTGCTCCCATCCCACGCGCCCCTTTGATTAATCCCCCTCTTGTCAACAACACTTTCCAGAATAATAATAACCTAGTACACAAAGCTGTACGTTCCGTTGCTGCTCCTGTCCCAAATATGCCCAATATCCCTTTCGGCCAAAGTTTTGTGCCAAATATGAGTCATTGGCGTTTTCCACAGCACAGACCGTCATTAGTCAACCAAGACGCTACCACCGTAAATAATGTTGCTCCAAATGTACAGACACACATCGCACCATCAGTTACTAATTTTCCACAACAAACAAATTCAAATTCACCCCTTTTGATTGATATGCAATCACCATCCGGCACATATCAGGAAAACCCGATTGCAACTACAAGTAATATTGTACCTGGTCTGGCCACTCCGGTTTTTCAGCCAACATACCCTTTTGTTGGGCCCACTCCGTTGAGTTGGACTGGTCCGCAGGTGTCTGCACCTGCCCCTCCGATACCGGACAATGCGTCATTGATTAGGGAACTAGCTGATGCAATAACAAGCAAGAGAAACGACCCTTTGCCCGAGTGGAAACTTGCAGAGTTTAACGGCGACCCATTAAAGTGGCATTAGTGGTATGGTCAATTCAAAAGCGCGATCGACTCGCAGCCGCTCACTGATGACGTTAAATTGACGTACCTTAAAACACTCGTCACCGGTAAAGCAAAGATTGCAATCGCCGAGTTTGCCTACTGTGGTTTAATGTACAAGGATGCACTAAGGACTTTGGAACGTAAATTTGGCCAGCCACAGGCAGTCGTAAGTGCACACTTGGATAAACTAAGCAACTTTCCGCCTCTTAAAATGCACAATAGTGATAACATCATTAACTATTCTGCAGCCATATCCAGCCTCGTTGGGGTTTTCAAGTCACTATCATATGATGCTGACTTGAAGAGCGCTTCCCTACTTAACCAAGCCCTACTGAAGAGAACAGCACTTCAGTAACCAAGACCAAAACAGCCTCAAAAGTGTTTGCATCGAATTCGCAACAAAGGGAAACAAAGAAGCAAATGCCACCTTCTTTCACAAACAATTACTCTCGGTGCATTGTATGCAAAGGTAACCACCGGCAATGGGAGTGTCGAGTTTTCAAAGAAAAGACCCCAACCCAGAGAGCTAAGTTGGTGGCCGATAATAAACTTTGCTTTTCGTGCTTTCGTGATAAGCACACATTCCGCCAGTGTCCTCAACCAAGAAAGTGCCGAGCAGAAGGGTGTAATAGTTCGCATAACTCACTATTGCATGGAGCAGATAGGGTTTTCCCAACGAAACAGTCAACAAATCCCAAAACTATCCAGTCTTCAGGCAACACAGGTCAAAGTAAAGCAAATTCTAGTCAACTCCAGCCTGATAAGACCACAACAATGTCATCTGTTACTGATGTTAAGGGGCTCCTTCAGGTGACTGAATTGCAGTTGGTCAATTCGTCCGGTTTAGATACCAAGGCTTTAGTTTTGTGTGATACCGCCTGCAGTAACTCTTGGGTGGCCGGTAGTCTCGCAGATAGGCTCGGTTTGCACGGTAAAGCACTAAAGCTAACTGTCAAGGGTATTAATACCGAAGAAGTAGTTGATACTAGGGTTGTTGAAGTCACTGTGAAACCAAGAGAACAACAAGATTTCGAACCATTCACCGTCAATCCTTTCGTTAAGGAGAGTCTGAACGTCGGCTCAGACTTAATTAATGTACAGGCCCTGCAAGAGACTTACCCACAATTGGCGGTCCTTGATCCCGTGACATATTCCTATAAAGACATTGAGATGATACTCGGACAAGATGTCTATCACGCCATCCGCCCGTTAGAATACTTCTCTGCCGATGAGAAGCGTTCACCCGTTGCCGTACGCTTACCCATAGGTTGGGTCTTAAGCGGTCCGTTACCATCAAGTTCGTGTTTAACCTCAACGTGCTTTAAAGTGAATATCGAACAGGACAATTAGCTAGCAAGTCAAGTAAAATCATGGTACGACATTGAATCATTCGGAGCAAACAAGCAGGTAGACTCAAGATCTGCAGCAGACGCAAGGGCTCACGAAATTCTTGAGAGTACCACCATACACAATGGCCTGAGATACGATGTCGGAATGCTGTGGGCAGCAGACAACATCCAGCTCCCAAATAATTACTTCTCCTCCCTTGTGCAACTAAAATCTCTCGAAAAACGTTTGTCCAAGGATGAAGACCTCAGAGAGAAGTATACTAGTACCATCAAGGAAGATCTAAATAAGGGGTATGTAATTGAGGTTCCGGACGCTCACAAGGTTGAGAGGCGGTCTGATAAAGAGTGGTACCTACCCCATCATCCGGTTTTAAACCCGAACAAACCAGGTAAGGTGCGTAGGGTGCTCAGTGGAGCAGCAAAATTTCATGGCGCCTCACTGAATAAATCTTTGCTCACTGGCCCTGATCTGCTCCAAAACCTTATTTACGTACTTCTTCGCTTCCGACAACATCGATATGCCGTCTCTGCCGACATCGAGGGAATGTTTCTACAGGTTGGTGTATTACCATCAGATCAACCATCTCTTCGCTTTCTGTGGCGGGAGGACCCCACAACTAACGTTGCAGTGTATCAATATACGCGCCATATATTCGGGGCTAAAGACTCGCCCACATGCGCTAACTATGCATTACAACGCACTGCGAGAGACAATGCCAAGTTTTACCCCGAAGCTGCAAAAGCCGTCCTTGAAAACTTCTACATGGACGATTACCTTGACTCAGTGGAGTCTCCCGAGAGAGCCATCAATAGATCGAAGGAATTGGTACATCTTCTCCATCTCGGTGGGTTCAAGCTTACAAAGTTCGTAAGCAATGTACCAAATCTGGCTGACCGAATTGATGGTTCCCCTCAATCTACTGAGCCCAAGGTTATTGTTTCATGTCAGGAGGATTCATCGCATGTGCTAGGGTTAAAGTGGGATCACACTAATGACACTTTAGTTGTGAGTCGGGGTACAAGCTGCGCTATCACGAAGTCCCTCACGCAACGCTTGGTCTTAAGTCTTGTCTCGAAAGTCTTTGACCCCATTGGTCTTGTCGCACCGTTTACCGTCGGTGCGCGACTGCTCTTAAAAGACATCTGGCGTGTCACAGGACAACAATGGGATGACGAGCTCCCACAAGACATCGTTCAAAGATTTTTGGTCTGGAGTGCGGACTTACCAAAGGTTGAAAACATCAAAATTCCTCGAAGTTACTTTAGTGGACCCTTTGATAATAGAGAGTTGCATATGTTCGGTGACAGTTCGCAGGATATTTTCAGTGCGGTCGCATTCTTGCGAGCCCGAGTAAAAACACCTACGGGCCAAGAGAAAACAGAGCTTGCGTTTGTTTTGGGGAAAGCGCGCGTGGCGCCAATGAAAGTAATGACTGTCCCAAAACTCGAATTACAAGCAGCTCTACTTGCCGCTCGACTGAAAAGAGAAATTTTACAAGCACTATACGTAACTGTTAACCAAGTGTTCATGTGGACAGATAGCACGACAGTCCTCCAATGGATTAACTCTAATGAGAAGCAACCAATCTCTGTTGCAAACCGCGTTTGTGAAATTTTGGAGTATACCAGCGTTGACCAATGGAACCACGTCGCAACTAAGGATAATCCAGCTGACGCTGGCACGCGTGGGATGTCCGCTGAGGTTTTGCAACTAAGCAGTTGGGTCAATGGTCCACATTTCTTAACTAACTCAAGTTTCCCTTTCGTGCCGAACAAAGACGTCATTAATAACATCAAACTTGGCGTTAACCAAGCAGTCATTATAGAAGATACAGTTTCTCTCGCCACATCTGTTAAAAAACAGACAACTCCCGTTCCGTCGTTATTCCCATTTGATAAGTTTAGTTCTGATCAAAAGTACTTGCGCATTGCCGCATACGTTCTCCGGCTTTTGCCGAAACATGCCGGCTACCGTAACCCCGATGGTAGCGTTACCGACCCTACTGAGCTTGACGAAGCCGAGCGTCATCTACAGTATTTGGTGCAAGGAGAGTCTTTTGAAGCCGAAAGAAAAGATCTCATTGACAATATATTCGTTAAACGGAGTAGCCGAATTGCTCCACATTCACCGTTTATTAGTCCAAATGGGCTAATCCGTTCCTCGGGCCGCATCAAGCGGTTAATTGAAGTTGGGTTTAACGTAAAGCACCCAATCATCTTAGATGCACGTCATCCGTTTGTAAAACTGTTCCTTGAACACACGCACGTAAAGCATTACCATCAAGGCGTTGAATACCTAAGATCAATTTTGCAGGAACACTACACAGTACTGAAACTAAGATCATCCTTGCGTTCCATCAAAGCACACTGCCTGAGATGCCGAGAATTCCAAGCTGTAACTATGCAACCAATCATGTCTGACTTACCTAAGGCGAGACTTGCTTACCAGTCTCCTCCCTTCACGAACACTGGCATTGACTACTTTGGGCCATTCTATGTTACTGTCCGCCGTACTACTGAGAAAAGGTGGGGCTTCCTCTTCACTTGTCTCACTACTCGCGCTGTCCATGTCGAGATGGTTACATCCATGGACACCAGTTCTTGTGTTATGGGAGTTGAGCGGTTTGTGTCACGTAGAGGTACACCTGCCATGATTTGGTCGGACAATGGCACTAACTTTATTGGAGCGGAGAAAGAACTCCGAGAAAGTATTGAAAAGTGGAACGTTGTCAACATTGCAGCTGAGCTCGCTCACAAAGGTATTAAGTGGAGGTTCAATCCACCCAGCGCACCACATCAATGTGGTATCTGGGAGAGATTGGTACGCAGCTTCAAGCGCGTGTTGTATACTATTCTTGGCACGCGTCGCCTCACGGATGAGGTGCTGCATACTACCTTTTGTCTCGTGGAGAATGCTCTCAATTCGCGTCCTTTAACACCCGTAAGCGCCGATCCGTTCGATTTGAACGCTTTTACGCCCAACCACTTTCTTTTAGGAGAATACTCTGCTGGTATTCCGTCTGTTGTCGGCTATAATAAGCTTGACCATCGTAAACGTTACGCCCGTGCGCAGTCGTACGCTAATGCGATCTGGTCCCGTTGGATCAAAGAGTACGTACCGACGCTGAACCGACGCTCTAAGTGGCAGTCGCCTGCCGAGCAACACCTTAAGACCGGTGACTTGGTTTGGATAGTTGAGGAAACCAACCCTAGGGGTTACTACCCAACCGCTCGGATTGTGGAACTCCGTTACGGCTCCGATAGCGTCGCGCGCTCCGCCGTTTTACGTACGTCGACCGGTTCAATTGTCCGCCTGCTTGTAAAACTTGTACCAGTTTTCCCAACATCTTCTTCCGGGCCGGAGGATGTTACGTAGTAAATGGCGAATTATTAACCAATCAGATTCAAGTATTTTAAATGCGTATAAAACGTTCTAATATACATAGAAAGTTCCGAAAAAGTCCATTTAACCTAATTTTAAGTAAATATAACCATGATATGTATCGATTAAGCTGGTTTTCGGCTTAATATTTTTAGGTTTTCTAGACAATTGCCGATTGAATACGAACTGATTTTGACGTCAATGACATCAGACAAAAAACCAGTAAAAGAGCATCGAAAAAAACCTTGCCGTCTAAGCTTTCACTTGTTGCTATGAACGTTACCAATACTAATACGTTGTCTTGATCACATTAAAACTTAATACGTTGCTTTGTACATGACCAATACTTATACGTTGCTGAATTGAAACTTTCCGAACTTCAGTTATATATTTTTACTGAGTTAATACATAATTTACAAAACAGTTGCTTAAATGTGAACTCCTAAAACTGCAATAATTTCTATTGAGATTTTGATTTGACTTCTGAATTTCAGATATATTATAAAAGAATAGAAACTCGAGCATTCGTCCTGCCAAAAATTCAATTAAAACTTAAGATCAAGAGCACACGCTGACCTGGAGAATTAATCAAAGCAGTTATAAACAATGGCCGCAGATTTTTCAACCCCAGCATTATATTCAGATTATTCCACTTGTTTTTCCAAATCTACTCTTGGGAGTGCTAGCTGCGTGATAAAAGTTTTGATTCGCAAAATAATCCGAAAATATTTACAGCAAAGCTTTCTGCGAAAAATTTATTTGAGGCTCTCACTGGATTGCTTGAAACGAAAATGGAACTATGAGTCAAATAATTGGGCTAATAAGGTTACGCCAAATATCGGCAATGACAAAATGATTATATTTTCAGATTCTTCTTACCTAAAATTAGGATTTCTTGCTAAAATTTGTATTGTTATTTTGAAAATAAGACCTTACTAAAATTTTGCAAGGTTTTAGGCTACAATTCATCTTTTAATAAATAGAATTTTTAAAACTCCATTTGGTAAATAGATTTTATCAGAACAAAGCATCTTGAAAATGTCAAGACTATATCATAGTTTCTTTTTTCTACTCAATAACTTATCGGAATTTTTCTGAAAACCTAGAACAATAAGAAAAAGCAATCAAAATTGTTTGCAAATAATTAGATCTTAAAGATCTGTAGATCTACAGATAAAAACTTTAGATCTGAAATAATAGTTCAAAATGAAGACCCACTATTATAAGCAAACTAAAGATTGTTGGGTGAGGCGTCAATAAAATATAAATCCTTAAAATGAGAAAGAGCAGAAAATAGCTACATTGAACCTGCTACAATTTTTAAACCGGATACTGCAGATCTTTGCCAAATATTATGACTCATCGAATTAAATACATCAGATGGTTTAAATTGATCGTTTTTGCTGAAATTGGTCCGTGAGATTTAACATTCAACTTAACGTTTTATTTCCTTATTCAAAACAAACAGCCAGAGTTAAGTCTACGCCCAGTGAAACGAAACTTGACACTTCGTGATAAAACATAAATGATCTTGACATCTCTTGAAAACCTTGAAGCATCTTGCCAAAAACTTTTAATAATAACCTTTCATGGTACATCTTAACAAGATCTTATCAAAATAAACCAAGAAAATTTCTTGACATTTCTTGTCAAAATCTTGACAAATCTTGAAAACACTTATTATCACTTCTGATCGCTGTTCGATGTATCTCGTCCCAGGAAAAGAAAACAAAAAATCTCTTTGAACTCAATATACAAGTTTGAGGGTAATGCGAATAGGTGACAATCTCAGCCTTGAAACAGTTTGTTTTTCATAATCAAATATTTAAAACAAAGTTCGAGAGCATGGGACGTGTTGCAAAAAAACATAAACTTTTTTTTCCTTTCAGCTGCATATCATTTTGTTTCAGGTAAGTCAACTTCTTTTTTGTAGAAAAAAATAATGTTTCTGTGATGAAGGACCTTTTGATTCTCCGTGTGGGGTGTAGATGGTCTAGTGTGTGTGTGTGTCTATTGTCTATTATGGGTTGGTCCGATTGGACTATAGCCGGACGTTCTGCTCTAAGTCTCGGACTTCGCTCAGGGGTGAGAGTAGGTCTCACTCTATATGACAGTTCAATTTTGGCGGATAAAAGAACAACGTTGAAAGTTGAATTAAGGCCACGTTTTACTAACTGTTTTTCAGCTTGCTTATTTTACGTCTGCAAGTTTGCATCTCTTGTCAGACGAACCAGCTAGGTACCGGTCTAGTCAACCAGAACTATAGCGTTTACAGACTCAAAGTGAACTTATTTACAAGAAGGTTATTATATAACATATGGAGTTTAAAGTGTTTATACATAATACTTGGAAAACTTGGTTACGTCTCCACATGGAGTATCACATACCCCCCGCTGGGGCAAACGAGGTGCTATTCGTAGCAGTTCGTTTGTGCATTTCTAAGTTTACAAGTCAGAGTTACAGCTGTCAGAGTTTTCTCTTTAGTAAGGTGACATTGGGGGAGTTGCATACACACTTGATGTTCCACTTGGGGGATCGCACGATGTTAAGGTTGCCTGATTCTCCTCGTTCTCGAGTTCATTTGTCGAGAGTTCCTTTGTTTCTTCTGGGTCTCCATTAGGAGAATCGAGAAAGATCACTGATGGTGGTTTGCGTTGGTCATTTTCTGTTGTGATTTCGTTTATGTTTTGCTCCATGTGGATGGACTCTGCTTCGTTAGCCGTGTTTGCTGTAGTGTCCATTTGGACTTGTACCGTTGTTTTGGTTTTGCTCTTGGAGGGTGCCGGTATTATTGAGATCGGGCATTCATCTTGTAAGTCTGTTTCCGATGAATTGAGTTGGCGATCTTGGCTGTTTGTGAAGGCAGGGTGAGAGAAAATGCTTGGATTTGATGATGTTACTATTTGGAATGGTGTATGTATGTCAGCATCCTGTTGTATGTTGTAGATGACAGTTTCCGGGTTATTGTTTGTGTTGTCGGTGAATTGTACTACTTTGTTACTCAACGGATGTGTTTTCTTTGGTGACTCAGATTCGTAATTTAGTGCTGCTTGTTGAGCTCTCATGTTGAATGAGACTTGTGCTGGTGATTTGGATGCGGATAGTTTTCTTTTGTTCGTTTTGGGCGTGCGTGGTGGTGTTGACTTCGTTGCTGCTTTTCTTTTCTGTGTTCTTTGTTGTTGTTGTTGATTGGTCTGCGCTAATTTCTTGACTTTTTCCTTGGTCCAGATGGATTCGGTTGATGACCCTTGGTTCTGTTGTTGGTTCCTTGATGTGTTGTTGCGTGCTTCATCTAAACAGAATTTTCTTATTTTTTCTTGGTTGCGCTTATATTCACCTACAGTTTTGCACGCTACCATGTGTATTAGTCGTGGTTTAGTTTCTGTTGCTATAGCAATGTCACTTTTTCTAATGACTGTGTTTTTTCTTAAGGGTGTGTCGACTGTGATTGTGTGCGGTGTGTAATTTGTTATTGTTCCATCTGGAATTATGTTCCATTGCGGTGCGAGTGTTGGTCTTGGTTCTTTTGTTTTTCGTGTGATTGTTTTCTTTGCTACATTGCGTTTGTTTGCTACTAGTTTTGTTGTTTTGTCGCCTATGGTGAAGTGAATTTCAGATGGTATTATCTTACGTGGTGAGCGGGGGCGGAGTGGCATGTTGTCAGACTTGTCGCTGTCAATGCTGATGGGCGTTGGATTTTCTGCTTCCTTGTAGGCTATGTCCAGATTGTCTTCGGACAGTCCGTCGTAGCGCCACATCTCTTCGTTGGTGAGTACGTCATGTTTCAGGATCTTCTTGTCTAAACAATTCGTACGTAGTTTTTTGTATGTTAAGTTTTTGTGTGACGGTTTGGTGACTATGTTAGAAATTTCTGTGTTGGGTTTGCGTCCGAAGTGTGCCTCAAATGGGCTTGTTTTGGTGGTGGCGTTAGGAATTAGTCTGATGTTTTCAATTATATTAGCTACTCTCTGGCTTAATGTTGTTTGTGTCCATTTGGAATCGATGTCTAAAACCGCGAGCCTACGTTTTATTGTTTGTATTAGCCTTTCTACCATTCCGGTTCCCCTGTGGTCTCCAGCTGGAGCGAGAATTAGTTTGATATTTTTATTTTTGCAGTATATTTCGAATTCTCGGGCTTTGAAAGCTTGTGCTTGATCACACCGGATCGACCTAGGAATTCCATGTACTTTGCAGTAGCTATCGAGATACTCTATTGCGGTTTTTGAGTCACAGTTATTGAAAACTTCCGCGTGCGGGTATCTAGATAACCTATCTACTGTTACTAAAATGTAATTGGAAAGGACGTTATCCTTAAATGGTATCGGGCCCGCGAAGTCCATTTGGACTTCTTCGTTAGGTTCGGAGAGTGGAGGTAACTTTCCCACTTGTGTTTTGGGGATTAATGGTTTTAAGTTTTTACCTTTTTCGGTGCAGTGGCGGCATGCTTGGGCTTGGGCAACAATGTCTGAGTGTATATGAGGATACCAAATAAGTTGGGCTAAAGCAAGCATACCAGCTTGGCCCGGGTGCTTGTTGTGGATTGTTTCAAGCACCATCCCTTTCAGCTTGTTAGGAATAACCAGTTTGTTGTCATAGATTAAGCATCCTGACGGGGATACGGAAAGGTCTCTTCGAATACGATAATAAGTGGAATTAATTGCTTTAAGTTTTTCCCATTCGGAGTTTTTTACGAATTCAATAATGGGGCTTAATTCTTTCTTTGATGCTTGGGCAATGAATTCTTCGTTGAACACACGGTTAAGATTTTCCCGATAAAGTGGGGTGGGGGTCTGGTCGTAAGCAGTAAATAGGGGTTCATGTCTTGTCGCGTCTAGGGGGTCTAAACCTCTACCTTTATTGGATGTAGAGTCTGTTTGGGTGGATACGGAGATTAGGTTAGGCTGAAGTTGCTCCATATGGATTTTATTTTTGTTGGGGGCTCTAAATCTCTTTTGAATGGGGATTTTGAATGTTTCTTTTGTGGGGTTAGCGCGTGTTGTAATTGCTACTAGGTTTTGAATACTTTTTGCGTGTTTAATTTGGTCGTTGTAATTTAATATGCGTAAGGGAGAAAGCGACTGTTTTGTGTGAGGTAATTGGCGAAAAGCGGTTGTTTTATCTGAGTGTGTGTGTTTAGTACTTGTGACGTCATATGATTGTTTTTGTTCTGTATTCTTATTGGTCGCTCCATTTGGAGCAATATTTGCTCGCAGTAACGCGTGTTTTATTTCTTCGATAGTGTTAATGACAAAATTTTTGTCTCTGTCTGAGGGGGGAGGTGCGTCAGATGAAGGATTTCTGCTTAGGTAATCGGCAAATCCCATATTTTTACCTGGTATATGTTCTACTGAAAAATGGAAAGGTAGTAATCTATCTACCCATCTTGTAAGGCGACTTTGATATGTTTTGTTGCCTCTGTTTTCTTTTAGTGCGCTTAACAATGCTTGATGGTCCGTTTGGAGTGTGAAATGTGAGCCGTAGAGGTAATATTTGAAATGTTCTAAAGCCCAGACGACTGCTAGTAATTCTAGTTCGTTCGTGCTATATCGTTGTTCCAAATTGTTTAGAAACCTGCTCGCGTATGCGATTGGGTACCAAGATGAATTTACGAATTGTTCTAAGCATGCCCCAAGGCCTTTTTTACTTGCATCACACCGGACTCTGGTTGGGCATTTGACGTCGAATAATCTATTTTCTGTTATTGATTGTATTGCTTCTTTTATTTTATTGAATGCCTCCGTATGGAGCGTTTTCCAGTCCAGTTTATTTTGCGATTTCAAGTTGCTTTTTGAGAGTAATGGACGGAGTGGCTCACTAAGGGATGCGAGGTTTGGTGTAAACTTAATGAGGTGATGTATGCACCCCATGAACGAGCGTAATTGCTTGAGTGTTTTCGGTGTATCTAATTTAACGATTGATTCGCATTTTTTGTTAGTTGGGATTATTCCATTTGGATTTATTTTGAATCCCAACCAAACTAAATTTGTCTCTGCGAATTCGCATTTTTGTAGCTTTATTGCGAGGTTTTCCTTGTCTAGGAGGTTTAGAACTTTATCTAATTCGTTCTCATGATCGTTTAGTGAGCCTTTGGTGATAATGAGTATATCGTCCAAAAATGCAAATTTCGAAGTTATGCCCTCTAGTGTTTTGTCGATCGTTTTTTGAAATGTTGCGGGCATATCTGTTAGGCCGTAAAAGCCGTTTATGAACCGGTAGGTTCCTGTTGCTTTCCCTCCTAGGAGACTGAAGTTACAATGTTTTTGGATGTCTGGGTCCAGTGGGATTTGGCTATATGCATATTTCAGATCGATTTTGCTGAAGTAGAATTGGCCTGGATTTTGTTTCCTTTCGGAGATGTAATTTGCTACTTCGTCTATTAGATGGTCAATGCTTTGCATTTGATATTTGTTTTTATGTATTGCATCGTTAAGTTTCTTTGAATCTAATGCGATTTTTACGCTTTTGTCGTGTTTCACAGTTATTACTACCGGACTTATGAAATGTTCGTCCGAGCATTTGTCTAACCTGATTATTTGTTTGTCCTGTATTAATTTTTCGAGTTCGGCCTCTACTTTATCAAGGAGATGGAGGGGTACTCTGTGTCCTTTTTGCTGAATTGGTTTAAAGTTTTCTTTCATGGTTGGTCTGGCTATGTGGTTCTTTGATTTTCCTAATCGTGTACATAGTTTGGGGTATTTTTTAAGTATCCATTTTATTATATTTGATTCTATTGTTGTAGCGGAGATGTGAAGTACTTTCTTACCTGTATTTTTGTTGGCCGTGAGGTTTATTCCGAGTTTTCGTAAGATGTCTCTTCCCATTATGTTGTTCGTTTTGTTTTCGACCAGTAGGATTTGACAGTCCGGTGCATTCCAAGATCCTGACTTTAGATCCAACTGGAGTACTCCTTCGATTTTGATTTGTTTATTGTTGAAACATTTAAATTTTTCTTGTTCTCTGTAGGGAACAATTCTGGCTTTTGAAATGTGGAGTAGTAGTTCATTCGCTGTTTCTTTGTTCATGAATGTTCTAGGGGAACCTGTGTCAGCCAACCATACAATGCGTTTGTTGTTGGTTGTCGTTGCCACCCAGAATTCTCCTGTGCCCTCGTTATTTATGACTGAATTCTTCTCCGCGTGGAACTTTGTTGGTCTAATCAAATTGACGTTGGCCCAGTCTTCTGTGAGCTCTTTTATATACAGGGCGGCTTCCGCGTCTTCCTCGTCGAGTTCCTCTGGCTCACCTTCCAAGTTTTGTGTTTCTGTTTGTTCGGTGTTGTCTTTAATATGTCGTACTCTCCTGGTTTGGTTGTTTCCGGCGCGTGGTGTGTAGGTGTTCTGATATCTTGATTGTGGGCTTGACGTGCTTTGTAGTGGTGGTCTTCTTCTTTCCGGCATGGGTGCTTTGCACATGGATGAGAAGTGTCCTTGTTTTTTGCAAATTTTGCATATTGTGTTTCGTGCCGGGCAGTTTTGTAGGTGATTGGGTGTGAATGGATTTCCGCATTTCCAACATGGCACGATTTTTCCGGATTGGGGTGTAGGTAGTAAAGCTTGCGGTCTTCTATTTTGTCTTATATATGTGACTTGGTTCCATGTGGAGGTGCTGTTTGCTCTAAGTATTTCTTGCTGGTTGGCCTGTCCACGTTCACGGTTTATTGCATAGTTTAATACCTGTTGCGGGGTTCTCACTTCTGACAATAAGTCCATCTGGATCGCGGTATTGTTCATGTTGCTTATGAACAGGTCTTTTATGATATCTTCTTCTAAGTGTTCAAATCTGCAGTGTGAGCCTGCTTCTCTTAGTCTACTGTAGAAAGTCTCTAGGCTTTCATTTGGTTGTTGTTGTGCTTTGAAAAGTTGAAACCTGTCGAATGTGGTGTTTCTGGGTCTTGTAAATGTAAGTGTCAATTCATGCACTAGTTCGTTCGTCGTGCATCTGTCAATTCTTGTGTGTGGGTTTCTCTGGTGAAATGTGCGACAGGCCTCTGCTCCAAGGGACAAGTAAATTAAGCTCTTGACTTTCATGTCCGCTTCGTCCCAGGGGATTCTATCGACTGTTGGGCCTTTTGTCTCTATTATTTTGCATTCATTTTCCCAGTCCACACGTCTTTTCTCGTTACGCTGTTCTCTTTGTCTGGATTCTTCTCGGGTTTCATTGTCAAGTTCTTCCTCTAGTGTTGGCATCGTTGGATAAAATAATTCTGTCCGCGCTGGCTTTAGCCGTAGGAGCTTTTCGACTTCTATATTGTGTTGGGCCATTACGGCCATTTTGAATGTGGCTAGCCACGGTTGCCATTCAACTGGTGGGTTTGCTCCCGTTTCCCAGAATAAATTTACTCCAATTGGAGATCTGCTTGACTGCGCCATGTGATGAAGGACCTTTTGATTCTCCGTGTGGGGTGTAGATGGTCTAGTGTGTGTGTGTCTATTGTCTATTATGGGTTGGTCCGATTGGACTATAGCCGGACGTTCTGCTCTAAGTCTCGGACTTCGCTCAGGGGTGAGAGTAGGTCTCACTCTATATGACAGTTCAATTTTGGCGGATAAAAGAACAACGTTGAAAGTTGAATTAAGGCCACGTTTTACTAACTGTTTTTCAGCTTGCTTATTTTACGTCTGCAAGTTTGCATCTCTTGTCAGACGAACCAGCTAGGTACCGGTCTAGTCAACCAGAACTATAGCGTTTACAGACTCAAAGTGAACTTATTTACAAGAAGGTTATTATATAACATATGGAGTTTAAAGTGTTTATACATAATACTTGGAAAACTTGGTTTCGTCTCCACATGGAGTATCACAGTTTCAATAGTCAAGCACTAAAATCTCAAAAAACAAGGACTCAGTGGTTCCTTGGCTAAGTATTCGGCACAATTTAATGGAGCAACGACATAACAGAGGGTTGGAACGCTTTTTGTCAAAATGTTTATGAATTTCATCTGAAATCTAATTAATCGCAAGGTCGTACATCTTTTGTTAATATATTGTCATGTAACCTGTAAACCCCTAAATACGTAATGTATTTTGTAAAGATTATCCATGATCAAGTTTTGTTTCCCTGTGAACATACTGTAAAACAAATGAATAAACCTTAGGATTCTATATTACAATACTGTATCTTCGATTGGCCATTGTTATTTGATGATCCACTGCTGGTAAACTATGCTACACTAGACACTACCAGGCAATCGAAAGTGTAAGTTTTTAAGTAAGTACAGCATTCGAGATTTTTTGAAGTTTTATTTAACTTTCTCTGTATTTCAATAAGAATTTTGAACTGAATAAGCTTAAAACTGAGCAGCCAGAAGAAACTCCGTTTCCCAATTGTACACGAATTAATCGGGCGATTTACACCAAATCTGAACAAATTTATTTGGAAACAATTTTATTAGGGATTTGCAATGTAATCGAATTCAATCCCTTTCCCCTATTTCCTAATAATCTTTGACACCGTGCATTGATAAGATTAATCTTATTGAAACCTTAAACCTGACCTAGCGCTACAGTTCTAATTCACCCAAAGAAAGCACCCAAAAGACCTTATGCTCACTCCAATCAACCTTAACAACAAGTATTTCCTGGATTAACTGCTCCGGACCAGACATATTTCATTATTCTCATTTTACAATTTCCAGTTCATTTGGCCGAATGCTCGACCGACATAAATATTAAAATAAAGGAAACTATGCATTCCAGTTCCCCCAGTTACAATGAAGTGTAATTATTTTAATGGCTAGTTTGACAGCCCACTTCTTATCAGGCAATATAATCCAGTGTTACCACAAAAAAGCGCACTAATTTTTCACACAAGTTTCAAACAAAATTTTTGTTCACAAATGGAGGTCGGTTTTCTGAAAAGAAAACAAAACGAGCTGTGATAAACTCCTGTGTACATTGATTGCACATAATCAATACTAAAATCTGAAATTTATGCAATGACCGAAGAAGAATGATGCTCTCCCGGGTTACGGATCAAACAAAATTCCATCCTATAGGAACCATAAAAGGACACACATGATTCCTTGTAATCTGTAGAACGTCATATATGGTTTCTTAGGTTTCATGCAAGGATCGTAATAGGAAGTGCGCTATGATTTGACTAAGAAATGTCAATCCCGGCTATAGCATGTAATTCAAAATAGGCTTGATAGGAAAAGTTGAACACATCGGTTTTATTTTCTAATCGTATGTGTCGATGATTGACAAGATTAAAGGTCGCAATAAATTGTAGAGGTATTTTAGGATAAAGGGCAGGCGCAAAAACTACAATTATGAGCGAGTATAGCGGCGGCAGGAACTTCAAAGCAGAATATAACTTTAAATTTAGTTACGCTTTGACACAAGTTTTCACAACTACCCAAAGTTTTGTTTTATAGCACTTCAAATAGAATTCAAAATCTGTGCATTTGCGAACCATTTAGTCCTAAATATGTTTAATGACTCATAACTGATTAGTTTTCAGAAAAACAGCACAATTCCAACCCGCTCACAACTTTGATCAAATGTCCTCAGAAACAGAAAGCTTTTCGCATAAGATCATGCCCAGTCTCTGTAACCTGACAATTCCCCAATTGGCAAAATGCTCACTGTGTTACCCAATATGCCATAGCACCCAATTTATTCCTCTATTCGTTCAATAATGCGATTACAAAAGCAGTTACTATGACAAGCAAACTTGAGAATACTTAATACAAGGCGGCTCGGTAATGTGCGTACGCACATAAGGTTCCGACCCCGCTCATTCTTGAGTTAATTGGCTACCAAATGATGAAGAGTTAGAAAACCTTCAACAACATACATGTCAATAAATAAACAACCAATGGAATACAATAATGCCATCCTAGAGGGCCGATGAACATTGTTGTTAATAGGATAACTAGAAAGGACAATAATAAATATCAAACAACAAACTTTATTTACGACCAAAAATCGGTGGCTATAATAAATAAAATCATAAGAAAATCAAACTCGCATCAGATAAAACCTAAACAAAATAATTTGACCTATACTTCATTAGAAAGGATAGGAGACCTGTCCTAAATGCGACTGTTTAACTGGTCGATCAAAAACATCGACGAGGTGCGAAGTTCAAAAATACGTTTCCATTTTTGAAAACAATTATTTTACCATTATTAAGGTTATTAGATATCAACTGAAATTACTAAAATGTTCGTTTATATTTCCATAGAAAGCAATTAAGACATATCATCATCCAATTTTTAATTGCGCAAAATTACAAAGCCAATGGAAATTGCGCAAAATTACAAATTGGCCTGTAAATAATGAGACTAAGTCACGACCCTACAAAATAACAAATATATAAAGAAGCCAAAACTTCGAACAATTTTACGAGATCACACTATTTGAGGCACTATAATTATAAAATCATACCTGCAAGAACCGTAAGTTGTCACTTTTGTTTCATTTTAACATCAATGAGCTTTCCTTATAGAAGGACTACGAGAAGATGAGAACAAAAAGAACGACAAAAATTTAACAGTTTAGAAATCTCGAAAACTTTTTTGTGAAGTCAATGGTCGAAGCCATATGTCGCAACGTATAACATAAAAATGTATGAATCAACAAAAGTAATTGCGGTTTTTAATTAGTGAGATTGAGTTACATGGTGACAAAAATGAAAGCAACAGTATACAGTTCAAAAAAAGGTTTTTCTTAATTCATTTTTAATGTCACTAAAACAAACAGCTATAAACCGAATTCTTTAAATAGGTGAGTTATACCACGTGGGGAAACAATTGAGACCTTTTTTTATCAGGTATGTAGCGTACAACAACAAAAAAAGACGAACATTGGCAAAAACAAAACAATCAATTGAAATTTTGCGAGATAACTGTGTCTCAGCCCAAAAAGCATAAAGTATGTAACTAAAACAATTACCATATCCATATACGCTTTGTTCCCAGCGTTGTGCGTTTCCTATAATTTTTCTCAGTTATTTGGACTTGCCAATCTTAAAATAATTTGGCAAGGCAACAAGGCATTAAAAAATATGCATTTATGCTCAAAAATGAAAAAAAAAATTGAAAACGCGTTGTTTAAAAAAAGAGACCAATAATTGAACTTAAAACCATTATGAATATTAGTTTATGACCAGCATGAAATCGGTTCCTGTTTTTTTACTGAGTCTGCAACCGAAGATAAGAGAATTAAGATTAAAGTTATTGGCAAAGTTCATAAATTAACCGGTATTTTTTTAAAACAATTATATCCAAAGTTAAAACAGAATTGAGATAACAACTGAATGATATGTCTAGATTCTTTTATAACTTCTAAAAAATAACTGGGTCTTTGAATGGGGACAATAGGCTGTTGGACTACAAAATTATAACAAATGAAAGCAAAATTCAAGAAAAAATTAAAATTTTTTTTACGAAAAGAATTGGTCAGAACCACTAAAACCAGGAGCCTATTCTGAAACCGTAATTCAATCTCGTTGCTCCTTGTTTTTTTAAAATAGTACCTTTCATTCACTAAACCTTGATCTGAATTTTTTGTAAGTAAAAAAAATAAAAAAAAAACCTCTTCATAGCGGAAATATTTTGAAAAAAGTCGCGCACGATTAAAATCTAGAAAAACTTTTCTTGTTAGGATCCATGAGATAAAGATCAGCCCAGATGTCACTGCGCAAGCTAACAAAATACTCATTTGTTCAAATGGTTGCGAAACAGATCATTTGTTCAACAAAATTTTTCAGGTTGTCAAAAATAAAATAGCATTTTGTGTAATTATCGAGCCTTAATTTGCAAAATTTGGCAAAATAATATTTCCAGAAGACTCTCAAAGCGGGTATAGAACTAGCTTGTTTGTTAGCTTAAAAAGAATACGGCAGCAGTTTTAAGGTATCTACTCCCAGCAAATTTAAAATGATTGTGCTAAAAAAGCAAATTTGTTCACGAAAAAAGTCGAATTTCGACAAATTTAGCAAAACTTCTAGGCAAAAAAATTGGATCGAAGAATTCAGCAACTTTTCGCTATCTTTAGGGATAAAATCAATAACACTACAATAAAACATTTGAACAAAATTTAGCAGAATTGACGAAAATTAGGTCAAAATAACCGAAAAGTTGAATAAAAACAGCTGAATTACGTCACATATTCACAAATTTTAAACCTGGATAACTCCCCATAAAAAGCAAAAATTGGAAAAAATGTTTTAATTCCATATTCTACGCCAGACGGGCTTCTTAATGATACCACTCACAACTCTATACGATGATTGTATCGATCGGCCAAATTTGACTGAACAAAAAATCCCATTTGAGTAGATAGTTCCTCCCCCACTAAAGTGGATCGGAACAAATATAATTTGATCTTATATTCTGTTTAGACAGTTTGATATGAAGTCCCTGGTCAAATGAAGTAGTGTTACATCTAGAACTTGGTATATATGTAGACACTTCATTAGATTAAAAAATTATCTCACTTGTTACGCTAAATAGTCCTTCCGAACATCTAAGCACTAAGGTAAAATGTTGCGTATGCTTTGTGTGGTATTTTGTCACGTTGGGTATTTTGTGCTGACAACCCCAACCTCGCAATAAGTAGCCACTATATGGCTGACGCTAAATACAAAATAATCAAATTATTTGAAACCGACTGAGTAAAATCTAGAAAAAGTTTGAAAAAAAACGGATACTTAAAAGGTTACGTTGTATGTGAGAATATTGTATGTGCATTTATTATATACTTACAAGCAACGTTTTCAAATTAATACATATCTTGAATCAATGTTTTGAATATAATGTATGCATGGATGAAACATTGGATATTTTCCGTTAGCGCCCCCCCCCCCCCCATTAAGTTAGGCACCCCCATTTGTATATGTTTTAACATTTTGTATGCATTTGAATTATTACATGTGAATACGCGTGAGTGGGCATTTAGAAAATATTGACAGAGCGACATGGTTCGAAATTAATACGTGCATAATAATAACGAACTGTATATAATGTAAACATCAACCACAAACTTGTTCTCATTGCATTTTTAAGAATTACGTGCTTTGTAAAGGGGTCTACTACTTTGATTTTCCTGAAAAATGTTGCAAATGAGGTTGTTGATGTTTTGTACTAGGTACGTAATCATGATCATAAGTAACTTTTGCAGAAGGGAGCAAAACATTAATATTTGGGGGGTGCCTAAGTTTCTGCTATATAGGACGGGGGGGGGGGGGGGGCTAGCGGAAAAGATCCGAAACATTTTGTTTGTAGTTTTTAAATACAGGAATCAAGTTAATATTCTGTGAACCTGTTGTAAAAGTTCTTTCTTTTCTCTCAGTTATCTTGCTAGTAATCAAATTTAAACAAGTTGTTGAGATTGAGAAAATTAAATTCTGGGGTTGCGAAGATATCACCTAGGTAGGGCGGGGTGGGGTACAGGAAAGATCCGCAACGTTAAATGGAAATTCAAATCTAAAGCTCGGTTAAAGCGTAGTTAAAAAATCAACGTTTAAGTTTCTGGGCAGAAAAAGATTTAACATTTCTTACAGGGTTTCAAAATGTGCTACAGCTTCAAACATCACAATACTTATCGCGAATTTTTATGAAGCCTTCTATTTGCTTACTTTTTGTCGAAACAAATTTCTGTAAATTACACTGGCATATCAGCTTTAAAAAACTGTCAACCATTAATAAAAAGTGAGAGCAAAAAGATTTGTTCAAAAATGGCAAGAGTGAAACCACGTTTTTAACTGATATTTTGTTATCATAGCTCAGTCTGAAGTTTTTGTTTGTCGCGAGGCAATTTATTTTGCATGATCAATTTATGTTTGAAGCAAAACAATAGTTAGTTTAAAATGGTTCTCGGCGCTAAAGTTCCAACTTTATCACATTTTCAATTGAAAAAAATTTGCTTATTCTGGTGTGCACTTTTGCGTAGATCGCTCTTTGTTCTTGTAGATGCCTAGCAAAAGGAGAACAAAAGATATTAACAACAACAAATTTTGATTAATTTTACAGATACTGTCATCCCCACTAAAAGATCATAATTAGCAGCTCAAGTTAAACAAAAAAACCAAAATCATAACTTATGGGTAAAGTTGAAAAAATAAACGGGGAAATACATTTGGTTGACCTTCAACAATTGGATCACGGGTCCACAATGTCAGTGAGCCCAAGTAAATTCACATTCTGTCTAGCTCCATTTGATCTTATTTGACCAGAAAGTGTGAAAGAAAAACTTCAAAAACTTTGCTAAAGGTTGTCCCGGAAAAAATGAAAGACGGTGCTGAGTTAACTTCTTGAGGTTAAATGTAGTGGCTAAAGGACAATTTTGGCAATAAAAAAGCTAATTGTTCGAAACTGCTAAAAAATACCCAAAACTGCTACATCCTTTTGCTGCGTTTTTTTCATTATAGATAAACTATCAAAACAGGCAAATCCGAGCTATTTTTTCCGATATCGATAATTATTCCTGTCGCTTGTTTATATTTTTAACATATTTTAAGTATATTGATAAAAGGATCTGATCTTGTCTCCTGTGACGCACACATGCAAAGATCTTGGACTTGTTATCAACTTTTTATCAAATTTTTTCAGCACTCTTTTAAGTTTTGTAATATTTCTCAAGAAATGGGAACATTTGAACCATTTTAGGAGTGAACATACGAATAAGAATAACGAAGATAAAAAGATGAAGGCCATGACAGGTATTATTCTTGATGTTCGGTTTTGTTT
>NC_134479.1:28748224-28770724 GCF_964194025.1 Convolutriloba macropyga
CTTGTAATAATTATCTTTACATATTGAGGTAAAACGGGGAAACTAGGTTAACAGGTCGATCGTATGCAGTCTAGTACATACACCTAACAAGGGCTCCATTTCCATCGATGGTTTTGTAGATTAAAGTCTGTTCTTGGTATTAATACGTGTGTTCTTTGATGTCTTGTGGATTATTCTCAATACAGCTAATTTCTTGACGGGCCAAAACGAAATATGGACTTAATTACAAAATATTTTAAGTAAAATTGACATGAATGTAATGAGTGTCAAGAGGTTTTTGCCCCGTATCGTTCCACTTCGATATTTTCGCTCGTTTTTTCATTACGCTACGAATTACACCCAAAATGGGGGATGTGTACAGTTTTGGGAAATGGTTTTTGAAGAGAAACTTTGAAGGGTGAAATGATTTTTCGTCAAAATATGTGGGGTTAAATGAACCGGGGTGAAGAGAAATGGAACTGAAAATTTCGCGTTCAATTAGCTCTAGTTCGATTGAGTTCGATTCAAGAGTTTAGTTCTATTTCGATTAGAAAAAGAGCTAGAACTAAACTCTTGAAATGACCTAGCAATTGTTGTGCTGATCAGGCGAGAGGCTCGCCGAAGCTCTAATTGTTTCAAACATTTATATACCTAACCGTGATAATTGTGAAATCAAAAAATCTTCCAGAGTTTGATGATGCTTTGCTTTAGAATTTTTGGGTCGTAAATCTGTATTATTTTTACGTTTATGAGCGTGCAGATTTTTACTTACATGAATTGAGAACATTATCTGCATAATTTTGCAATTAAAAGCTACAGAAGATTGGAATTGAAGTTCATCTTGCAAATTGGGGACTTTTTGGGGATTATATAAACTGCAAGTAACGCCAACATTTTTTTTCAGAACCAACCTTATTGGAGAGGAACTGATTTTTTTGTTCAGAAAAATTTGGCCGTTCGAGATATTCATCAAACAGCTACTAGGTGAATCATTAAGAAGTCCATCATGCGTAGAATAGCCAATTAATTTCTTCTGGCATTGGTTTTTCCCGATCTGTCATTATGGTTTAAAAATTTGTGATGATTATGGTGGTTTCTGTTGTTTTCTATTACACTTTCTGCAATTTTCGCACAAATTGTGGTCCATTTTGCAAAAAAAATATGAGAAAATTGTTAACGCTATTGTTAATGGTTTTACTTTTGCACATATAGGAGAATTGCTGAACAGTTTATAAGACTTTTTGTCCAATCTTTCTTTTTCAAATGAAGCAAAAATTAAAAAAAATTGATCTGCTGATTTTTTTATGTTTTATCTATTTGCTTTCATTGATAAAACTACCAGTGACTTTGACACTACCAGTTTTTTTAATGAGTTTGTGATATTTTTGGTTTTTGCTGTATTCGTAGATTTTTTGTCAAATTGTCAGGTTGTCACAATAGTGGCAAGTACAGTTCGTTTTGAATGAAGGTTCAGTTGGTCATATGTAATGTTTTCAGTGAATAGCTAATAGTTTTAATGGAATCAAAAGTTTATTGCAAAATTTTATGAAACATTCGCTTGTTGCCTATGTTTGGTGTTCTTTTTGTAGTCGTACGATTTAGACTGAAAATTGACAGGTCTTAAAGTCTTCTTAGGAAATTAATTTTAAAAAAAGTTGTTGAATACTTTATGTATATAACGTGTTTAATACAGCTAATGTTTCAAAGAAATTTGATTTCATTTTTTTTCCAAAATTTCAATCGAGTTTTGAGCTTCGATCGATTGGCTCTTTTACACATTTTTGTCAATTTGTAACTTAGACTTATTAAATACAACTCTCATTTACGTTTTGAACCATGATTCAATGTATTACGATATCGCGTTTGAATACATGCTTCTATGACTTTGACACCAGAATTTTTTCGTAAAAAGTTTTTTAAGCTATTGTTACTGATAATTATAAATCGTTCTCTTTGTTTTCTTTTCATATATATCTTTGGAACAAGCGCTATCAATGTTCAGGGGCAAAAATAAAAATTATTTGCAATCTTTTCAGTTTACAGCTTGTTTCAATAGCTTAAATTTTGTTCTTTTTGTAGACTAGTTGCGAATTCTTGAGCCTTGTCTTTATTTGTTGTTGTTTTGTAGTCCTATGAGTTCTTAATACCAACGACAGGTTCCTTTGGCCTCCTAATGTGTTGCTTATGAGTGTATCTAGTATTTTTGTTGTCGAAATTTGCTGTTTGCTGTGACTTTTGAAGTTATTTGGTTTCGAAAAGTGCTATTGATTTTTGAAGTTTTCTCACCTCTTTTAATCAATTTTTGTGTCAACTTTTTTATTTAGTCTCAAAAAAGACTGCTCTCATCTGCTGTATAGTGATGTAAAAGATAATTTGCATAGTTTTAGGTTTTATCTGACTAAGTTACTAAGTTCTTTTTCTAAAAAGTATAGATATAGTGTTTCGCGCATAATTAATATTTTTTGTTTGGTTGTTTGTCTTGTTTCGTAGTGCTATCAAATGAAATTCTCATTGGTCTTCTTTTTTGGCTTTGTTTTTCTCTTTCGTTGGTTCGTCGGGCTAATAATTGGGGGGTATGGGTAAGTCTTAAGGCATGAAGAAAGAATCTGATAATATTTCACAGTGTCGTTTTCATCACAGGTAATAATTGAGCTTCTTCTTGGTTTTGGAGTTGGGTCTGGGATCACAATTGATTTCACTGGAACATACACTGGACACAATGGCTCCTATAACTTCCCATTTAAGTAAGTAAAACTTCTATGAACTTCAGTGATAATTAAATTAAAGTTAAACACTTTGTAAGATCGAACCTCAGAGCTGACTTCTCCATGATGAGGTCCAGACTGCAATGGCCTCTGATCAGACCCAAACCAGAGCATCGGCCAGACTTTCGTCAGCTCCATAAATGACTTTCTAGCACCGTGATTTTGGGCTGGAAGCACCATGTGTGCTCGATTTGGACTCCATCAGAGGTCACTTCTGTTTGGGACCTCAACCTGTGATGTGATTCTCTGCTGCAGCTCATTACGCCGTAAATTGATGCCAAGAGTACTGCTACTTGCTGGAATTTTTTTCTTTATACATCTTCTCAACACTCCTGTAAAATAAGAACTTTTTAATATTATTAAATAACTTGTGTTCAGACCTCAAAGCGGAATAATCTTTGTTTTCTTACTAATCAATGTTTTCATTTAATGTTTTCAAGAGTGAGCAGCTGTTATTTCTTTTCTTTCCTCCCATCTTAGCCTCTCACAGCCGTCTATCTTGCAAGTTCTTGTAAAAATCTTGCAAGAGTCCAGAAAAATTACGCGCCATATTTGATTTTCCAAAAATTCAATTCAACATCTTGAAAGCCTTGGGATGAACAAAGTTTTTTTTCATAAGCATATTTCTCTACGAACTTGCGTGTGTTTCTGACGTGTTTCTTTAATTTTTTCGTATGGTAGAGAAATTCTTTTTCCAGATTTTGAAAGTTTTTTTATTAAATTAATCCAAAAGATTATCAATGATTTATTTAAAACACGCCATTTTTTTAAAAAAAATATAACTAAAATTGTAAAAAAATATCGATATTTTTTCAATATAATCCACCTTTTTTGCATATATTTATAAACTTGTTTGTAACTTTTTCGTTAATTTTTCCCTATGGTATTATTTGGTAGTTTTTCTTTTCAGGCTATCGAATCGACTAACTATAGACAATCTAACCCCTTCTGAGAGCTACACCATGATTCTGTCAGTAATAAGTGTGGGTGATGTCAAAACTAACATGAAGACTTTTGAAGCTCATATGTACCCTTCGGATGTTGACATTGCGACACCCAGAGCAAATCAACACTCGCTGAGTCTACCCTACGAAACTCAAGGAAACTTCTCTGTAAGTATAAGATAATGATGCATTGCACGATTTGTTATCTTGCAAGATCTTGCAAAATTCTGTCAAAATCATGCAAGATGACACATTGCATTGCAAGATTATCTTTCAAAGTCTTGTAAGATGTGTCGTCTTGCAATGTTCTGCTAAAATTTTGCAGGATGTTCCATGATAACCATCCGTAGTTGAAGGATAGAGGGGAAAAATAGAAGTTAGTTGATTCCGAATGGTCGACAGCTCTGATTGGTCAAAATATTACTAGTAGGTCCAAACCGTTACAACAGGTGAGCGTTCGGGTTGACGACTTTAATTTTCATGTTCCAGTTGTCGGCTCAACCATCTTGTCAACCATTTCAGCAATCGTCGTAAAGTATGATATATATATATATATATATATATATATATATATATATATATATATATATATATATATAATTGCTTTTAAAGTAAATGCACCGAAGTAAAACAATGCTTCGAACAAAGAGCTGTTTTCCCTATATAGTTGCTGGCACAATCAGTTCATTTGAAGTTATTTTAGTCTCACAAGCAACAAATCATTAAAAAATTGATACGACTTTGTTATCTCATCAGGTTTTGCTGCAACTTATGCTTAGAAACTTTGGGCAAAGCTTATGGTTTTGTTCATTCCATTGCTCAATTAAGTGTGACTTTTGCTGAGGTTTTTGAGCATTCTAACTTTTTTCGGGCTCTTTGAATTAAAAAAACTCGTGTTTAAACTTGGAAACTCTGAAATCGTCATCCCAGTTTTGTGTTTCCTCATTAAGCCTGAAGTAAAAAAACTGCAAATTGTCAAAAATTCCAAACTTTTTGTTTTTTTTTCTGATAAGCCAAATAGCAATTTTCACAATTACAACTGAACATAATCTCACGTGTCTGTTATTTTTTTCTATTTAATTCAACTCCAGTTTATAAGTATTTGGCAATACAAATTTATTACAATGAACTCTAAAATTCTGCAAATTTTTAAAGTTTAGCTGCTAGTGTATGTCTTTTTAATGTTGTTTTGGGTAACAAAAAATTTGCTTTCAAATTTGGTTGCCTCTTTTAATGTTATAAAAAGTCATCAAAATTGAGTAAAGCCGTCCATGTTTTTATATTTTCTCCAGATTTCGCATATTTTCCTATTGGTTTGTTTAGAGTGTAAAAATAATGCCCTTGACATTTTTCTACATGTTGAAGTCGCTGCTTTCAAATGCTTCCTCTTTACGTTTGACGTCGTTTGTGCCTTGTGAGATGATGCATGACTCTTTGTCATTTATTGATTGCTGCTTGATATTTGTTGGCAGTTTTTTGAAATACGTGTACTGGTAAAATTGATTGATAATAGATCAAATTATATCTTCACCATTTTACCTTTAGGAAAAACCGAAATTGTTATCAGGGCATTTTTTGAATAAATTTAGCTCATATGTACTTGTTGACAGCCGGGAGAAACTCATGCTTTCGTTTTTCATGTTGATTTTTGGTAGTGATGAATTGAAACCATTTTAGTGCAAAGATTGAATTCCAAGATCTCCTAAGCATAATCAAATGAAAACTAAGAAAATGTTGCAAAGTTAATCTTGCATCCCTTGGTTTTGAAATGTAGCAAATGTCCTTTATATTTTTGTTATTTTTTTATTTTAACTAAATGGATTTTCGATTTTCTGTATTCACCCGAATTATTTTGATCTCAGGAAGGAACCATGTTAAACAGCGCTTATGAGACGCAGAGAAACTGACAAACCTCTTCTAACTTTTAGTATGTTTAATCATGTTACCGGTTTTCACTTTTACATTTTTAATACTTGTAGTGACTCGGTGCTAGTGAAAATGGCACATGTAGTAAATAGACGTAGTAACTTTTTGCTGACTAATGAGAATTGAGAAAATATTACTGCTTTTCTTTCTGATTGCCTTATTGCTCAACAAATTCTCCATGTTTTAAAATAGGATATTAATCCTTTCGTATACTTGCTGAGAAACTGCCTTACGCCGAAAGAAAAGATTTGTATTTTTTATTGAACTGATTTCACGTTCAGTTGTGATAGATTTATATCCCACGTGTCGCTAAGGCATGACCATGACCTGTGAGGCGTAGTCAGCGGTAAAACACATAATATAGAATTAGGTTGTGTCAAATAAAGGTTAATTGAACGCAGAAATAAAGGTTAATTGAACGCAGAAAGTTAGTTTTTGTTCCGACCCCTCTTGAGGGGTTGAGGAAATATATACTCAAATGGGTTTTTTTTGTTCAGACAATTTTGGCCGATCGATATATTCATCGTAGAGAGTTGAGACTGGTATCATTAGAAAGCTTGTCCAGCGTAGAATATGGAATTAAAATGATTTTTTTGATTTTCGATTTTGACAGGGAGATATCGAGGTTTAAACCTTCGAGAAAATAGAGTGAATTTCGTTGATTTCATTCACCTTTTTTGGGAATTTTTGACTAAAATTTCGCCGATTTTAATAAAAATTTATGAAAATTTTCAAAAAAATGTTGTTGATTTTACGTTTAAAGACAAAATATGTTGTCGGCTACTATTATTGAATTTTTTTGTCATAAATTCCGACTAAAAATTGCACAAAATTCAGAATTTTTCATCAAAAACAGCACGAAATAAGTTTCTTTAGTCCACTTTGATTAAATTTGCAGGAATTGCACACCCAAACACCACTAACACAATCTTCGTAGACTGAAAAAAGAGGGCTAATTCCACTTCAACTTCCGTTGAGAGTGCTCTGTAAATAAAATTTGCCGTTTTTATTCATTGATTATCAAACGCGCAGCAATATTCCCAATGGACAATCAGCATTAGCAGGTCTAGTTATATACCAATCTTGGACCGATACAATCCAAAAATAATTCGGATTGTCATCAGGCGGTTTATTACAAAAAAAATTCGATCTTTTTTTTACTAATTAAATAACAGAACAATTCAAATCAAAGCTCACTGGTGATAGGTCTTATTGGCTTCGTAATTAGCGCGAAAATAATTTATCTAGTTGATTGCTTGAAAGCTTATGGTCGTTTTTGACTTTTAAAATATTTGATTTTTAAATAAAAAATGGCTTTTTGAACTTTGCCTCCCTTTTTCTCTTAATTTTGCCAACTTGTACAAAATCTATTGGTTTTTAAAGAATTCGTTATGAATTTACTGGCTTCGACACGGGTTTTTCACAAAAAAAAAGCAAATGAATTTTTGATTTTTGTCATGTTTGACGTTCTTTTTTTAGACGTAAGACATATTCTGGATAATTGCAGGTCTCAAGGGCTTCCTTTGTAGGAATGGACGAAGCTACTCAAATTTTTCATTTTGTAATTAATGGCTTTCATGTCTTCGGAAATAAATTTTTTTTCGAAAAAAAAAACAAGTATTACATAATTTTGCTAGTTGTTGGCTAGTTGTTGCTTATTTTCATTAAGGATCGGCCATATAATACATTATCGTTGATCAACGAAGATGCAATCGAACATATTTTGGGGGCCAAAGCATGGCTTTAGGGCTTCCAAAGCATTTTCTGGCAAGTTTTATTTGATCTTTAGTTTGTTGTCTATTTGTTGTTCTTTTTGTAACTGCATTAAAAATTGAATACCCAGAATTCTTAATTCCCTTCAATAGAAGCATTGTAATTGTATACCTCTGGGATATTTTAGTTGATTCCTAATGGTTTTCATTACTTTGAAATTAAATGTTTTTTTTTAAAAAAAATTTCACGAAGTTTCTAGCTTTAAAGTTTCTGTTTTTTTTGTCTAATTGTTACCAAGCTTTATTATGGACATTTTCTTGGTGATTTGCAAGTTATTTTGTTTATTTTTAGTTTTATCTGACGCTATTTTGACTTTGTTATTAAGTTTTGTTTTTTAAAACGGACATAAATTTTTTGATGTAATTAATGTTTGTTGTTGCTGTTGTTTGATTTTGCCGTTCGTCTTCAATCGCTTTCTTAATATCGGCATATCTCATCAGTATAATGCATCATTTATACTCCACTGAGTTATTTGCTTTGGAGGCTATCTTTTCGTTCATACACCAGTTTTTTTGAAAAATACTTGATTTTTTTTGTGTTTTTCTATCTTTTCCTCATTTGGTAGACAATTATGCCAAAATTGTGGGTCAGCGGGGTCGAAACCTTATGTGCGATTGCGCATTACCGAGCCGCCTTGTTAGAATTTCTAAACCAATCAGGTTAGTTGACCTTTTTATTTTTTGGTACGTCTATTTGTACTACCTAATTTTTAATTGCAGAACAGTCCGCCTTCGATTGGGTAATTGAGATCAAGAAATGACTCTTTAACCAGTCTGGTATCGATTACCATCGAAAAAAAATCACTTGCATTTAACTCTCATTGGTGAAAATGTTCTGAAAGTGAGATTGTATTCAATTCCCTTCAATTAAATTAAATTTGCCGATTGTAAAAATGCCAATTTTGACATTTTTTTTTCAAATTTAAAAGAAAGTGGTTTCCATTTTAGGGCAATTGAGGAAAATATGGGAATTGCTTTCGCAAACTTTAGCGCTTTTCCTCATTAATCTTAATTTGGCCATCGAAAGCATAGACCACATTCTCTTAAAGTAGCTTCTTCTTTAGGACGGGTAGTGTAGGGGCTGGTGTTATGCTGCACACGTTTTTAATTTTTCTAAGCAGTTTTCTGTAAATTATTTAGAAATATTATTCATTGGTATTTTGAAGACTACAGTTTTGAATTTGTCAATGAAAAAATTTCAATTGAAATTCGGGACCACGTCTCCTGCTATGTTTTTCAGTACATGAGAATTACTATGACTCCTGCCGGAAATCAATGCCCGTGTGAAATACTGAGCCACGACCCAATAAACACAGTTACAACTATATCACTTCCGGGAGCTAATTGCCCATGTGAGTTACTGTACCGGGGTAACTCGGGAGAAATTGTTATCGGAGACGACGACACACATCCAATGACAGCTGGCGAGGAGTATTACGTCACAATCCGGACATTCAGTTTTCACGGACTTCAAAGTAGGCCGACGTTTATCGTGATTTCCCTTCCAGTTGATCGTGTTATCAATACAAATAGCAGGATTGAAGGATCGATAGCGAAGTATGAATTTGAAATCGAAAGTGGAGTTGGAAGTTACATGCTACTGTCTGGGCGAGACACTGGAGTTCGTTCAGTTGCCATGGAAACAGTTGCACAGCCTTTCAGGTATTTTAAGGGGTCTTTATATGGAAGTTTTGCATGAACATAAACCGATCAAATGTATAGCTCTATTCTTCAGACCAAAAATTATCAAGTCCGATGTGAAATGCTCGCTCCCATGTATTAGGATTCCAAAACAAGATGCGCTATTAGTCCAAGAAAGTTTGCTCATATTACTTGCCTCTTAGACGTTTTATTTAACCCTGGTACCAGTAAGTTATGAAAAAGCTTTTTGTATACTTGGCCTGGATTTGCACGGATTGCCTCAATGCGTTTCTATGCTGTCAAAAAGTTTGCCGACTTGGAGTAGGGCGGGTTTGCAAGTACACGTAGGCATGGAGGGTTGAGAAACAACAAATCTGATAATTTTGAAAATTTTTAGCCTTGTGGTTCAAAAAGAAGTTCAACTACAAGTAGGAGCGTGTTTCCAATTACAAGTTGCAATATACAGCAGGGGTTCGAAGCCCAAAAGGAGGACTGCCAATCAGGCAAGACTGATGTTACCCGCCCCAACGGGTTCTGCCACTACCGGAGACCCATTTCGAATGACGTTGTACCGCCCGCTAGACAATGGAGGAAGAGTAAGTCAAACTTAGAAACGCAATTATTATGGTCGGAGGTTTTAGGGTGAATTGCGCCAAAAAAGTTTCAAAGTAAAAGTCTTGACGCTTTTAGCGTTGAAAGCAATGCATTTCGTGATATAAATTCAGTTTTTAGCGGTTAGATTTTCTCATTACCATATTCTTTGCTTCGCAGAACAAATCATAAATTTCTTAGCAATTATTAGCGTTCACTCCTCGACACAATTGAAATCTAGTAAAAATATTTCCTGTTTTTAAATTTGTTAACACGTTCTTTGCTATGAATTTTCGTAAAAAGTAGTCTATGATAATCGACAGCAACTGCAATGTTTGGTTCTTTGTCAAAGTGGGCCGGCCTGCCTATTTTAGCTTCTGAGATATTGTGGGATTTTTGGGATTTTGGTCATCAGGTTTTTATCTGGACTTAATCCTGAGACGCAATTTTTTGCTCTTTGTTCAGTCTTGGTTCAAATGTCTGGCCGATAGTAAAGTTTTAACCTCTTTCGTTTTTGTCTATGCAGTGAAATAAAATGTCTTTTAGAGGGACCTCGATCCTGATTGAGATCAAGTCGTCAGTTTTCTTCGATTTATTCGCTCTTGCATTACTCTCAATTTTTCCTTAACATTTGCGGATCTTTTGGAGTTGAACATGAGTTTAGGAAAAATTACTATCCATATATCGATATATATATATATATATATATATATATATATATATATATATATAAAATTATACATACACACATATATATATATATAAATATATATATATATATATATATATATATATATATAAATCGATATATATATATATATATATATATATATATATATATATATATATATGTGTATATATGTATATATATCCTCTATGCAATTATCGGTCTCGGTCGTATCTTTGTCAGGTTTTTGTTCAATTTCTAGTTTCCGTTTAAGATTTCAAAATCGTTTTCTTGATTGAACAGTATCTCCTTGTTCTTGATTAGGATTATGGCAAAATGAAAAGCTTATTCAAATTTATTTGTTCTTTTTTGATGTTCAGAGCGTGCATTATTTCTTATTAATTGGTTCCTTCAGACTTGCTGAATACATTTTTGGATTTAAATATCGTCTAAAATGCTGTTTTTATTTGCTTTCATTTTCATGGCAAAGTTGTGCGCTTCAATTGAATCATAAAAATCTTCGTATTTGATTTTTTTTGGATTGACTTAGAAATTTATTGTAAAACGTTGGTTCAAATATCTTCTTTTTCCTTTTCTGGAGTGAATAGGCGATAGAAGATCCAGGACATCAGTTCACTGCTTTCTCGTGATGGTTTCAAAGGAACTTCAAGAAACAAGTTTTCATTAATAAAGTTTCAAAAAACGAAAAAAGAACTTATCTGACGAACTTTGCTGCTATACCGATAAGTAATGGCCACAAAACTAAACTTGATATTAATTTTGTTTTGGCAAATTCAATATCCTGTTGACCTATCAATAAGATGTCAGAAAAAAATTCTCCTACCCACAGAAACCTGATTATAACATCCACTGACCTCCAACTAATGAACTCGATTGTATCTAGGCTGCAAATGATTCTCATGAAATGTTGAAGAAATTAGAAAAGCAACTCCGGGATTCGGAACTAAGATCTATTCACATGTCAATCAAATAAAATGTTCTTAGGTAACCTATATTTTCGGTGTATTTTTTCGCGCAGATAATTTCTAAAAATACGAGCTATTTCTTTTACTTTTTCAGCTCCAATTTTTATTTAGTTCAAAGTATTGAATTCTTTTGATCCATGTTATCGACCACATCGATGGCACTATACAGGACCTATAGGTTACCAATCTCTTTTTTAGTATGTGCGGACAAGATGCAATTAATGAACTTAGGAGCCTAATGAGTCCCAGGAATTTCATAAACACTCCGTATAAAGACATTAGATTATCGAATCAAAATTATATTTCTTCTAAGGAAAGAAAATTAACGGCAGAGAATGCTAATTTTTAGTCGATAGTACAAGTTGTAGGGCAGTCAAACAACAATTTTTTAGCACGTCTCAGAGAATAAGCACGCTATTATGACTTCGAAAATCTCAAAACAGCGGCAAACCCCGCAGAGGAATTGGTAAAAATAAAGTTTATCTCCAGTTGAGGGACCCTGAAGCAAAACTTATACCACTGGACGGCATTAGAGAAAAACCAGCAAGGTCGGTTAATGAAATTGCTGAAATCTTAAAGTTCAGAAGTCAAGCAATGGCTTTGCAAGTTCTTCATCAGTTAATAGGCCTTTTACTGCGAAAGAAGAAGTTGCGTACAACTTTAAGAAGACCTCTCAAACTCCAAACGAAAATATTGCGGCTAGTAAAGGCAACAATATGTGCACTAGGTGAAGGGATACGCCACAATCTAGTAGAGACTGTCTAGTGCTTTTTACAGAATGCAAGACCTGTAAAAATCAGGGAGGTTTCTCAAAAATGTGTAGAACAAGCATATCCAGAATCGGAGATGGGAATGTTTTATGCTGAAGATTAAATGTTTAGCATGTCTGCGACATGTAATATATCTCAATAAATAACTGCAAATTAACAATGCAGGGAGACACAGGTGCAGATAGCACGGTAAAACCATCAAAATTAGGCTGGGTAAATCTCATTTGGATAGTAAGATGCGACATCTCTAAAATTAAGATGGTCATCAATTGACGGTTCGGAGATCACTTACTTATGACGTTTAGTAGAACGGAAGCACGCACAAACAAGAACAACTAGCAGTTGTGCAGTCTGATAGAGAATTTGGACTACTTGTTAGAGATCACAGCCAGTGTTCTGCACAGCCAAAAAAGTACTTCTTCGAAACAAGGTCACAGAGAGAGAAGCTGGAACAATCACTACTTCACACGGACTGTTCAAGATGTGCCTACTACCTCAGAGATAGAAAAACTCTCCTTCATTCTTCCACAATTATGTCGAATCAGCACTCAAAGGACTCAAGGAAGCTCTGAGTTTTCAAGACGATATGTCGTTCTATTAGACTACCAAGGAGCAGTTCGACAAGAGAATGCTATTAGTCAAGAGTCAACCATGAGAAAAAATTTACTTTTAATTATTTGTTGGGCTATCAAATTTTTACGGAAGAATTATATCTGAGTTTGCAATGCTGCCCTAAAATAACATGAGAAAAATTCAACAAAAAGCGTTTGAAGTCAAGAAAAATGAATTGTGTGTTAACCCCCTTGGACAGCCATATATATTACAACAAGAAGCAACATTTACAACTGACGCCTCTGAAAAAACTATTGGTGGGGTTCTCTCGCAAGAAGGAGATCCTGTTATATATGTATCGGGAAAATTTCACTCCAGTGGAGCAAAATTCCTCAAACAAAGAGCGTGAAGCAATGGCAATGGTCTCTGTGATCACAGGATTGAAACAATTTCTTCTTAGAAAGTGACTCAACCTACAGACAGCTAACAAGCCATTTAAGTATATCTCTGCACCAGACGAAGAGATCGCGAAAACAGCATCAGATAGAATCAACAGATGGACAAACCCTCTAATGGGCTTCAAGTGGGAATTGAAGAATCCACCAGAAGAGTAGATACCCCATGCAGATGCCTTTAGCTGAATGGATTTCGACAAAGACGAAACCGAAAACGATCAGATGTGCTTTCTAATCAAAATATCTACTTCGCTCACAGTGATTTGTTGATTCAAGCAGAAATCAAAACTGAACTTGGAACAATCAGATTTATACAGGAAATGATGAAACGAATCAAAACTGTCCATTGGACACAGTGTTTAGAAGCGGAAAACGAATTTGAACAACAGAACGATGCACTGACTATACATAATGGAATCATCTTCAGAGGTGCTTTTCCATTCATTCAACGCAAACTACAAATATTGGATTTGGCAGAAGTTCATGAGACGCATGCTGAGAAGAGTGCAACCAAGGCATCAATCAGAAGGGTAACATGGTAGCCAGGCACTACACAAGATATTCAAAATTTTGTTAGTTAATCCAGGAATTGTCAGATCAACAGGCCTAGCCTGGGAAGAACAGTCTCTGCGTAGCCAGAAGCCAAAGTTTGCAAACGGATCCATACGGACTGGGGTTATATTGAGGATTCAGGAAATATATTATTAATTGTTGACGCGGGTTCTGGCTGAATAGAAGCTTTCCGCTCGGGAAATAGAACATGAGAGTAAGTTAAAGTATGTCTTAGTCAAATCTGTCTTAGTCAAATCTTTGCAGGATTCGAAAAACCAAAAAATGACATCCGGTGTTATATCAATATATGCTCTGATAGTGGTCCTGAATTTGTAATTGAGCATCTCAAACAGTGGTGTGAATCACTGGGAAATAAAAAAAACTGAATCATCTGTTTATCATCCAAGAGCTAATGGACTAGCTGAAAGAGCAGTTCAGACAGTGAAGCGGTCACTTCAAAACTGGAGTCGCAATCTTAACGTGTTTTGTAGAGCATTCCTGAAAAGGGCAACGATGACACATCGCAACACTTCAAAGAGGAGGGGCAAAACTCTAGTTGCACTTCTATTGAGACGCAGAGTGAGACTACCAGCAATAACAGATTTTGACTTGTGCGAACAAATTCTTTTAAAGGCCAATGAGAAAACTAAGACAGTTCCTGTTACCTTTACCGTCAGGAAGGACTTGAACAGACTTTCGTTTAGCCCGAAATCTCAACACGCACTTTTCTAGTGAGCAAAAACCAAAATTTTGAGACTAGATAAGGACAATATGAAAACTGAAACAAAACTCAATCAGAACTAAAACTTCAGAACACAGATGGGGGACCTTCACATAGAGAGAAAGCTTCTACAGCCACATCAAGTGCAGAGCACCAACAGCCCCAACCATCAGAGGCTTCACGACCATCAACAACCCACAGAGAATAACTCGAAAGATTTGGATAATCTATTTCCACAAACTTGTTTAAAAAGGAGGGAGGATGTGATTGTTTCAAAAAAACATCGAGCATTTTAGAAGTTTTCTTTATTAGAGTCTCAAGGAACGAAAAAACAATTTACCTTTAGAACAATATCGATCTGTCAATGAGTAATGGCCACAAAACAAAACTCTTCTAAAAATGTTTTGGCGCTATCATTATCTTGTTGACCTATCAATCAGATGTCAGATGTAAATTCTCCCACCCACAGAATCTTGATTATAACATCCACTGACCTCCAACTAATAAACTCGATTGTATCTAGGCGACATATGATTCTCATGAAATATTGAAGAAATAAGAATATCACCTCCGGGATTTGGAAGATATATTCACATGTCAATCAAAAAAAAATATTTTTAGCTAACCTAAACTTTCTGTTTACATTTTGGCATAGATAACCAGCATAAGCACGATCTGATTTTTATATATTCTCAGTTCCAATATTAATTTAAACATCAATTTATTTAATTCTTTTGACCAACGTTATCTAACACGACATTTTTCAATATTGATTGTCGATATGTATACGAGTAATTTTTGTATAGTACTGCTAATCGACTGATGTAGGTCTCGCCTTAAAGGAACGCCACCATAATTATTTCGTTTATGTCGCATTTTTCTAGCTTTATTCAATTTTCTCAGAATGTAGACGATTGATTGTTCAAATTTGTTTTCAGTTTCTACAGTGTTTTTCTCAACTTGGAGTGATCGATCGTACTATTTCTTTAGTTCTGACGTAAAGATATTAAACAGTTTTTCTCGGATTTCTCATTTGGATGTATCAAAATTTTTTGTTCTTGTCCCCATTTCTAACAAGTTGAGAAGTGTTCCAACAGTGCACTTATTGTGTTTGTATGATAAAAAATAGGCTTTTAACCCGAGAAACTAGCTGAAAACTGTTTTCGGTACTGATAATCTTAGGATAAAGTCTGCTATCTGTGTTTTTCGCCAGCTTCTTTTATGTTACAGCTGAGCCACATAAAACAACCTTGCCCTTTTTCCTAGATTCTGTCACTGAATTTCCACTTATCATCAATGTAGCCCAATGTTGGGTTTGAGTCCCCTTAGTGATTTGTTTTTGCAGCCTTATCATGGGGATAATGCTCAGAGCGCTATTTCTTTCTTTTTTAGTAATATTTTTGCATATCTGCAACTCCATAAAACACTATTATTAACATATAGTTTCCTTTTTGTGCGCAACGTGGGAGCAATCACACATTTTGTGATTTCAGGTTGATTTTTGCCGTCCGATTGGATAATTCGGAACATTTAAGCCAGAAAAATAAAGAAAAAACAGTCAATTTTTCACAAATGTGATTAAAATTCAGTTGAATATGGTTTCTATGTTGGGCATACATATACATATATGCCATAATTATTTTATTTTTTAGGCTTTGTCCATTCAGTTTTTCTACTACGGGTGATTACTTCCAATATCATACTCCGTTTTTGTCCTTTATTTTCTGATTATTTGGCAATCATTATTATGTTTGCCTTCTTCGGTATAACTTTCCGAAATGTTCTCGAAATGCTTTCGATTAAGGGTCTCGTTTTCAGACATCTCTGCAATTTTGTTCTGCTTGTGTTTTTTCTTACTCCTTTAAGAAACAATGTGCGCAAGAAAATTTCTCAGTTGCTTCTTGTGTCTCCTCCGTTAATTTACAATTTGCTATATTTTTGAGTTATTAGAAATCCCAATTCCAAATGTTTTGGTTTTTCTTGAAGTTTTCCCAATTCCAAATGTTTTGGTTTTTCTTGGAGTTTGTTTCCAAGGTTTGATGATCCAGCATCACAAACGCAATAGAATTTTACCAATTCTATTATTTTAGAAGAATAATTACGCAAGAAGGAGTAATCCAGCGGAGCAGACCTCCTCAAACAAATAGCGTGAAGCACTGGCAATGGTCTCTGTGATCACAGGATTGAAACAATTTCTTCTTAGAAAACGACTCAACCTACAGACAGTTAACAAGCCATTTAAGTATATCTCTGCACCCGACGAAGAGATCGCGAAAACAGCATCAGCTAGAATCACAAGATGGACAAACTCTCTAATGGTCTTCAACTTGGAATTGAAGTTTATACCAGGAGAGTAGATACTCCATGAAGATGCCTTGAGCTGAATGAATTTCGACAAAGAAGAAACCGAAAACAATCAGATGTGCTTCCTAATCAAAATATCTACTTCGCTCACAGTAATTTGGTGGTTCAAGCAGAAATCAAAACTGAATTTGGAACAATCAGATTTATCCTGGAAATGATGAAACGAGTCAAAACTGGCCGTTAGACACAGTGTCCAGAAGCGGAAAATTGATTTGCACAACAGAACGATGCACTGACTATGCATAATGGTATCATCTTCAGAGGTGCTTTTCCATTCATTCAACGCAAACTACAAATATTGGATTTGGCAGAAGTTCATGAGACGCCTGCCAAGAAGAGTGCAACCAAGGCATCAATCAGAAGGGTAACATGGTGGCCTGGCACTACACAAGATATTCAAAATTTTGTTAGTTTATCCAAGAATTGTCAAATGAACAGGCCTAGCCTGGGAAGAAAAGTCTCTACGCAGCCAGAAGCCAATGTTTGCGAACGATTCATTATGGACTGGGGTTATATTAAGGATTCAGGCAATAAATTAATAATTGTTGACGCGGGTTCTGGCTGATTAGAAGCTTTCTACTCGGGAAATATAACATGAGAAACAGTTAAAGTATGTCTTAGTCAAATCTTTGCCGGATTCGAAAAACCAAAAAAGGACATCCGGTTTTATATCTATATATATAGGCTCGGATAATGGTCCTGAATTTGCATTGAGGACCTCAAACAGTGGTGTGAATCACTGGGAATTAAAAAAAACTGAATCATCTGTTTATCATCCAAGAGCTAATGGACAAGCTGAAAGAGCAGTGCAGACAGTGAAGCGGTCACTTCAAGCCTGGAGTCGCAATCTTAATGTGTTTTGTGGAGCATTTCTCCAAAGGGCAACGATGGCACATGTGAACACTTCAAAGAGGAGGGGCAAAACTCCAGTTGCACTTCTATTGAGACTCAGAGTGAGACCACCATTAATAGATTTTGACTTGTGCGAAACCATTCTTTTCAATGCCAATGAGAAATCTAAGACAGTTCTTGTTACCTTCATCATCAGGAAGGACTTGAACAAACTTTCTTTAAGCCCGAAATCTCAACACGCACTTTTCTAGTGAGCAAAAACCAAAATTTCGAGACTAGATGACAATATGAAAACTGAAACACAACTCAATCAGAACTGAAACTTCAGAACACAGATGGGGGTTCTTCACATCGAGAGAAAGCTTCTACAGCCACATCAGGTGCAGCGCACCAACAGCCCCAACCATCAGATGCTTCACGAACAGCAACAAACCACAGAGAACAATTCGAAAGGTTTGGATAATCTATACCCACAAACTTGTTTAAAAAGGAGGGAGAATGTGATTGTTTCAGAGAAACATCAAGAATTTTAGAAGTTTTCTTTATTAGAGTCTCAAGGAACGACAAAACAAATTACCTTCAGAACAAAGTTGCTCTGTCAATGAGTAATGGCCACAAAAACAAACTGTTTTCTAAATTTGTTTTGGCGCTATCAATATCTTGTTGACCTATCAATCAGATGTCAGATGCAAATTCTCCCACCCACTGAATCTTGATTATAACATCCAACTAATGTACTTGATTGTATCTAGGCGACATATGATTCTCATGAAATATAGAAGAAATAAGAATATCACCTCCGGGATTTGGAAGATATATTCACATGTCAATCAAAAAAAAATATTTTTAGCTAACCTAAACTTTCTGTTTACATTTTGGCATAGATAACCAGCATAAGCACGATCTAATTTTCATATATTCTCAGTTCCAATATTAATTTAAACATCAATTTATTTAATTCTTTTGACCCATGTTATCTAACACGACATTTTTCATTATTGATTGTCGAAATATATGAGAGTAATTATTGTATAGTATTGCTAATCGATTGATGTAGGTCTTACCTTAAAGTAACGCCACCATAATTATTTCGTTTATGTCGCATTTTTCTAGCATAATTCAATTTTCTCAGTATGTAGGCGGTTGATCGTTCAAATTTGTTTTCAGTTTCCACAGTGTTTTTCTCAACTTGGAGTGATCGATCGTACTATTTCTTTACTTCTGACGTACAAGATATTAAACAGTTTTTCTCGGATTTCTCATTTTGTTGTATCAAAACTTTTTGTTCTTGTCCCCATTCCTAACAAGTTGAGAAGTTTTCCAACAGTGTCCTTATTGTGTTTGTATGATAAAAAATAGGCTTTTAACCCAAGAAATTAGCTGAAAAGTGTTTTTGGTATTGATAATCTTAGGATAAAGTCTGCTATCTGTGTTTTTCGCCAGCTGCTTTTATGTTACAGATGAGCCACATAAAACAACCTTGCCCTTTTTCCTAGATTTTGTCACTGAATTTCCACATATCATCAATGTAGCCCAATGTTGGGTTTGAGTCCCTTTAGAGATTTGCTTTTGCAGCCTTATCATGGGGGGATAATGCTCAGAGCGCTATTTCTGTCTTTTTTTGAAATTTTTTTGCATATCTGCAACTCCATAAAACACTATTATTAACATATAGTTTTCTTTTTGTGCGCAATGTGGTGGGAATCACACATTTTGTGATTTCAGGTTGGTTTTTGCCGTCCGATTGGATAATTCGGAACGTTTAAGCCAGAAAAATAAAGAGAAAATTTTCAATTTTTCAAAAATGTGACTAAAATTCAGTTGAATATGGTTTTTATGTTGGGCATATATATACATATATGCCATATTTTTTTTTGGATTTTGTCCTTTCAGTTATTCTACGGGTTTCCGCTTTATTTTCAGATTACTCGGCAGTCATTAATATGTTTGCCTTTCGTCGGTATAACTTTCCGAAATGTTAACGAAATGCATTCGATTTAGGGTCACTTTCAGACATCTCTGCAATTTTGTTTTTACTCCTTTAAGAAATAATGTGCGAAGAAAAATTCTCAGTTGCTTCTTGTGTCTCCTCCGTTAATTTCCAATTTTCTATATTTTTGAGGTATTAGAATTCCCAATTCCAAATGTTTTGGTTTTTCTTGGAGTTTTTCTCACGAAAATTCTGTTTCCAAGTTTTGATGATCCAGCATCACAAACGCAATAGAATTTTACCAATTCTATTTTTCTAGAAGAATAATTACTCGAGAAGGTCAAATTTGCAGCCACCGAAAATGATGGAAAGAGTCAAACAAAAAGGACCGAAAATTGTTTTCCCACGAAGTGTTTTCGTTTGCTCATCAATGTGATTATATTGTTTTATCAGCGGTTAGCTCGCTTCTTCAAACATTTTCTGACACAAACTAAAGTTTTGCTCCAACTGATAGAGCTATATTAAAATACCTATTATTTCAAATATTCTCGAAAATACCTGCCCTCGTGCTAATAATACGGCTACAAGAATTGTTGATGACTAGAAAAAACCTACTGGAACCGTTTTTTAACGATTAGTCGTGCGTCTTTGAAAATAAAGCATTTCACATTTTGGCATAAATTAATGCACAAAAATCGAAAATCATGCATCTCAGAATTTCTTTGAATCTTGAATTCTATGAATAGAATGGAAACTTGAAAAATAGTTGAAAGATATGAGTTTGACGATGAAAAGGTGAGCTCAAATATCACTGATGCTTGGTATCCTCAATGAACAGAACCTGATTCATATTTATAAAGTTAAGTATCTGAAATTCAAGCGCAATTTTTGAGGCCTTTTATTTTTTTTTTAGGTGAACGCGGTGTTTGATTTCTTCATTGATGGTGGTGCCTTCGAGTTTATTTATGGACGATTTGAGACTACCAGTGGGGAGCTGTTGGCCGTATCAGTAACTTTAGTTGAACAGTCGCTCATCAAAAATTTAATTTAAAAAAAACAACCGTGGTCGAGCAAGACCGAAACGCAAAATTTATGGGCAATGGGTGCGGAAAGATAGAACAAATACAACTAACTATTAACAGCAAAATAAAAAAAACCATGAAACAATTTCCAGACAAAACAATAAAAATAAGTCACTCACGTGAGCATAAATTTCCGGGTCGAATTTCAATCCAAATTTGGTCCATTTTGATAAAAGTTGGAAAGAGTTCCACAAAAAAAGAAAGTTGGAAGAGATAGTGACAAAAGTGGACACGGTATTTGAGAATTGATAATAATTTATTTCCGAACTAGTGTATAAATATACAACACATTCGAGAGGTCACTAAGAAGGCCTGAGCCTATCCATAGGATGGTGCCTCTATCAAGCTTGCAGAATAAAGAAGTCACCTTACGCTACTGATCAAGTTACCAGAACTGTCCCGTCAGCACTTTGTTTCCCTGTATATAATTGTCTCTTAAATTATGTAGGATATTAACTAGAGCAGATTCCATTACAACTAAAATTTTTCTTACTATGTTTTGTCTAGAGTAACTAAAGAATTAAACAATTTTCTAGTTCGGTACAAAAGAGTTTTTCTGTTGGCACGTCGTCAACCTCAAGGTTTTTACGGTTTTAGTCTTTTCTCACCAGACTGAATGTTGCGGACAGCTTCATTGTTGAAGATTTCTGAACCATAGCCAGAGTCAGAACTTGGTCCTAAACTCCTACTCATCAATTTTATCAACTCGTACTGATGCAATTCCACTGGTGTCAGTAACTTATGTTTCTCTATGACCTCGCGAACGCTGTTGAATTTTTTCAGTCCGAATATTATCCCGATTTTGTGATTTTGTGACCAGTTAAGTTGTTTAAGCTCCAATTTGCCTGCGCAACCATAAATTAGTACACCATACTGAAGAACTGGTTGGACATTGAATTTGTATAACTTAATCAAAGTATCCCTTCTGAATCTATTTTTGTATTGGTAGAAACAATAGATTGTTTTTTTAAGCTTGCTTTTGATTTCTATAATGTGCGTTTTAAAGCTTAGTTTTTTATCTATGTGTACACCAAGTATTTTGTACTCTCTTTGTCATACAACGTTATTCCTTGTAATTGTAATCTTTTGACAGTCTCTCTTTTTGCAAAACACGTCATGTTACACTTTGAGAAATTTACTGTCAATTTTTTTCTGTCAAACCAATCGCACAACCTGCCAAGATCGCTTAGCAAATCATCACAATTAAGCTTAGTACAAGAGTAAATAGTTGTTACGTCCGCAAAAAGTATGATTTTGCTTGATTGGCAAACACTCTCGATATCATTTATGTATAGCAGAAAAAAAATTTAGTCCTAAAACGGACCCCTGTGGGACACCATACTTGACATCTTAAACGTCAGACTTCTTGTCGCCAATGTGGACAATTTGATTACGATCAGATAGATACGATTTCAAGAGATGATAAACACAACCTCTCTATCCACACCTTTCGCATTTTTATAAAAGAACGCACAGGCAGAGAATTAAGTTAACTCAAAAGAGCAACTGCTTATCATGGCGTCTGGCTATCTTGTGAAATACTTCTTCAAAAAATAGTTGCGGTTAAAGTGAAGGGGTAGGAAGTTTTTACTAGGGGTCAAAGTAATACAAAGTGATGGTACTAAGCAGGGTGAGGTGATGTAAGCGAAAGTAATGGGTAGTGTTTCAAAGAAAGCTAAAATAAGTGGAGCACTAAAAGTAATAATGATTAATCTCGGATTGAGTTTTCGGGTCTTTCCTATTATTGCGCTCCGCCATGAAATTATAGCCCCCCATTATGGTATAATTACCATATTGAGGGGGCTATAGGTTATCTGACCACTAAGCTGGGGGCGGGGGCTATAATGGGAAAGACCAAAAATTTCTTAGGTTTTATACAAGGATACAAGAAAACAAGACGGCACGTGCGACTCTGTGCGTAGCACAGAATAGTCCCAAATACCTCTCAACG
>NC_134479.1:28773224-28780724 GCF_964194025.1 Convolutriloba macropyga
AGCGTGGTTTCCACGATTTTGGTCACTTAAGGTTATTAGGAAAATTCTATTGGAGAGGATTGTGCTGGTGTTATGGAAAACGCAATTACATTTCAGCCCTTCAATATTCGGACAACATACCCATCTGCTATCAGCTTATTGAGCGAGATCTTCGATTTTTCATTTCTATTATTTTAGGGAAAACTTGTATTAAGTTTGAGAAATTTAAACACGCTGAAGATTAATTCAAGGATTTTTTGAATTGAACATGCTAATCAACTTGTCATCAAACCAACATTAAAGCAACTAACATTGAAGTCATATTTCAAAAGGATACAGTTTTATGTAAATGATTTTATTGAGACAGGACCTTTCAACATTTTAAAACCACCAGCGGACCACAAACGCCTCCTGAGAGATTTCTTCTTTACCTCTGTAACTCTCATTTTCATTTGAGCTACACGTGCACTTGGTCCATTAAATGCCGATGTACTTTCCGCCTATCTTAATTTTGTATAATGAAGGTTTTTTCGTATCAATACCATATTCATAGAATTTCATTAAACGACATGTTGAAACCCCTTATTTTGGTGTCTTTTACTACTACTACTAATAATAATAATAACAATAATAATAATAATATTAATAATGATAATAATAATAATAATAATAATAATAATAATAATAATAATAATAATAATAATAATAATAATAACAATAATAATAATAATAATAATAATAATAATAATAATAATAATAATAATACTAATAATAATAATAATAATAATAATAATAATAATAATAATAATAATAATAATAATAATAATAATAATAATAATAATAATAATAATAATAATAATAATAATAGTAATAATAATAATAACAATAATAATAATAAAAATAATAATAATAAAAATAATAATAATAATAATCATAATAATAATAATGTTAATAATAATAATAATAATAATAACAATAATGAAAATAATAATAATAATAAAAATAAAAATAATAATAATAATAATAATAATAATAATAATAATAATAATAGTAATAATAATAATAACAATAATAATAATAAAAATAATAATAATAAAAATAATAATAATAATAATAATAATAATAATAATAATACTAATAATAATAATAATAATAATAATAATAATAATAATAATAATAATAATAATAATAATAATAATAATAATAATAGTAATAATAATAATAACAATAATAATAATAAAAATAATAATAATAAAAATAATAATAATAATAATCATAATAATAATAATGTTAATAATAATAATAATAATAATAATAATAACAATAATGAAAATAATAATAATAATAAAAATAAAAATAATAATAATAATAATAATAATAATAATAATAATAATAATAATAATAATAATAATAATAATACTAATAATAATAATAATAATAATAATAATAATAATAATAATAATAATAATAATAATAATAATAATAATAATAATAATAATAATAATAATAATAATAACAATAATGAAAATAATAATAATAATAAAAATAAAAATAATAATAATAATAATAATAATAATAATAACAATAATAATAATAATAATAATAATAATAGGAATAATAATTGTTATATGCGAATCTGGCGATCAAAAGCACAGTCGAATAATATTTTATTCTCAATCGATTTCTAGCTGAATTTTGGCAAAAAGCACTCGTTTTTGCGTGTTTGCAATTAACACCTCTTACGCAACAGAAAACATCTGTCCGTTGATATCTAAAGAATTAACGTAATAATGAAACAAAGAAATTATGTTCACCATAACTAAGTTTATTGTTGATGTGCAAGACTGATGTATTCCAAATGGAATGATAATTTTAATGAATATAGTTTAGTCGAGTTTATAATAATACGTTTCATACTTGGATTCATATCTCTCCACCACAGTTCCCTCTTTAGTAGAATATTAGTTTGTCTAACTCCTCAATGTCCTCCGTATTGAGGGATGATATAGGACTTTGTTCCAGTAACTTGGGTGCTTTGCTTTCAATTGCTTGTTTACGTGTTTGTGTGAGTTGTTGTTCCTTGGTTTCTGATGCTTCTTTGCGTTCCGGCTCGTTATATTGTTATCATTTTCTTTTGCTGAGTGCGGGTCCGCGCTTTTGATAGTTATCAAGTTGGTATAGTCCGTCTGAATGTCGGATTTGATGTTCGGCGTGATATTTTTGTGAGGTCTTGGTTGCCAGCTTTCATTTTGCTGACCACGTTAACAATTTGTCTTCTCTGTTGTGGCGTTTTGTTCATAAAATCTTAAGGTGATGACGATGTAATGATCCGTGACGGACTTGCTGTGGAAGAGTCAGATGCCAAGTTGATGACCTCTATTGTGTTTGTGGTTCGAATATTGGATAGATCCATATGGACCAATGATGGTCTCATCGGTTTGCTTTGTTAGTGTCGTTTCTGTGCTGATGTGGTTTTGGTTCGCGCTAATGCCGCCTCCGTGGACTTATGATCGAACTTTGAGGGCTTGTTTCTCATTTGTATTGTGTTTCTTTTTGATGGTGGCGCGTTTTTACGGTTGCCTTCGTTGCGTTTCTTGTGAGTGTGTGTGTGCTTCTTGGGGGATGATCTTCTTGACTCGACCGTCGTGCTTGTTCTACTGGAGGAGCTGATGATCCTGCTTGCTCGGCTGATGATGGGGATGTGCCTGCATGGCTCGTTCTTCCGCTTGTTGTTGGTCCCTCTGGATTTGCCGTTGTTCCTCTAAACACAGTTTTTAAATTGTCTCCCAGTTACTATTGCACTCTTAAGTGCAACGAAGCACATTAGTTGTGGTTTTGATCTTGTGTTTGTGTAGGTGTTGGTTTTTGATATGTTTCTGTTGCTACGGCTAGGGCATTTTTTCTTATGCGGGTGTTTTCTGGTTTACATTCCATGATGGCTTTAATGTGCCACGTGGTTCTGGTGCTCAGTGTTTTTCGGGCTACTTGTTTTCTTTTGTTAATTAGTACGGATGTCTTGTCTCCGAGGGTCTGAAGGTTAAGCTTAGTTTGTCTGGTGTTATTTGTATTGGGGAGATATGATTACGTTTTCCATGAGCTTGTCGTGCTAGTGGAATTGTCTCCGAATCTTCGTCTGAATTGGATTGGGTGTTATACTACATGTCCAAATTGCGTTCTGCGTCCGAGAAATTCCACATTGCTTGCTGGTTGAGCATCGGCCGTCTAAGGATCTTCTTGTCTAAATAGAGATTTTTTATGTTAGTGTATGATAAATTTTTTTGTTTGGTTTTGTTACTATGTTGTTTGTTTGTGTGTTAGGTTATCTGCCGAAGAGTTTTATGTTTTCGATGATCGCCGAAATTTTGTTTGCGAGTGTTTCTTTTGACCATTTTTTGTCCATGTTAATTGTTGCTATTCTCCTCTTCAATGTTTGAATTACTCTTTCAACCATTCCTCTAACACTGGTCTACGGTAGGAGCCAGGATTAGTTTTTTGTTATTGTCCTTACAAAAAATTTAAAAATTTTTTTGATTTGAACGCTTGTGCTTGGTCGTACTTTACCTATCTGGGAATTCCATGACTTTGATGTATCCTTTTAAGTATGTTAATGCTGCTTCAGTTTCAGTGTCACAGTTGTTACTTGCTTCTGCGTGTGGGTATCTAGAATATCTGTCTATTGTCACTAATGGGTATGTGTCTTTGTTGTTGTTTCCATTTGGGCTTCTTCATTTGGCACTGATAGTGTTGGTAGATCTATAAATTTATTTTTCGGAATGATAGCTTTTAGATTTTTACCTGTTTTGGTACATTGTTTACACTTTTGGGCGAGTACAACATTTTCCCGGTGGAGTTGTGAGTACCAGATTAGGTGGTCGAGATAAATCATTCCGGACTGTCCTGGATGTGTTTTATGAACCGAATCAATAATTGTTTTTCGTTATTGTGCGGAGATATACAGCTTGCCGTCGTAAAAAATGCATCCATTTGAATGAATGATTAAATGGCGACGAAGACTGTACCAATATTTGGATAATTTTTTATCGCGGTCCAATCTTGCAGCTCAATAAGTCTGCGAATATTTTACTGCTTGAATCGTTTTTAATTTCCTCGGCTATGAAAGCTTCTCCCAAGAACTTGTGTAGATTAGCTAAAAAATTCGTCAAATTTTCAAATGTAGTATTGTCGAAAGGGTTTACTATGCGGGAGTTAAGGGGTTTTAGTCCCTGGCCAATATTTGATATGTTATCGGTTTGCGTTCCGATGGTGTTCCTGCTGGGGGTGTATTATCAGTGTTACTACTCAAAAGAATATTATCAGGGGAAGTATCGAAACTGTTCGCAGTAATCATTTTCTTTCTGTTGGGGCCTCAAATTTTTTGGTAATGGCTTGGTCTTATGTGTTTTTATGTTGGTTGTTTCTTGTGCATACGTTAACAATGCTTTTGTAATTGTTAAAATTTTGTGGAACTAGACTTGAAGAGTGCAACTGATTTCTATATAACGAAAAGCTAAAAGCGTTCTGTTCAGTTTGTTTTCGCTCTTTTGTGTTTGTGAGGTCATTTCGTTCTAAATCATGTTCTGCTCTCCTATTGGGTGAAATTTTGTCTCCCTTTTGTAGAAGAAATTTGAAAGCATCGATTAAGTTTATTACAATTTTTTCAACTTCTTTTGAGGGTGAGATTGCTTTTGATGTGGGATGTCTGCTGAAATAGTCGGCCAACCCCATATTTTTTCCTGCAGTATGTTCTACTGAGAAATCAAATGGTAATAATCTTTCTACCCAACGTGTTAAACTACTTTGATGTGTTTTTTGCCTCTATTGTTCTTTAGAGCTAATAGGAGGAATTGGTATGTCCCTTTGAAGTGTGAATTTTGAGCCGTATAAGTAGTATTTAAAATATTCCAATAATCATACCATGGAGAGTAATTCTAACTCATTTATGCTGTATTTTTGTTTGTTGACATTGGGAAATCTGCTTGCGTATGCTATAGGGTGCCAGTTGTTATCGTATTTTTGTTTGAGGCATGCTCCTAAGCATTCCTTGCTTGCATCGCAATGTACCCGTGTTTATCTGATTGTGTCGAAATGGTTATTTTGTATTGCTTGATTGCAATTTTTGTTTATTGGAAAGTCTTTGTGTGCTCTTTGCTCCAATCTTTTTTTATTTTCTTTGTGTGATAGAAGGGGGCGTAGAGGAGATGAAAATTGTGTTAAACTTAGAATGAAGTTTTGTAGGTGATGTATACTGCCCATTAGTGATCTAAGTTGTTTTAATGTTTTCTGTGGATCCATTTTTGTAATAGTTTTTGTTTTGCGTGTTGTGGGTATAATTCCATCTGGACTCATTTTATGTCCTAACCATGTTATTTGCTTGACTGCAAATTTGGCTTTGTGTAGAATTTTTGCTAAATTTTCATGGTCTAGTCTGTTCAGTACTTTATTCAGTTCTGCTTCAAGGTTCGAGAGTGAACCTTATTATTGTTATATTGTCTAGGAATGCATGTGCAGAATGAATATTTGTTAAAATTAAATCCATGACTTTTTGAAATGTTGGCCGGATGTCCGTTAATCCGTAAAACACATTTATAAATCTGTATGTTCCTGTGGCATTTCCTCTTAATATCTTGAAGTTGCAGTGTTCTTGTGTGTCCATATGGAGTGGTAACTGACTATATGCGTATTTTAAATCGCTTTATAAAAAGTACAATGTACTTTATTTTTGTTTTAGTTCGCTGATCTTGCAGGCGATTGTGTTCTTTGTGATTTATACTCTGCATTTGGTACTTTTTTGGTGTATTGCGTCATTTAGTTTTTTGAGTCGAGCGCTATTTTCATTGTGTTGTCGTGTTTTACAGTAATTACTCTAGAAATAATAAAGTATTCATCTGAACGTTCGTTTAATTTTATTATTTGTTTGTCTTCTATCAACTTTTTTAGTTCTTTGTCTACTTTATCTGAGTGTAGTGGTACCCTTCTCCCTTTGTGTTTTGTTGGGTGGAACGTTTGTTGGAATGTGGATTTTGCTGCGTAGTTTTTGGATTTCTCGATTCTAGTACATAGATGTGGGCATTTTTGGATTACCCACTTAGCAACATTATTTCGTATTGATTGTATACTTTGTTTTTTCTCACTTGAGTTTTTGTAGGAGAGTTGTATTCCTAGTAGGAGAAATGTATTCCTAGAGTTGTATTCCTAGTTAGACTGACTGTGTTATGGGGGACGACAAGGATTTGAAATTTGAATGCTTATGTGTTGCCAGTTCTTAAGTCCAGTTGGATTGTGTGGTCCACATGGATTTTGTTGTTGTTGAAAAATCTGAACTCTCAGATGTTTGCTTTTCTGTTTATAGTTTTGTTTCCTAACTTCTATGTAAGGGTTTTTGCTGTTTGTCGTGACATGAATGATCTTGAGCTAGCCGTGTCCACTAGCCAGTTGATTTCTTCTTTGTTGCATTTTGTCTTTAGCAAGCATTCTCCTTGTTTGTTTTTGTTCACATGTATTTTGTTCACTGTTGTAAAGTTGAGTGGTTGTATAAAATGTGTTGAACTCCAGTCCTCCATCAATTCTCTTATATATCACATGCTTTCCGGGTCGATTGTTTCTGTTTCATTTTCTTCCTCTTCGTGTATCGTTTTCTGGGCTTGATTCTTGTATTTTTTGTACTCGTCTGGCGTTGAATTGTTGCTGTGTTGCGTTTTGTTGTTGGGACCTGTTGTAAAAGTAAATTGAGTTGTTTCTTTATGTGTTCTGTATCTGTACTTCTGACAGTCTTGGCGGAATTCCTGATCTACATACCTTTGCGTAGTGCCCTATTTTTTGCAAACGCTACAAATTGTCTTTATGGCTGGGCATTTATCCAAATGTCCTTCAATGATTTTTTATCCCCAATACCAGCATTCTGGGATTTTGTTGTTAGGGGGTGTAGGTAAGATGCTTTTTCTTGCAGGTTGTTGACGTGTGCCTTGGATTAGGTTTTTTCTTGATCCTTGTAGCATTTCTGCTTGTGTATTACCTATTCGCTGGTGATTCTCCTGTCCTCTCTCTCTCTCTCTCTCTCTTGTGAGTGCCTAATTAAGTGTTTCTAACAGATCTCTGTCTTTCATTAATAGGTCCATTTGGATTTGGGGATTTGCCATGCCTTGGATTATAATGCTTTTTATTAAGCTTTGTTCTAAATATTCCCATTGCATAGTGCTGTCTTTCGTTTAATGCGTGAGTGAAACTGTTCGAGTGATTCTCCTGGATTCTATGTACATCGGAAAAATTGAAATCTGTCGAATGTGTCATTTCTGATATTCTTGAATGTTTCTTTGATATGGATAACCAGTGCATCTGTGGTGCATTTACTTAGTTCTGTGTGTGGGTTGCGTTGGTGGCTTCTGTTCCTAATGAGAGCTATTTTAAACTTTTGACTTTTGTTGTCTATTTCGACCAATCTGAAATTGTCTATCATTGGACCTTGGTCATCTACTGTCTGGCATATTTTTTCCAGTCTACTTCTTTTTGATGTTCCTCTGTTCT
>NC_134479.1:28783224-28790724 GCF_964194025.1 Convolutriloba macropyga
AAATAATAATGATATTAAAAATAGTAATAATAATAATAATGATAATAATAATAAAAGTAAAGTTTATAATAATAATAATTTCAATAATAATAAAAATAATAATAATAAAAAAATAATAATGATAATAATTTCAATAATAATAATAATAATAATAATAATAATAATAAAAATAATAATAATAATAATAATAATAATAATAATAATAATAATTTCAATAATAATAATAATAATAATAATAATAATAATAATAATAATAATAATAATAATAATAATAATAATAATAATAATAATATTAATAATAATAATAACAATAAAAATAATAATAATAATAATAATAATAATAATAATAATAAATGTAAAGTAACGTTTCGGAATATAGCATCTGAATTGTAATTCGTGGATTTAATGGTGTTCGTTTTCGATTTGTCCAAACCAATTGGTTGGTGTTTTCTGTGTTATTGCTTTTTAATGGTGTAACGTTTTCTATGTAATCTGATGATCTATTTAGATGACTAGGCGTTATTGGATTATCAAAAAAGTTTCGTGTAGGAAGCTTTCTTGAGACACGGGGCGACTGTATCATGTCTTTACCAATTCTCGTCTGCACTTCTCTAGGAGCTGTCAATGACACTTTGACAAAATAGGATTCTAACAGACAGGTTGCATAAAATGAGCAATCCGCTCCAGTTGGTTTACATATGTACATAGACAATAGTTAGATAGCATAAAGATAAAGTGTCTATAAGTAAATATGATAGTTCTTGGTTACAGATACTGAGTTTACTCTTGTATCACACTATTTACTCTTGTATCACACTCCCTCCTTTTTCAAAGTGTTTCATCTAATTCCCTTTGGTTCTCCGAGTTTAAGTCTGAAATGCCACCAAAATCTGGTGACACTGGGGGAGTTTTGTATTCTTGCGAGGTTGTGCTGCTCTTTAGTGAGTGTACTGATGTGGGGATGTCTGTTGGTGAGTTGTCTTGTTGTTGAGGATTGTGTTGTTGCTGTGAGTTGTGTTAACGTTGACTTGTGTCCTTGCTATTTTGTTCCAGTTGGCTGTTTGTGTTTGTATCTGCTGGTGTAATTGTAAGGATGTTTGCTTGTTCTAATCTAGTTCTTTCCGGTTCTGTTTCTATCGCTCTCATTTTTCCGTTCTGATCTATTGAGCTTTTCCCTTTTACTTGTGATTGATTGTCCAATAATACTACTGTTGGGATGTCCTGTTTAGTTGAGTACTCTTTGTTTGATTTGATTTTGTCTATGGCTTTGTCAATTTTTGGTGTCAACTTGTATGAGATAAATGTCTGTTGGTCAGTTGGATTTTCAGAACCAATTGGTGGACCATCTTTTGAAGTTGTCATGAATGGCGAGTTTGTTGCTATGATGCTATGAGTTATTCTGGACTCAGATTCAATGTTTTGCGTTTTCCGATTGGAGAATTCTAGCTGTGTCGATAGTAAGGAATGACCGGTTGGCGTCGAATTGTATGCTACTTTATAATGCTGCGTGTTTAGCTCCTTGTTGAAATTCTTCGCCTGGCAATTTTTTCGGTGTTCTGGTTCTCTTTCGTGAAGTTTCCTTTTTCAACCAATTGGTTCCTTTTTTCGGTGTTAATTTTGACTTTCTGATCCGCTGTTGCTATTTCTGATTCTTGATGGCCACTTTTTTCTCTTCATCTGGAGTCCACTTGGTGTTCTTTTTGGACAATGTTGAAGTGGGTTCCGTGGGCTTCTGTTGCTTAGCTTCTTCTAAACAGAAATTAATTTTCTCTTGGTTTCTTTTATAATCACCTACCGTTTTGCATGCGACCATGTTTATGAGACGTGGTTTCTGTTCTATTATTTGTGGTGTTGGTAGTGCTTTCTTTTCGGTTACAATTGCTAGGTCGTTTTTTCCAATTACTGTGTTTTTTCTTAATGGTGTGTCTAATGTGATTGTGTGTGGTGAGTATCCCGTGATTGCACCGTCTTCAATGATGTTCCATTGTGGTGCAAGTGTGTGTCGTGGTTCCTTAGTTTTTCCTGCTAGTGATTTTCTTGCTACGTTATTACGTGTTTTAATATATTTTGTGGTCTTGTCACCTTGGGTGAAATGTATTTCAGATGGGAGGGTCTTACGTGTTGGCGTGGAGTTATTCTGTTTTCTGGCAAGTGGGATGTTTTCTGAATTGTCACTGTCCGAGTTATTTTCTACCGTTTGGTTACTTGGTACGTTGTCACTTGATTGGGGAATTTGTGATGACTCAATGTTCTCCATTTCTCCTCCACTGTTTCTGTACCTTATATCTAGCTCGTCCTCTGAGCTGCCGTCTCTTCTCTGTAATTGTTTAAATTTCTCTATGTGAGATTTTGTTTTGATGGTTTTGTTGTGATGTTAGAAATTTCTGTGTTTCATTTTCGTCCGCAATGGGCCTCGAATGGAGTTATTTTTGTTGTGGAGTTTGGTATTAACCTGATGTTTTCGATAATGTTTGCTACGCGGTTTGCTAGATTTACTGATGACCAATCGGGATCTACGTCGAGTACTGCTAGTCGTCTTTTTTTGTTTGTATGAACCTTTCTACCATGCTTGTCTCTCTATGGTCACCAGCTGGTGCTAGGATTAGTTTTATGTTTCTGTTTTTGCAAAATAATTCAAATTCTTTTGCTTTGAAAGTTTGTGCCTGATCGCATTTTATTGAGCGTGGTATTCCGTGGAGTTTACAGTAACTCTCTGGATATTCTATTGCTGTGTTTGTGTCACAAATATTGAATGTTTCCGCATGTGGGAATCGTGATAATCTATCAACAGTTACCAATTTGTAGTTGTTTTGTGTTTTGTTTTTGAATGGGATTGGTCCTGCGAAATCCATTTGGATTTCCTCGTTTGGTTCTGTCAATTCACCTAATTAGTTCTTGCAATTACTGGTTTTAGATTTTTATCTTTGTCGATGCAGTGTTTGCAGCTCTGTGCTTGGGCCACAATTTCGCTATGGATATCTGGGTACCAAATAAGTGGAGCCAAAGTGAGCATTCCCGCTTCATCAGGATGATCACTATGGATAGTCTGTAGTATAAGAGGACGGAATTTAGCGGGAATAACCGATCTTTTATAAAATAACAGGCAACCAGTTGGTGTTACGCATAAATTGCGACGAATTTTGTAGAATATGGTGTTGGCTTTTTTCAGCGATAACCAATCTCTATTGGTAGCCAAGTCGATGATAGGGTCAAAGTCTTTTCTAGAATGTTCCGCAAAAAAATTCGTCATTAAAAAAGCTTATCAAATTTTGTCTATACTTCGGTGTTGGTAAATCAATGGCTGTGACTAATTCAGTGTATCGCAGTTATTGAATGTTTCTGCGTGGGGAAATCGTGAAAGTCTGTGTACAGTTACTAGTATATATTTGTTTTGTGTGTTGTTTTTAAATGGGATTGGACCTGCAAAATCCATTTGGATTTCTTCGTTAGGTTCAGATAATTCACTTAGTGTACCTAGATTGTTTCTTGCAACTATTGGTTTTAAGTTTTTACCTTTGTCGATGCAGTGACGACAGCTTTGTGCTTGGGCAACAATTTCGCTCTGAATATGTGGGCACCAAATGAGACGGGCTAGCGCGAGCATACCTGCTTGACCAGGATAATTACTATGAATAGTCTGTAGCACAAGTGGACGTAACTCAGCGGGGATAACTAGTTTATTATCAAATAACAAGCAGCCAGTTGGTGTTACGGAAAAATCGCGACGGATTTTATGAAATATGGGGTTGGTTTGTTTCAGGGATAACCAGTCTTGTTTATTAACCATATCGATAATGGGGCCTAGGTCTTTCTTTGAGTGTTCCCCCCGAAATTCTTCATTAAAGACCCTCATTAAATTTTTTCTGTAATTCGGTGTTGGTAAATCATCAATGGCTGTGAATAGGTCTTCGTGTTTTTCATTTTGAATTGCGGTGATGCCTTTTCCTTTATTTGAGTGTGCGTCCGTTTGAGTGCTATTATCACGTAACTGTTTATTTGGGGATAATTGATTATCCGGGGAATGATGAGTATCCATTTGAAGTAATTTTTTCTTTGAAGCGCGCTTTCTCTTTTTAATTTTATTGTCGAAAGTATTTCTTTTTGGATTATTTCTTGTTGTAATAGCAATTAATTGTGTGTTGTTGAATGAATTAAAATTTTGTTCAGTAAGATGCGACTTGTTTTTGGCGGTGTTAAGGCAAAAAGCGTGTTGTTCGTTTAGTGTGTTTTCTTTAGCGTGTGTGACGTCATTATGTTCTAATTGCTTTCTCTACGCCGAATGGTTGTGATTACCAGTTGGTTTTACAATACCGCTGGATGTAGTGTGTGTTTTAACCATGCATGTTTTATTTCGTGAATTGTATTTATGACGAATTTTCACCATCTTTGCTTTCTGGTGAAGGTTTACCAGATGGATTTCTACTTAGATAATCCGCGAAACCCTTGATTTTCCTGGTAGGTGTTCGATGGTGAAGTTAAATGGTAGTAAACTGTCTACCCATCTAGATAATCTACTTTGATATGTTTTGATTCCTCTGTTATTTTTTAGTGCTGACAATAATGCTTGGTGGTCTATTTGTAGAATAAATTTGTTGCCGTAGAGGTAATATTTAAAACCATCTAACGCCCAAACAATTGCTAGTAGTTCTAATTCATTTGTGCTATACCTTTCTTCCAACTTGTTTAGGAATCTGCTTGCATACGCTACTGGTTACCAAATGGAGTTGTGTTTTTGTTCTAGGGCTGCTCCTAGTCCTTTTCTGCTTGCGTCGCATTTGACCCTTGTTTCTTTATTGATGTCGAAATGTTTATTTTCCGTAATGTGTATTATTTGTCTCTTTGTTTGTTCAAATGCTGTAGCGTGTTGATCTTTCCAATCTGTTTTTTTTTGTTATTTTGTTGTGTTTTTTGACAGTAGTGGTCGTAGTGGTTCTGATAGTTCTGCAAGTTTTGGTGTAAAATTTTTAGGTGGTGTAAGCATCCCATGAACGATCTTAGTTGTTTGAGTGTCTTTGGTATTTCTAGTTTATTTATTGAATCACATTTCTTTTTTTGTTGGAGTTATACCAGTTGGTGTTATATGGAACCTAGCCAGGTTATTTCTTTCTTTGCGAGTTCACATTTTTGTAGTTTTATTGCTAGGTTTTCTCTGTCCAATTGGTCTAATTTTTTGTCTTTTTCTTTTTCGTGATTGGATATGTTTCCTTTCTTTATGACCAATATGCCGTCTAGGAATGCGAATTTTTTATGACAATTTTGGAGTGTGACATCTATTGTTTTTTGTAATGTTGCCGGCATCTCTGTTAGGCCGTAGAAGCCGTTGAGAAATATATATGTTCCGGGTGCTTTTCCACCTAGTATATTGAAAATGTAGTGTTTTTGAAGTTCTGGATTTAGTGGTATTTGACTGTAGGCGTATTTCAAATCTACTTTTAAAAAGTAGAATATACCGTTTTGGTTGCTCCTCTCGGAGATTTGCGTTGCTACTGCGTCTATTAGATGATCTATGCTCTGCATTTGATATTTGTTTTTGTGAATTGCGTCGTTCAGCTCTTTAGAATCTAGCGCTATCTTGACACTTTTGTCTTTTTTCACTGTGATTATCACTGGGCTTATGAAATTTTTGTCTGAGCATTTTTCAAGACGCTTTAATTGTTTATCTTCGATTAAGTTTTCTAGCTCTTTTTCTACCCGTTCTAGTAAATGTGTTGGTACTATTCTTCCCTTGTATTGTGTGGGTTTGAAATTTTCTTTAAATGTTGATTTTGCCACATGGTTTTTTTGTACTTTCCTAGTCTGGTGCATAAATGTGGATATTTTTTACATATCCATTTGATTATGTTTTGTTCTATTGTGGTGTCTGAAATTACCCCAACTGTCTTACCCTTTGGTTTTGAAGCAGTCAGATGAAATCCCAGTTTGCGTAGAATGTCTCTTCCCATAACGTTTTGTGGGATGTTAATCACTAAGAGGATTATGCAGTCGGTTGCATTCCAAGATCCTGATTTGAGGTTTATATTCAGAACGCCTTTTATTTGGATGTCTTGGTTGTTGAAACAATTTTATTTCGTTTTCGCTGTAAACTTTATATGCTTGTATTTGGATACCTAACTGTTATTTCCTTTGCAATTGACTCTTGAATGAAAGATCTGGGAGATCCTGTGTCGGTTAGCCAGTCGATTTCTGATGCTCTGTAGTTTGTTTTTACCCAGAATTCCCCACTTGTATCTTTATTTAGGGACACATTGTTGACCTCTTTGAAACCCGTTGGTCGTACAATGTTTATTGAGGACTAGTCCTCCATTAATTCTTTGATGTATAGTGCAGCTTCTCCGTCTACTGTTTCCTCTTCTTGTTCTGCCGTTGCTTGTTCTTGTTCTTCCTGTATGTGACGCACTCTGCTTGTAATTTGTAATTGTTAATGTGGCTTGTATCTGTTTTTTTGACGGGGCATTGTGGGTTTTTCCTGTGAGGCATGGGTGCTTTACACATTGAAGTATAGTGTCCTGTTTTCTTGCATTTTGGCAAGAGAAATTTTGTGCTTTACACATGTTTAAGTGATTTCTTATGAATGGTTGTCCGCATTTGAAGCATGTTTCTATTTTGCCCGTTGGTGGTGTTGGGAGTATTGGTTGTCTAAATTGTCGTCGTGTTGCTGGTTGCGTGTAATGTTTCTGATGTATGATACGTTCGACCAATTGGTGTTGCTTGAGTGAGCTTTTAGTATTTCCTGTTGGTTGGCTTGACCTCTATCCCTGTTTATTGCGAAATTTAATACTTTTTGTGGTGTCCTGACCTTGGAAAGCAGATCCCTTTTTATGGATGTGTTTGTCATGTTTGCAATGAATAGGTCTTTTACCAAGTCTTCATCTAGATCTTTGAATTTACACATTGCTCCTGCTTCTCTGATTGTGCTGTAAAATGCTTTGAGTGATTCGTCTGATTGTTGCATGGATTTAAAGAATTTGAATCTTTCAAAGGTGGTGTTTCAAGGAATAGTGAATGTGATGCTGAGTTCGTGTACTAATTAGTGTGTGGTGCATTTTTTTATTTGTGTGTGTGGGTTTTTCTGATGATAGGTTCTTCTAGCTTCTGCTCCGAGTGATAAATAAATGAGACTTTTGACTTTTGTGTCCGCCTCGCCCCACGGTACTCTGTCTACTAGTGCTCCTTTGCGTTCGATTACCTTTTATTCGTTCTCGAAGTCTACTCTTCTTCTTTCGTTTCTCTGCTCTCTGTTTCTTGCTTCGCCAACTGTTTCTCCTTCAAATTCTTCCTCATATGTTAGTAGTGTGGGGTAGAAAATATCTGTGGGTTGTGGTTTCAATCTGAGTAGTTTGTCTACTTCAATGCTGTCGCGTGCCATTATCGGCATCTTTAGTGTGGAGAACCATTGTTTCCATTCTATCGGGGGTCTCGCTCCTGATTCCCAAAACGGGTTTACTCCTAGTGGAGTTTTTGCTGACTGCGCCATATGAAGTAAGGTGTTTGAGTATTCTA